>NC_083866.1:8662500-9008750 GCF_029169275.1 Apis cerana
GTTGTTTTAATATTTGTAATATTGCGCTTTAAATAATAACATGTTGAAATATTTAAAATATACGTATGTACATGTGTGTATATTCAGATTCGCAAAAATCTAAGAGATCCCATCTTTGGACGAAAGTAATTCATTGTTCGGTTGATTATTATCGTATAATTATCGTCGTATTCATAAATTGTTCTTTTTAATGTTTGTAATATTGTAATATTTAAAATATATATATATACATATGTACATGTGTATATATTGCTCAGACTCGCAAAAGTCTAAGGGATTTTCCCATCTTTGGACGAAAGTAATTCATTGTTCGGTTGATTATTATCGTATAATTATCGTCTTATTCATAAACTGTTGTTTTAATGTTTATAATATTATTTAAACGATAAATAATAACGTATTGAAATATTTAAAATATATATATACATATGTAAATGTGTAAATACCGATCGAAGTTGATCGGTTTAGAGAGTCGAGATTTACTAGCTCAGAGTCATTACGTATTTAACAAAATCTGGACCTTCGTTCATCACGGTGTAGCAGAAAGAGCGAGGCACTATCGCACTATCGAAGATTAAGGGAGGAGTTCGTACGAACGAATCGCATCTTCTTCGCAAGAAAATTTAAAACCAGATAGTTTTGTTGCGAGTTTTGTATTGTATAGGAAAAGAAACACGTTGGCGGATAATTCTCGGTCGTATAAAAAATATCGTATAAAAAAAAAAATACGCGCACGACTTTCCATTATAAAAATTCAAAAAAAAAAAAAAAAGGAGAAAAAAGAGAAAATTGTAAAAAGTTAACTTATACCATCACGCTTAAAACATCGTAACACTTTTTCCCTCCTTTTCATTTTTTCATGCGTATTTAACATTTACGATGAAAACGCTGGCTGCTAATAATGCACATATCCTATATATATATATATATATATGTATGTATATATAAAGCTTGCTTATTACTTTTTGTTTTTCATTAATATTTTTGCTGAAATTACGAAGCTTGATGAATTTATTCCTCTGCGGTTATTCGAAAATTATAATTAACATTATACCCCTCCAATTTATTTAAAAAACCGATTATCCATTAGAATAATATCGAATAAAATGCGTTATATAACACGCAGATAAAAAAGACATTTCTCTTCGAAATTTTAACCATTGTCATGATCCTAACACCATAAAAAAGTATCGAGCTCTTTGAATCCTGTTTCGCAACTTTGAATATAAAAAAGTAAGCCAATTCTTCAATTCTGTCAATTTACGATCATTCGAGTGAATCATTAGATGATCACGCAGGATTATTAGAGTAAAAATTACTCCAATCGCACAGATTCATTTAAAAGGGTCATGTTTAGAGGGATCGTTCATTTTAAAAAAGTATCGAACTCTTGGAATCCTGTTTCGCGAACTCGAGTAAAAAAACAAGCGAGGAATACGCTGTTCTTCGACGCTGGTCGATCGTTAGAGAGAGAAAAAATCATCCTGCAATCGCACAGATTCATTTAGAAGGATGATGTTTAGAAGGATCGTTCGTAACGGGGCCAAGCTAGCAGCATCTTTCGAATTATCGAATATTCCCACCACGCGGTCCTTCCTTCGAACCAAGATTCTCAATATCCATTTCCATGCTCCCATTACCATTAACGGCGTGCACCGGGGTTGCAAAATCAATGAAGAACCGGTCCCACCTTTTTTCCCTCGACATTAGCAATCCTATTTATTCGCCTATTTATACGGCGGAGGAGGAAGCGCTCGCCTCCCCCTTCCCTGCATATTGAATATTTCACCAAGTTAACGTTCTTGTACTTATGTTAATTGAAAAAAACACGATCGACCGACCTTCGACGTCCCAGGCTCCTCCTGTACCCTGTTACGGGAAAAAAATAAGCCAACTTGCGATCTCCTTCCAAATTTATGCAAACGTCGATCTCTCCTTTCCTCCAACCATCCATGGAGCATCAAATTGCAAACGTTCATAAACATCAAGCAGTGAACAATTTGCAGAGCTCGCTGCGCAGCCAGGATTCCTCCATCGACCGCCTTGTTCTCCGAAAAGTCCTCTCGCCGCCTACCGATAAACTATTCATGGCAATTAGGGGGCCGTACGAAACGCTACTTTCTATGCAAACAGTCCCTCCTTACCTTCCTCCTCTAACCCTTCCTTCCCTTTCCATTTCACTCCACTCCGTTCTTCTTTATTCCCCCTATTTTCGACTCGATTAACTTTATTCGTTCGATCTCGTCCACCACGATTTCCTGTTCGCGGCGGACGAAACCGTCGGATTGTCACACCCCGCCGACCAGGAATTTCATCTAGCGCATAATTAATCTCGGCAATTACACGGCGGACAAGTATAATTCCGTGGTGGCGGCGAGGCATCCGCCGCGATGAAAGCCGACGCTACAACGCCGCTGTGCAAACTCGAGCTTTCCTCTCCTCCCTTCCACGACGCCTTCCTCCCTCCCGTCCCCTCCGCCGCCGCGAAACGCGCGCACCACGCTCGTGTTTCGTCCAGGCGAGTCGACCGATTCGCATGGCAAAGGCATCGTTGCGAGAAACTTCTTACCTTCTGTTGATTCGAGGTAATATTCTCCAAAGTTTCCAAAAGATAGAATTTAATATTGGCTTCGTTGATTAAAGGTGGGCGATGATTGTTGCAAGAATCTGTCCTCTCGAATCTCGTAATTTAACGCAGCAAGGATGTAGAGAGAGAGAGAGAGAGAGAGTAACGTTTAAAATTCGATTGTACGACGTTGCGCGATATTTTGAAGGTAGACAAATTTTCCGTGGAAAAACGTTGGGTGGTATAAAAATGTCTTTCCTTTTTTTTTGGGTGAAGGGAAGCTTCACTTTTTTCGCATACAAAACGCGAGATACGTCTAAAATATGAAAATGTACTTTTTTTTTTGAAATAGTATAGTATATTTCTTCCATATAGATAAGTCCACGCAGAAATGTCGCGTGCAAAGGGCATTAAAGTAGGAATATTTGAAAAATTGCTTGATATCTGGTGGGATATTTCAAATTTTTGACCGTGTTGAAAATATGCAAATAACCAAGGGTAATTTTTATTAATTTTCGTGTCGTCCGTTACCCGAGCAATTAATAATAAATTTCACAATTTACCAAGTTTTAATAAAGTGTAATTATCTCGCGTTTTTTTATTTTTCATTACCAGGTAATCACCGTATTTACCGCAATCCTAATAAATTACTCATAATTGAATCCACTTGGACTTGTACTTGGAACTAAAGTATCGATTAAGCAGTGGAATTGTCTTTTTGTTTCCGCCATTATGCCCGTTCAATCGAAGCAACCAGAATTAATAAATGATCGTAACGAACTTCGTAAAATTCTATCGGCGGCGAAACAACGTTACGAATGTTATAAATTTCTATTATTTTCTCGTAATTCATCAATTGTACGATACCATTTCCAATTACAAATCTCGTAATTATCGCGTATGCTTTTTATCCGTAGCGGGCCGTTCCGATTTATTTTATCGTATTTCATCTTTTTCGAGTAATCAATATAGATGCGAATCGATCGCGTGGAAAATAATCAGCTCCCTTCCCTCGAGTAATAACTGGGAGTAAATTCGACACGTAGCGCGCGTAGCGAACGTGGCGGTATCTGGTGAACAAAGATAAAAGCAATACGCATCGATACACGTCCGGATCATCGTGTGTCATCGGAAAGTGGACAGTAATGCATAACGAGCACACGCGCGGTCAATTCCGTTATCGAAACGGATGGCTTTATTAAACCCATTATTCACTGGTCGTAATTTATCACGATAACATTGCGTTTTAAGGATGATTATACGATGGTCAAGAAGGATGATGTGTATCTGCCGATTACGCGTGCCCTCTGTTTGGTCACGTGATCGATTACTCGCGCGACGACAGCTTGTCGACCTTATTTTCCGTACAAACAGTGAACACGTTCGACACTCGAAATGCATACCGTCGTCGATACGTTATATATACCGTGGAAAATTCCGTTAGAGGATATCACGGTTTACCATCGACGATTTGTCTTAGTCACGAGGAATGGAAAAAACATGGACAGCTCGCTCCTCTATTTTCTGCATTCGTCACGTGGCGAAACATAACCTTTCAACCTAGATGCTCGCATACTTTGACGGATTACAGGCCCGGTTTACATCGCTAAGCATCCAGCTGTTATTATTCTATCCACGTATGTACGTTTAAATACTTGTACCATGTGCACCGCGTTTGATTACGACTACCGGGGCTATGAATAATTTCTACTAGTTCCGTTTATAAAGTAAACTTTCCTTGCTCGATTCGGCCACCGTTTGCGCCGAATATTTCGCTCGGTCGGTATTTATACATTCGTGAAGATAAAACGGGTTCGAGTGGCGAAAATAATAACGGTGAAAAGAAAAATTATCCTCGCCTTTCCTCACCTCTTATCGCTCTCCGTACGTAAATTCGAAGGGACGATCGATCGGTGATAATATCGTTGCAAAGTTATTCGATAATTAGGTATCGAAGACACACCGTGGGATGAAACTTGGCGTGCATCGTGTGCAAAGGCAGCTTAATATCGACGCGGTCGGATCTAAGAGCGAAGTTTCCTCTCTTCTCCGAGGGATTTTCTCAGCTTTGGAATATATAGTGGAGAGCTGTGTGTAAACGATCGCCGTGCCTCCGCGCGCCATATTAATAGGGCCATCTTCGTGGCCAGCTTAATATTGGATAGCGAAGCGCTTGGACGGTCCTTAGAAGCGGAAAACGATTTATGGCCTCCACCGTTGGAGGATTTGTAAATAGAATCCTGTGTGGAAGGGGAGCGGCCCGAGGACAGGCACGTGCTCGGCATAAGTCCGCCAAGAATATGAGAAGGATTTCTACCAATTGAATTTGTTGTTACAGCTTCTACCGATGCGAATTAAATTGAAAACGAACCGTTATCTACCGTGAGTAAATCTATTCCACTTCGACCAAACTATTTATCAATTATTAAAAAGAATTACAAAAAAGAAAAAAGAAAAAGAAAGAAAGAATTCACGTTCGTTGTATTTTCAGATATAATAAGAGACTGATGAGCAGAAGAGAGAGGCGAAAGCCGCAACTTTACAAAAGGGAGATTCATATTCCGGTCGGAGAAGCAGCGACATTCGGAGCAGAAAATAAAATCTACGGGGGTCGGTCCCCTCCACGGAAACGGACGTTGCATTCACGGGAACGTTTCTCGTTTTCGTCTCATAACTTCCTCCTTCCTGGACTCCTAACCGACTCTTTCCCCGACCGTGTCACATCGCTGACCCTTCCTGCACTTAGCCGGCCTCTAAACCAACCGGCAAACTTCGTGATATGCATTTGAAATGCCGACTCGGAACCTCAGAAATTTTCTTTCGGCCACGCGCAATCGGATTTTCCCGTTAGAAATTCCTCGTTAAATTCTCTTTCGTTTTAAAGGACGCGCAGATTTTATATATATATATATATCTTGGATACTTCCTTGAGGATCAAAGGAAACACACCGCAAATTTACAAATATCCGTGAGCAATTCTCTCTATTTTTTTCTTTCTTCGCTTTCAAGTACAAATGAAATTAGATACGAATAAATTATAGGAGGATCTCGTTTGTCCAGTTTCACTTGTACTTTTGAAAAATTTCAAAATTCGATTTCGATTACTTTTTACAGGTAAAGTATCAGTCGCTTGTGTCGCGATTTCGGAGACACTCTGTACATATATATATATGTACACTGAAAAGCTGATTTGCAAAGCGACTATCAGGGAAACACAGCGTCTAACTATCGGCTAATCAGCCACCAAGTTGCTCGATGTAAGACGGAACGCCTCTTATCCGATGATCCGTCTTTCCTCGAGACATAACAGGGGCTAACTATGCTCGACTAAGCTTCCGTCACGTCGGATAGTGTGGTAAATCTTGCGGATTTATGTGCGCCATTGTCCACGGCGTTCGCTTTTTGTCGCGATATAAACCTGTCAAGTGTCGTCTTGAGAAGCGATAAATGAAGATTTCGAATTTGAAAAGAAAGGAGAAGTGGCTAAAGTTGTCGAGATCGGAAGAGAAAAATAAACGACGTTGTTAAATAAAGCGATGATTATCTTCGCTCGTGACAAATATGGGACAATGGGAAATATGACAAATTCTATTTTATATCTCAATATGGGTATTGTTGTGAAAACAATTAATCCTATTATCTCCTGATGAATTTATCAATATACACTCGATAATTGCAAATACGATATTCGCATTCAAGTGACATTTGATACTTTGCGACAAAGGCAATTTAATAATAATTTATATTCGTCTCTCACCAGCGAAATATATTTCTATTCGTGTGTCGATAATAAATCGTGCGATAAATCGCGACGAAGTATCGATTATTACGAGATATGAATTAATAAATTCTTTTTTTTAATTTATATTTTCGATCTTAATAACACGATTCGTTTCACTTAACGATGTAGCATATCTAAATATTTGCGTGCGGATCATCGACGAACCACAAGATCGCGAATTCCATCGGATTTCGAGCAGCATCTCCATACGTCGGTCCATAATCGTAAGAGTTGCAGGCGAAAAATTGCGAAATTTTAAAAGACAACGATTCGTAAGAAAATAAACATCGTTAATACGTAGCAGAGACTAAGCCAGGTCGAAACCACAATCTCGTTATATACCGAGAGAGAGCTACTGTGGCCCCGCAGTAACCACCCTGTTCCCAAGTTTATATACGTAAGAATCCGTTTAGAACAGGTTACAAGCAAACAATTGGTGCCATTCGTTTAAAAGATAACTGTGTAAAATTTCGTATTTATTAGGATGAAAGTGGATAAATAAATTGTTCGTCTTCCTTGGCGCATAATCGCAGCAACGATCATCGAAGAAAAGTTTGGAGGTAATCTTGTAAATAGCTCGAACTGCTTCTTGCCTGCATTTTGTTTCTCCCTCCATCGTACTTCAACCTCGTATTATCTAAAGTGTTGCTCTTGGCTGCTCGCTTAGAAATAAAGCTGTGAAGTTTATCAAGAGGGGAGGGGCCTCCTCGGTATCCTTTGTATCGAGGCGAGGAAAAATTGTGGCGATGCCGCGCGAACAAGTTTGAAACTCGACTCCTAAGATACTTACTCTGATCGAGCGCGACGGATATTGAAGTGGTGAAACGTCAGCTTGACGATTTCGTCGGGTTGACCGATGAACGTGTAAAGGAGGCAATCGATATTCGACGGATATGGCTTTGGATAATAAGGCGATGTGAACGTGCCACCTTGGGGTCTGTCCGAGCTGCTGTAGACGACGCAAGAGCAACCTGTAACAAATCGCAATATTAATGTAATAACATTAAAGCGAGTGATTATATTTTGGACTTTGGACTTTGAACTTGGATTTTATATTTTTTGGATTTTCAACTTATTGGATTTTAAATCTTGGACTTGATTCCGGTTTCTGAATTCTGAATTTTGGATTCTAGATTCTGGATTCTGGGTTTTGGATTCTAGATTCTGAATTCTAGATTTTGGATCTTGGATCCTGGATTCTGGATTCTAGATCCTAGATTCTGAATTCTAGATTTTGGATTCTGGATTCTGAATTTTGATTTTGGATCTTGGATTCTGGATTCTAGATTCTGGATCTTGGATCCTGGATTCTGGATCTTGAATTCTGGATTCTAGATCCTGGGTCCTGGATTCTGCATCCTGAAATATTGGAACTTGACAAATTGTAAAAAGCTGTAGCTTGAGTGATCAGACACAGAGATTGGTTTCGAACGATAATGAAATCCATATCCATATCCGATCTTACAGTTCCAACGAAACTTTTCTTATTTCCAAAATGAACTCGTCACGTTCTCTCATCGATCTTATTCCTCCCGCCCCGCACCAATCCCTCGTATCGATCCCGCGTCAATCTCGAGGAATCAAATTAAAGTTTGACTTTTCTGCGAGGGAAGGTACCGCAACTTTCTTGCCAAACTTTCAGCGAACGAAATCACCGATTGCCGGGGACCAATGGATCCTTAATGTTCAACGATCGATCGACCGATCGTGAAAAAAAAATGGCGATATCTTTCCACGTAGAATTTCGCATTTATATCGACATTTAAATCTTTTGCGACCAACGAAAGAATTCCTCCTTATATCCGTCAAAGCGGATAGCTCTATATCGAAACAAGGATTTAATTTCCATTCCATTCTCTTCTCGGCTCAACCGATTTAAAATACCGTGTTTCAACGGCAAGTCTTTGTCACGGAGGAAGGAGGGGGAAATCGCGAAGGAACGCGGAAAAATCCGCGTCAAATAGATGGAGCAGCTGGAATATAAAAAAAAAAAACGAATCGGCGATCGATCCTCTTCCTCCCTTCTTTTAAAACATCACGAAAAACGAAAGTAAGTATCGTGACCCGATATCTACGATATATAATATATTAAAATGCTCGAGAAACTTTTTTTCCAAATTATTTATCTTCGAATCGCGCGTGATTTTAACCTTTACTTAAAAAACGGAAGAAAAAAATTATATCGATATCGAAATATATTATCGGTATAGCAACAATAAATCGAACCGTCCATTTCGTGGAATCGGACGTAATAACTGCCCCCTCTCCCTTCCTTGAAACGTTCAAAAAGCCAACAATCCTCGACCACTCGTCTCCCATCTCTCTCTCTTCTCTACATTAACCACTCAACGATATTTCCTCCCCCTCCCCCTATTTTGTATCGATTTTTATCGCACGAGATATTTATCGGATAAAGCAGAGAAACCCTATCAAGGTTATAAAACCGTAGATATATATCGCGATGGAAGGTCGGTCGTACGGAACGTCGATCGACGTACGAAATGTGGGTCATTTACGAGCTGCTCGTCGATACGGCGCGGCAATAATTTATCCGCAACAATATCACCGACCTTTCCCTCCGCCCCTCCCCTCCTCCCGATTAGTTCGCGCCGAGCGATCGCGCGAGGGGAGGGGAGCGCAGTCCCGTTGATTATATCCGTGAAACGTGATCCATTCACGGGGCGCGTTCGCACGACGGCGACTAATCCGGACGAGACGATTTATAAGAATGCGATCCGTCGTTCGAGAGAAGCCGAGGAGGATTCCCTCTGTTCGTCACGCGAGAATTAATCGCGCCTCCGTGGCTTCCAAGTGGGGAGCTTCGCTAAATTACCTGAAAACTACCCCTTTTTCTATCGAGTGAGAGAGAGATAAAGGTGCGCGGAATATGATTGACGGAAGGAGGGGGAGTTTTTAATTCTCCTTTTTTTAACTCTCCCTAAAGCATCCTAGAGTTAATACGAATCGCGCTCGTATCCGTTCTCCTTTATCTCCCATCTTCTCTACGCCGTTCCTCCTCTTTATCCTCTCCGTTTCCTCCATTCTCCTTTCCTTCGTCCCTGAAAACGCCGCTCCAGCTCGCGATCCACCTCGACGCGTCGAATACGGACCCGATCCGATTGTATTATACGAACGCAACCGTGGCTGGATTTATCGACTTCCGCCCACGCTTTTTCGTTCGTTTCTACCTCTGTCTACCGAATCCCTCCCTCGAAACTCTTCTTTTAAAACTTTGGAATTTTCTCCTTAAAAATTTTAAACTGCTTTTTCGTTATCTTAGCAACAAAGAGGAAGAGAGAGGGGGGAGCAGAGCCTTGATTGCTCATTTTTTCTAGTGAAATCTCCAGGGGAGATCATTGTTCGGTCACGTTCACCCGCGCTCACTCAAGAATCCTCCTCGCGAGGGTTTATTTATAACGGCAACGACTTGAAATTGGACGAAAACTGGGCCGCTTCTTCTCTCTCGAGCAAATTGATCGCCGACGAATTCGTCTAAAAAAAAAAAAAACGAAGCCAGTCTTAATCCTAGCTTTTTCACTCCTTCTTCACTCCAGTTCAGGCTGCATCGAGTACTCCAGTACTTCTACGATATTTTATGTGTAATCCGAGTCGCGCTGATAATAGAAATATCGATATTCAACTTGTTCTAAGCATTTCAATCGTGAATGCTTTAATACAGTTTACAAAATTGCAACGAAAGGAATACAAAAATTAGAAGATTTCAAAATTGTCAAAATCTTGAGCACGATAAAAAGAGAAAATAATTCAAGTAAAAAAGCGAGCACAACCTCTGCTGCCACCCGAGCACGGTGGCTCTCCATGCCCTGTCCAGATCCCATGAGCGTTACATGGCGAGAAGCCTCGCAAGACGATTCGACGGGCAAAGATCTCGACTCGGCAACAGCCGCCCTCGAAACCACCACCATGCTGGATAACGCGGTGGAAACACTAGAAATCACTTAGCGTTGGCTGGATGTTGACTTTTCACGATTGTCGCGCGCCGCAAGCCGTCGAGTTATCCCACCGAGCTCGCGAAATCACGATGGAAACACACCGTGATCCTCTCGCCGTACAAGTATACGTATGGAGAGAAAAGGAGGGGGGGAAAGTTGGCGCGACGGAGTCGGCTTATCTATATCTCGAGATGCAGACTCCCCTCTTCTTCCTAGATCACGCGATTACCCCACAGAAAGAGGCTTCCGTTAAAAGAGGCTTCCGAGGGATGAAAGGGAAGAGAATTCGTCCGATTCCTTTGTCTCGCGTCGTGTACTACCTGGACGAGACGCGTTTAAACTGGCGATAACTCCTTCCTGCGGAGGAATATTAAAGATTGTACACACCGTCCCCACAAATCCGTATAACGTAAGCGTTTAGAAGCTTTCTTTCTCTTTTTCTCGGAAAAGAAAGATAGGAAGGTAATCGAATAATTGAAGATTCGACGATCGAAAAAAAAATGTGGGGAGGCGAGGAGGTCCAATCTTGAAATCGGGCGACACGCAAACGTGGAAATATACTGCGCTGGTGGACGGAACGCGATCGCATCCGCGATATTACTCGCGATGTATAGATATATAGGCGTGGGATGGGATGAAATCGAGCCCCCGAAAATTCACCAATGCTCGCGTTCCACCCACGCAGGAGCCGAAGCACCTGATCCGTATCATGCAATTACGGTGGATGCAGTTTCGCTGTTGACTCGGGCTCTCTCTATTATTTGCCGGGGAGGGGGAAGGGGGAATTAATTCGTTGTTAAATACTACTTACATTGTTATTGACTCTATAATTGATCGATTAACGGCGAGCACGTTCATCTGCCGACAAACGAAGTAGAGAGACGTATGGAAATAATTATTATTTGCCGCTCGTATATCGCAGATACGAGATGATTATTCGCATGGAGGGTATATTTTTGTTAATCAATATGGCCGTGCATATCGGATACGATCCGAGTGCAAAATGTTAATTGGGTTGGCTTGGTAATTAGCAAAATCTGTACATATATATATATATATATATACATAGATATAGATGTTGTATCGAATAAAAAAATTATCGCATAATTGTTCGTAAATTATTTCCCCACCGTATTTTGGCGCGTCGACGTCATAATATTGGTGTATACACGCGCGTGTATCGCTCGATCGTCGTTAAAATCGGGTTTTAATAAACGGGATCATAGTGGACCGCTAAGGGAAAATCTATCGGAAGTTTCGAGAGAAAGAGAGAGAGAGGATTGTTATAAGAGGAATCGTGACGTATCGCGAGGAAGGCTGGGGCCAGGCAAAAAGCCGAGGCACGTTCCCCGAGATATCGATCGGGAGCAGCCGCCGCGAGTATTCCTTTGAGAACCGATGCCACGAAATAGACGAGGCTGAGTGGGCGAGGGATAAATTGAGAATAATACCCTCCCCTGTCCCGTTGCACCTCGTCGCCACACGTTTTTTCGCCAGAGATCGCCACCTTCCTCCTCCACTCCCCCCCCTCGACGTCTGCTCAACCCGATTATCCCGCCTCTTCACGCTTCTCACTCGATGGAATTGCATGGAAAATTCAACGTATCCTTTCCCTTTCCAGCGCAACGACGTTTTCCTTTTTCTCGAAGCGGGGATAGTCCCTCCGGGGGACAATTTATCTTTAATCAACTTCCTATTTAGCACGATCGCGAATCACCGTTCCGTTTGTTTTACCGCCGCTCATTTGTCCGCCTCGAGTCGCGTAGTAAAGAACGAGTAAAGAAGCAAGAGAGTTGCTTTCGGAATTTCGATTAGTTCGCTCGATAAATTCGTCCCCACCACGGTGTAAACGTGCGTTTTAATATTCGATCGGATATTTCGACTATTTCGTAACGCGGTCGTAAATCGCGGAGGAGGAAAAGGGAACGAACAATGGGATCCCAGAGGATCCGATAAAGAGTCCGAAAACTGTGCATAAAAATTCACCCGCGAAATTTATCGATATTGGCCCCCGGACGAGTTCGATTCTTTCCGCAAAAAGTGCCCGCAATCGCGCGTCTAGTTCGGCGAGCGTGTGCCGCGATAAAAGTTTTTAAAAGATTGTAAAAAGAGAGAGAGAGAGAGAGAATATGATAAAGGTAAAAAAGAAAAAAAGGAAAGGAAAACTTTCTTCTCCTTTAAATTACGATCCTCCTTGATTGTATTTTTCCCGTCTCTGTGAACTGTTCGAGCGAGGAGGAGGAAAAAAAAAAAGAAATAAAGAGAGGAATTTGGCGAGGTGGATGACGACGATCGAGTTTCATTTCCACGTCAGAACGGGGCGTTCGTTTGATAGATTTCTGTGGCGTGCAGGGAGCATCAATCTAGGAGCAGGTGGCCAAACTATTCGCGAACAGATTAGCAAAAATTTATATCGCTCGATGCTATTGTTTTATCTTCCATTGGCGGGGATTTGACGCTCAACTGGCGGAATGTATTTTTCTTCGTTATTTTCGAAAGCGGGTGCGCGCCCCGTTTTTTTTTCTCCCTCTCTCGCATACCCCTTCCTCGCCCCCTCTAACCGCAAACATACAGAACAGCGCCATTGGAAAGATATTTATTCATGAATCCGAAATTACACTGTAGCCGCGATGCTTCCGTTTCGCACGATCGGTTGAAAACTACCGTCGCGATTCAGCGAAAGTTACATACTCGGTTACGGCCCCTCGTATTTCACCATTTTTTTCCGGCCGGTTCTTTTTCTTTTTTACAACTCCCCCCGCGATGCAAATATTAAGGTTATTCGAATTGCAAAATGCGGAGTATGTGTATAAATAAAGCAGGAAAGAAAAAAAGAAAAACAAACAAACAAACAAAGAAAAAAAAACAAAGATTTCACGAAGATCGAGCGCGATTCGAAAAACCACGTTTATCGTTTCCATCGTTTATTTTCGAATGCGTCACTTTGCCACTGTTTCGTCGAATGTAAACGACGGGAGAAACTGAGAGGAGAACGCTCTCGAATGTACAATGTGCACGCGATATGGGCAACAAAGTTTATAAATAGGATCGATGACGCGAATATACTTGTCGCGTGCGAAAATAATTTTTTGATCCGGCAACGGTGTAAACGACGTATTAGGTTGTAGGCTTTACGAGGTTGCCAATTTTAGAGTACGAAATGACAATCAACCGCGACTCGTAAACTCTACTTATAACCTATATATATATATATATATATCTTGCTCGGAATATTTTCACGTCGTCCTCTTATATATTCTTTTTTTTCTCTTTTTCTTTAAAGTGAACGAATTTAGTGTATTATTCCTGCGAAAGTAATTTTTCGATCCGGCAACGATGTAAACGATGTTGTACACCAAGTTTTTAGAATATAAAATGACGATCAAGTGTAAAAGACTCGTAAACTCTATTCAATCTATATATTTTGCTCGACATATTTTCACGTTGTCCTCTTATATCTTGTTTGCGAAATAAATTCTTTTATTAGTTTAACTGTTTTTTTTTTTTTAAAGTGAACGAGTTCGGAATATTATTCCTGCACGAGTATCGAAATATTAGCTTTCGAAGAAGATTCTATCGATGAGAAGACTGTTCGGTGGAGAGGTTATGTATTAAAGCTCGCATTTTGATCGAATAAAGATTATAGTTTCGAAAAGATATCTCTTTCGGCCAACAAAAACCGGCAATTTCACGTGACGCGATCTAATATAAGATATTAAAAAAAAAAAAAAAAACGAGAAAAAGAAATTCATCGATAGACAGCAAATGAAATATCCATTCTCCACAAAGAGTTTAATCTACGTACAAAGGTATGTTCAAGCAACTATATCAAAATTGTTCGCGTTTAATATTGACAGAATACTTTTACGACGACCAAACTCCGGAGATGCAGTTCAATAGTACACGTTCCCCAGCAACCAGCCAACCATTCTAAGGTTAAAGACAGATATTGACTGTACGGATGGACATCGTCCTCTATGGACCATCCAGATATTTCCTGCATTTTGTACATGTGGCATGCTCGAGCGGAAAACTTTTCACGTAATATCGGAAGAAATAGTACGTTCTGACGTCCCGCCAACGACAATGGATATACCACGAACTATATATATATACGTATAAGTCACAATTTCTATAAATTGACGAAATCGTGGAAAACCTCACGGATTGATCATCGACCAATTCATCGCATCGAATTTCTTTCTCCTCGTTTCGATTATAAATATTTCATTTTCTTCGAAATCGACACGATTGTTTTTCTCTTCTTTTCGTTGGACGAAAAGTTCTCAGATGCATACCTTTCTTCCGGTTTTTACAATTAATCGTAAAACTTTTCTCGCGCCAGGTGCACACGTGGGAAGTAAAATTGCGTTACGAGTCTTAAACTGTAATCCAATCTTACTAGTTTCCGTGGACAAACCAAATCTCTCTCGCCTTCGGTTCAATTTACCGACTAATTCTCACCTTGAGGCCTGCTGAACACATTTCTGCAACACATTTCGTTGTTTCAATCTCCGCTCTTGCAATTTGCCACGCTCGAGCGTTATTTGAAAACTTCTCTCGTTTCTCGATCCTGTTACCGGGACGAGATATTATCACGATTTCCGTTTCTTAGATCGATGGATTTTTTCCCAAAGTTTTTATCTAACTTGAAAAGCAAGGAAACAAGGGATAGTTACGAATAAAAATTGTTACAGATATATACACATATATTTTTTTTACGCAAAAATCTCAACGTGGTTCCATTTCAATCCTCCACGGACAGAAGCGACGAGGGATCGATCGAGGCGGATTTTAGTGTCGCTCGTAGCGTTGTATTCGTTTAAGAGTTAGTTACTATCTAGCGAGATCGAGTTCCCCTCTTCCCCAATCAACAGTTAACTCCCTAGAATTCGCAAGTTCGGTAGAAATTCTATTCGACATTCTCTTAACCACCCTTAGTTCCTGCATTTCCAATCGAGTCGAGCATCATTTGGGTAATATAAATTTTCCAATTTAATTACACCATCATTCGCGCATCCTATCCTAAACACGGCGAATATTAATATCCTTGTACATGTAACGCTTCTCTAATTCGTCATTCCATATTTCCACAACAATTCTTATTTAAGACTCGATAATGAAAGATATTCGGTTAAAGTGTAATGAAATAAAAATTAATAACGTAAAGTTGGTCCTTTGATCGAATAGCGAATGTTAATATTAATATTCTTCTATATGTAACGTTTCTCTAATTCATCATTCCATATTTCCACAATTCTTATTTAAGACTCGATAATGAAAGATATTCGGTTAAAGTGTAATGAAATAAAAATTAATAACGTAAAATTGGTCCTTTGATCGAATAGCGAATGTTAATATTAATATTCTTCTATATGTAATTCGTTTCTCTAATTCATCATTCCATATTTCCACAACAATTCTTATTTAAGACTCGATAATGAAAGATATTCGGTCGAAGTGTAATGAAATAAAAATTAATAACGTAAAGTTGGTCCTTTGATCGAATAGCGAATGTTAATATTAATATTCTTCTATATGTAACGTTTCTCTAATTCATCATTCCATATTTCCGCAACAATTCTTACTTAAAATTCCATAATTCAATAAAAGTTACACTCGATTGAAGTGTAATGAAATAAAAAGTTAACAACGTCAGGTAAAGTTAGTTCTCCGATCGAATAGCCAATATTAATATTAACATCCTTGGACATGTAACGCTTCTCTAATTCATCATTCCATATTTCCACAACAATTCATATTTAAGACTCGATAATAAAAGTTACACTCGGTTGAAGTGTAATGAAATAAAAAGTTTAATGTCACGTAAAATTAATCCTCAGATCGAATAGCGAATATCAATATTAATATCCTATTCGAAATGTAACGCTTTTTTAATTTATCATTCAATATTTCCAATTTTGCAATTTAATTACATCTTATCATTGACGCATTTATTCTAAATATTAATATTCCTCGACATGTAACGCTTCTCTAATTCATTATTCAATATTTCTACAACAATTCTTACTTAAAGCTAGATAATTCAATAAAAGTTAGACTAGGTTGAAGTGCAATGAAATAAAAAGTTAACAACGTCAGGTAAAATTGGTTCTCCGCTCGAATAGCGAATATTCCATCGAGCTCGATCGCTCGATTTTACAAGCTTTCTCTCGGCGAATTTTCCAACCTTTCAACGGATTCTCGAATTAAGCATCGAGCAAGGTTACCGCGCCGATCGCGCGTCGAGTTCTCGCGCGGATATCCTCCCCGGGCGAATATTCCCGATCTTGCCTCAGCCTCATTTACCAAGTTTCAATCTATCCTGATTTTGCCCGCATCAGGTTTGTCCGAACGTGACTCCATTCTCTCCAAACTTACCCCCGATTTTGCTTCCCAAGGTTACTTCAACTAACACCGCATTTCTTCGGAGACTATCCAACTTCGCTGCTCCCCTCGATCCCTCGTTTCGTAAAATTATCATCTTCCATTACTGTACGCCTCTATCTATCATACACTCCGAGAAGAAATTTCCAGTGGAAAATTTATATGATCGAACAGATTCCGTTCCACTTTGTTTGACGAATTGTACAATTTAAACAATTTCTTCCTTGTTCAATTTAAGCAATTTCCTCGAGTGCAATTCTTGGGATATCGCTTGGAGAGGGATGAAAAGGTTATTTTCGGACGAGTAGAGCACGAGTCGAAATATGCGGAGGATAGGGGATTAGCGAAATCGTAATTGAAATATTAATTTATGACGCGTAACGAGCACGCAGTAATTAACACGCTCTGTAACCCTGTGTCGACGGACGTGCAATGCATGCATTACCGCGACACCGCCGCATTACGTAAATACTCGGCTTTAGTCTGCTACCGGCCGGATCATAATGGGCCAAGTGTACGATTCGGCTATTATCCGCCCGATACCCGACGGTTTACGTGAAAATCTATATCCAGTAATTCTCCCCATCGAACGTACTCGATGTCTCCTCGAGCACCACGCTTCTGGATACAATTCGCAGCGTGACGAAAATCCTGTCATTCGAGATACCGTTTCCTCTCCATACTCCGTTTTCGAATGGATTTCACAATTCGAAAATAGTCACGAGACGATTCCTCATAATCCATCCAGACGACGAGAATCTTTCCGATTGAAACAAAACAGAGGAGAGGTTATACGAGTTATACGTTGTGCCCACATAGCGCGGGCGCTTTGAAAGGGACGTTTTTTTCTCGTTAACGTCGAACGTCGATTTGATTGCATTTCCCCGTCCGAGCATTGTCCGCCGGCCGGCAAAAATGATTTTTCGGCCGGGCAATATTTTGATTCCGATTTAAATGCAAACGAAATGGAACGATCGAGGCCGTTTCTCGCCGTTATCAAGACGTTTCCCCAAACGCTTTTCTCTCTCTCTCTTTCTTTTTTAAGCCGATAAACTCGGGTATTATTCTTTCGTTTGTCTCTTTCCAACGCGAAATGCGTTTGGCAATCTATTCTAAAACAGCGGAATAATTTGAAAAAGCGAATGCAGACAATTACACGGATCCACATTTATACGCGCAGATATTCATTTGGCGAGAGCAAACGTGCGTGAACAGGTAGTCGATAGTAATATCGGGAGAGAGGGCGTTGCGAGCGTTCTTGAAGCATACATCGGCCGCGCGACAGTTGATACACCGCCGTATTATCGCTGGCCTAACAATATTTTTCAGTCGCACTTTGCCCGCATCGAGGAGAGCAGTCGCTTGGTCAGCTGGCGCCACCGTCGAGCCATGTATCAATTATACGAACTTGCATCTCGCGCACGAATAAATAGAAACACGTGGCCGTGTGTTAGTGGCGATGGTGGTGGTGGTAGCGGTGACAGAGAGCGCGGCGATCGCTACTTCGCCACGTCCCGGCTGGTAGTCGCCCAGCCCCCTTTCACGGAGAGATTCGGATGGATTGGATGGGTCGTACGATAAAACGACCTCACCGGGACCATTCCGCGATAGATTGACCAATATGATGGATCGACCGCTCCGTTATATCCCGCTCTTCGGCCATCCACTCGCCCGAATCCGAGCCACTACCATCACGGATTAGGATTTCCATCGAAAAGCCTCGAAACGCTACATTTTCACTTCCTTCCTTCCTTCCTTCCTTCCTTCCTCCCTTCTCCTCCTCGCGTGTTATTAGTGTAACGATATAACCGCGATTAAACTCATAGCTGCCGATATATTTTTAGCATTGAAACGAGACGAAATGTTGCGTGGCGATACGAAAATATATATATTCGGCGAATGGTTGATTTGTGCAATGTTTGTGAAAATATGAGAGGGGGGGAGGAAACGGTTGAATTTTTAGGGGAAGGGGTATTTTAACTTGGGCTTCGCCCGATTACTTTGAATACTTTTAACACGGGATAATTTTCGAAGCAACAGGTATCCACGCGAGAAGTCATAATTTTGATCGGACAAAGCACGGGTCGGAACAACGCGAATGCACAATAATGTACTTATTTTTACGTTTTATACGCAGCGAAATAATAGAAATAGAAATTTAACGAATCGACATTGTTCGACTATGATCTTGTTTCGAGTCGATCTCCATCGCGAGACAAGCCATTTCCGTGTATTGTGAGGCAAAAAAAAAAAAAAAAAAAGAAAAGAAAAGAGGTGAAAGAATGCTCCTTAGCGAGTGTTTCGACGATCCGTAATTAAACGACGAAGCCTTCGTCGAGAGAATAAACGGAAATATATTATTTTAAAAAACGTCCTCGAAATGCGTCTCCTTTTATCTCGTTTCGCGTATAACTATTTGCAATTAATGTTCCACCAACTGTTCGGTAACAGAACGGATGAGGCATTCTGTTTCCGGCGACAATAGGAATTATCCACGTTGGAAAATTGCACGAAATTTTTCGCCCGCGAACACCAAACGAAAATTCGTTTCGTATCGATTAAACATCACGATGAATGGCTCGATAGGCATCGTATCGCATACGCGCAATATTTAAACGAATTACGTTTAAATATTTGCGATATTTGCAAAAGTTTTATCAAAAACTTGGAGCGAAAAAATTTTTCAATCATTCCATTTAATTTTAATTTCCCCGATTTTAATTTATCCCCCCGCGCCTTCAAATCGCTCAACAAGGTCTCTGATTTTTCCCTTCTTAAAAAACTCGTTTACTGTCGCGACCATCGCGACGCCGTGCAGTAGTATAGATCAACGATGGGACAGAGGAGGCAATATTCGAACGTAATTTTCTAGAAATGTGTACGCGCAGTTCAAATGGTTCTCGATTTCGATAACTAGGGATGCTATATCGAAAGAGACATCGATCTCGTCTCGAAACAACGCGACCGAGCAAAGACAGAAATTTCTTGCCCCTTTTTCGGAAGAAACGGCGCCAGATTCTCTCCACTTGTTCGAGCAAAAAGTTATCTCTCTCGTGGAAGCCCGCGTCGAGAACTGCGGCCATTAAGCTGCTCGAGGGAAACGACCGTTCGTCATTTTACTCCGATACGTCTCCACCGTATGCTCCGTCGATATATACATATATATATATCGGCACGCGATGCCCAAGTAAACGCGTCGAATCAGCCCGAAGCGATTCCACCCTTGACCAATGATGCGCTATCGTCCAATTCTACCGTGACAGACGTGCAAAGGGCACGGTATTGACGAACTTGACCGCAATGCAAGTGGCTAATTTCATCGAACGGGCAACGAAACGAGGCACGAGTTGGAGAGACTCCCCCCACCACCGATCGCGCTATTCGGCTCGCATCTCGACCGACCTCTTTCGTTAATGACGAGCCACTGCGTTTCGAAACTCGCGTATACTCGACGAGCGTGGGCAAACCTCGATTCTCTCGAAGGCCACGATGGCAATTCTCTCGCTTTGCCCATCGAACCCGACCAAATCTCACGAGTGCCTTTCCATTTTCCCATCCTCCACTCTCTCCCGGGGAGAAAGTTTCGCGAATGATCGTTTCGCGAATAAATCTCGAGAAGATTGCGTGAAATAGTGTTTCGAATCGGTAAGTATGTACCGACCGAGCAATATTTTTCACCAACGAATTCGATGCTCGTAATCGAGGATAGATGTTACGATCGATAAAGAATGGTAGGTAAAGTTGAAAACGCGTTCGATTTTTCGACAGATCGCTCTACGGGAGAGGATTCTTCCTCTTCTTTTTCTTTTCTTTTTTTTCTTCCCCTTCTTCTTCTTCTTCTTCTTTTTTCACTTCTCACAACTGCCAAGCGAAGAACTTCGCACGAAATTAACGAGCACGAGGAAGAAACCGAAGTTTCTTTCAGCAACTTAGCGAAGTGGAAGGCGCGGGGTATGGAGTTGTGTGTTATTATTTAAGGGGTTCGCTTATCGGGATGAAATTGCTTTTGACCCAAAGTTTTCGGCCCGTTTCGATTTAATTGCGAATTTCCAAGCCCTTGAAAATCTTATCCGCGAAAATTAACCTCGATTCGAAAAGATGAAAATAAATTACATTTCTTTTTTTTCCCCTCCTTTATCCCCCTTCCCATCTAACTCTCGAGCGAAACACGGCGATACACATCCGCCACTTTTTATCCCCAAAGATTCAGACCTTTGACCTTCTGACATGGCTACAAATATGTTATTTATGAAACTGCAGCAACCGGAAAGAGCTCGAGGAAAACGTACACGTAAGCATATATTCGCGTATATTACACTCGGAGAGTATCCGATTCGAGATCACGATTAAAGTATCTACCGCCTCAGTGTCTTACAAATATATATGAATCTCTCTCTCTCTCTCTCTCTCTTTCATATAATTGCTCGTACTTTTTATCAAACGTCCCACATCTTTAACAAAATAGTTTATATCATCGGATAATACGATCGAACGTCCCACATCTTTTGCAAGCCACTTCGCGACAGATAACAATTTTATCAAGCGTCCCACATCTTTCGTCGTGATATCTTCTCTTCTCTCTTTCTCTCTCTTTCTCTCAAAAAAAAGAAAACCCGTATTAACCAACAATCGCGTCACGATTAATTCACGCGTGAAACATATACGCGTGTATAATACGGATGTCATGCATAGCATTAAATTTAATTTCGCGTCGCTAGTATAGTTTAAAGTCTAATTCCGTGTCTAACTTCCGTTAAAGTAATTAAAGTTCGGCGACGCTCCGTGTAGACAGGATCGTATTCAACGTTACACGTCAAAATCTAGATAAATGATAGATATTAGCTGCTGATATTTCGATACTGCGCATCTTCGCGTGCAAACTGGGTCATCTGGTACGAGTGTCGCACGAGATGCGAACGACGATAATATCACCTCGTGTCGCGATCGAATTTCTTTTTACGTTCCTTTTTTTCCTTCTCCTTTTTCTTCTTCTTCTCCCCAACGAAAATTCACATCTCGTCTACTTGTGTATTTCTTCGCTCGAAGAAATACGCGACGAACGTCATTGAGGGGGTAGAAAGAGAGAAAGAAAACCGAGTCGTTATCAATTATATTTTTCCACCAACTTATTTTGAACGGTACTCGGTCAATCTCGAGCGCGACGGTGATCCCTGGAATTGAATTCGCACCACGCCGAATACTCGTTACGAGTCGACCAACGCTCGAAAGCTACGAAATTCTTTCTTTCTCTCCTTTCTTTTTTTCATTTCGATGCACGGATTTTTCGCATTTCGACTTGTTTCACCGCAATGGCCGTTCATCAGGAATACGAGAGTTTACTCGAGCGTGGTGCGAACGTTCTATCGATTTTATCCTCCCAATGTCCGACTTCGATGGAAAACTATTTTTCGGGCCGAGAATCATCCTGCGACCTAGTTGCACCACTCCGACTGAAATCCACTCGCGCTCCACGTTTCCTTGAACGAATCGGGCAACGTCGGAGAGAAGCAAGTAGATCTCGGTGCGAATCTAGCCTCCAGCCACGCAACATCTCGGCAGAGAATAAGAACGTTTGTTTCTTTCTCCCTCCCCTTATCTTCTTATTCGTATTCCAATTAAACCATCAACTCGTTCCAACCATCTTGGACGAAATCGATCGGAACTCTGGTTACTTTTACCAGGACGGATCGCTTTGCAAAATTTAATAGCCCAAGTTCGAGATAACGTTTACCGATTTCGAATAACTTGTAAGGAAGAAAGGTCGGATCGATTAACGAGGTTATTCGAATGGAATTTTAATAAGTTAATTACTCGTTGGTAACTTTTCAATCGGTAACTTAGTTTGGAGGAACGAGTTATCAGAAAACGTTACCTCTCTCCAGGTTATTTTCTCTCCAGAGATCGAAATCGATTAACGACCTCGCCCCCACTCCTCGTTCCCCCTCCACCTATTCCACAATTCTCCTCCTCGCAGCTGCTCACGGCTGAAAGCTGCGCGCGAGCGACAGAAGGTGATGGCTCGTAAGGGATTTTCAACCACGCATCCTTGTACGCAACGCGACACGCGTCAAACACGAGAGGGCGGGCGCCAGATGTCCTCGTTGTCGTTCCCGTCACGTCACAACTATGCATCGCCGCGATAAATCTGGCATGCCCGAAATCCCTCTCGCGGTTATTACTTCGTCCCAACGGGGACTCGTGTACCTCTCTCTCTATCTTTCTCTCCCCAGTCGAGGGAGAGTTCCTTATTGGAATCGACATTCTCGTTGCACGTGCCGTTATTATCGGGACGAGAAACGGAAGAAATTCCCGGCCTCCTCCTGAATCACGAAGGATTTATATTTGTCTCGTAACGCGTGACTCTCTTTATTCCGTGTTTCGAGGAAATATCTAACGGTGGAAGCGAGAAAAGTATTTGCCCCGAAAAACGAGGAAATTCCTTAATATATTCGTATTGGATTCGTAAATAAGTCGAATTTCCCGAGAATAGAAGTTTGTAAGAGGATGGAGAACTGGTAAGCAGTAACCGTTATTGAAGCAAGCTTCGATGGAAAAAGGGTCTCGGCGGAAGCGTTGCATCTACCTCGGATTCGAATAATTGAACATCTTGTTCCGCACAATTGTAAGAATCGGTATTTCCAGAGGGTAGCAGAGTCTCGAATGCAACGCGCAGCTCGTGCTCTTTGCGCGCGTTTTGCAATGTTTGCCGAGAAAAAAGGAAAGAAAATTTCTCTTCTCGAGACAACGAATCTCTCGACTCGAGAGATAACTCGACTCTCCTCGGCGGGGAAATTCTCGCCTATCCACCATCGGAGAGAATATCAGAGAGATAACCGAGGAGGATCGTAGTTGATCCTTTTCTTTATTTAAGAGCGCCGGGTTCGAGATGCTAAGCCGAAGATCGTTCGCCTCTCAATAATACGAAATTCCTCTTTTCCTTTCAATTGAACCAATGAGATCCCCCGTTATAACGCTTCGAATAAATAGACGAGATACAAAAAGATACGAAAAATCCTTCCTTCCTTCCTTCCTTCCTTTCATGCAAAATAATGAACATTATTTTATTTTTCTTTCAAACTCTCTCGCCGTTATTAATTCCGTACGTTCCTCGTCGTTAATTTTCCCAATCGATAAAGCAATCTCTCTTCCCTCCCCCCTGACTCACGTCAAAAGCGGATACATACTTTATAAATGACGCGGTGTACACGATTATTTACCTTCCAAACGATCCGCTTAATATTAATTTCTCGGTGCAACGATACCCGTTTATTTATCCTTTATTCATCCTCCTCGTCACCAACTCCTTCCAATATACCCACGCACGTAATCTCAACATTCTTTCCCTCCGATATCTCATCATCTTCTTGTATAACGGAAAAATTCCAAACGCTAGACAATCAACCTCTCCTTTCTTCCTCTGTTGTTACATGTTGTTAGATTCGCCGCTCCTCAGGGTAACTCACCCCACATCGGCTTGGCCCGCCTCCTGTTTTTGGCGTCACCGTGCCAAGGGAAATGGACGGAGATGTTGTTTGCGCTTGGAAAAACCCTGCTCACGGAACAAGTTGGACCCACCCCGTTCGAGGAGACGGTTCGTTTAATCGACGCGCCGAGGCCATGATCCGCGTCGTCGCTGTCCAGCGGGGAGGTAGAAGCGTCGTGCAGTTGGTTTTCACCGTCTGTTACAGCGTCCAATAGATCGCGCGCCGCGCAAGAGTCAAAGACTCGCGGCAATGCAGTGTTGAAGAACAACAAGTGACGGACAAGAAAGCGACAAATTTGCGGCGAAACTCGTCAAACGATCGAGTCGGATTCGAGGGAAACGGCAGCGAGAGAAAAAATGATTCGATTTCTTTCATCCGATTTTTCGGTTTCTCGAAGACGAACTCGCGTGGATCGGCCAAAGTTCCAACTTCTCCTTGCGGTTATTATTAAAGTTGGGGCGCAAGGTGAGGGCGCAACGAACTGAACTTTTGGCTACGTCGAGATTTCTCTCGGCGGAATTATTCGCGACAACCGAATTGATTAGATCTAAACTTCCGCTTCCGATGTTCGCGCCATATTGCGGGCGCGACAAATTATCGCCGAACTTTCTCGAGACGAATCGGAAGGGGAAAAGAAACGAGCAATTTTCGAACCTTCTCCCCAACACTCGATCGAAATTATTAATAAGTCGATTAATCTTTCGTATATTCACACAGATATGGAATTATTGTACGCTTGGATCGAATTAAAAATGTATTGGAAGAAAGGAGGAGAGGTATATACAAATACGAAATCCCGTGAAATTCGCAACGAGAAGCATGGTGTAACGACGCTTGTTGTTCCCCCTCCCCCGCATTACGAGCAAGTAGCAGCGCGACATTTTCAACTTTTTTTTCATCCGAACGTGTTCATCCTGCGTCTAATGGAAGTTGCTACTTTGGTCTCTTCTTGGACCGAGTTGCAAGTTTTTCTCTCTTTTCCAAACTCCCAGATGTTTCCTTCCTCTTCTTCTTCTTCCTTTCTTCGAATTTGTCGCGCTATCCGGCGAAAGTATTCCTTTCGAAAACGAAACTTTTTGCGACTTTTTCAGGGAGAACATCTTAAATTGCCATAAACGCGGGGAGAGTGGTATTTGGATAATATTTGGATTAGAAAAATAATCCCGGCCACGTGACTTGCGCGAAGCAATTATAATTAACGAAGGGGGTTAATTAACATGCGCGGATGTAGATTCACGAATAATCTCTCGTTGACCGCGCGAAACGGAACGAGCGTCCATTTTCCGCCACGAGAAATAATATTCGCCCGTCGACAAGAGAGAGGGGATATCGTCGCGCTGTGAAAATTGTTCGAAAGAGTTCTAAAATTTTATCGATCGATAATCTGGAAAAAATCCGATTGGAGGAGACGACGTGACGTTTCCGACCAATTATATTCCTTCTGAAGCCACAATCACTTCTCTACTCCCCGATGCTAAATTCGAACGGATGGAACGCGATAATTCTCGATCAACGTTCTAAATTCGTCGTTGAACACGTTCCACGCCTCTCTCGTTCGTCGAATGTATCTGTTGAATATTAGGTTGAATATATATATATATGTATAAATATCTCGACACCGTGGCACACTTTTTAACGCTTTGAATTAACGCGTAGATTTTATTTAGGTGATCGAGTTCCCGTGATTAATCGTTATTACACGAGCGAAATTTATCGTTATCGCGGATTAATGCTCGTTCGTTTTCACAAATCAAAGAATGTTTATTGTCGTTACGTTCTGCTCGGGATAATTATTCACGCGTAAAAGTACGAGTTACTTTCGGTAATACGTACAGAAACGGGCATACGTAATTTATGTTATTATTGTTCCCGGGGGATCATTATCCGTTTAATAACTAGAAATATGAGTATAATACACGCATATAATGATCTCGTAACGTTCGAAACAAATTCGCTTTATCTTTGAACCATTATTACTTTTTTATACGAATTTTTAAATATCCCGAACGCTCCGATTACAGAATCGTATAATAAGTGGACAGAAGACCCTCGAAGCGAGCAGTTTAAAATCTCTAACCTAAAAAAATAATAAGAAAGAAAATTAATTTAACCCAACTTTTATGAAATCTCCAAGATAAATAAAACGGATGCCCTTATTACCGATTCTCGGTAAAAGAGTGTTTTAACCTTTTATGTTGCCCGGATATGTCTCTTACTTTCGCTCGTGTGTCGTTACAATAATAAGAAGGTGGGCATCGATCGATTTCATGGAAAACGCTAGATGCATTGAATCGATATTTATCGCTGGACGCGATTTCGTAAACTTTGATTCCTTTTTCGGATATCACGTATTCTAACCAGTTCGAAACGTATAGACCGATCGTAAAACCGAGGAAACACTTTGTCGTTCGTAAGTTTAACGATTCGATAGTGAAACCATTTAGGAAGTTGGATACAAATTTACGACAACGTTTACGAATAAAAGGAAGAGAAGAATTTTGAGAAAGGTATTCGGGAATCCTGCTACGGAGCTAAAATTTCTTCTATAAACGTTTTTTCGAACGTTAATTCCGGACAAACGTTAAACTGTTACTTTTACTTGTGTAAATAAATTTAACGATTGATTATTATTGGTGTTTGATAATTAATTTGTGACAATTATTTCATATCATTCAGTAACATTTCAACAAATTGCAATTTAATTGAATCGATGTATGTTCATACGAATATCGATACGCACACGTATGATACGCATATACGAACCGTGCACAGACGCGGGGTGTCTATTTTAAATCGATCACAAAGTATCTCAGAGAAATACCAAGAAAGCGTTTAACGAAAATCGAAACGTTTCATCCATCGATATCAAACAGTGCTTTGGAAAGCAATTAACCGCTATTAATAATTACGACGCGAACAACGAAAAGGCAAAGCGCGAAGGAAGAGTTTAAAAACGTTTAAAAACTGTGGTTGTAATAGTAAAGTAAACTAGGCAAAAAAAGTTTCTTCCCGTTACCTGGATTCACGGCGTGGCAGTGGTTGAGGAGCGGCAGCCAACAGAGCAGTAGCACCGCCCTCTGCATCTGAAACAAGCAATCGAAAACATTTTTCATTCGCCCATTCTTCGATTCCTGTTCAACATTCCTACCTTCCGATATAATTACCCGTTGATTAAAACGCATAACGATAAAAACTGCAACGAAACGAGCGCGAAATCCACTGGTTCCGTCAATTGATCGCATAGAGAAACCGCGAATCAAATAATTTAGAAAGAATCAAGACGCGGGACGTAAGACATAGGTTAACGAACGCGATACCTCGGACACGTCGATAAAGAAGGGAAATGGAATCGATCCGCAGGGAGCGTAACAATTTCGGATTATGGTATCCGCGTGTAACGGTCGAGAATTGTGCATTTTCCATCTCTCTCTCTCTCTCCCTCCCCATCCCGGGATCGCCTTCGAAATATCGCACGGATGGATACCGGCTTTTCCAGCCCCGATGTTGGCTTTAAGTGGATTTAGCCGCGCGAGATCGGCTCCACATTCGGAACCAATCGATGGTGCAATTTTAATGAAGCCCCCCGTCATTTGCTTAATTCATATTTACGGCCGCGCTATTTGCCAGGATTAAACGCGCTCCTGTTTCCTGTACTGTTTGAAACTTCTTTTTTTCTCTCTCTCCTTTTTTCAAGATAACACGCGTCACGTTCAACCTCGTGCTCATTAGCCCGTGGAACCGTGAATAACGCCGCCGTTCAATGTCGCCGTTCAATCTGGACAACCGTGATTAAAGCCTCTTCTTCCTTGGAGAAAAAAGTTCGATAAATATCGACATCGTTTAATGAAGCGGGTAATAAACGATGTCGCGAGCAATTCGGGTGAAAAATAAGAAAAGGATCGATATCCATCCATACAAATCGCGGAATTAACTCGGAATAAGAAATATAGAATAAATTATGTCGCGTGCATGCAGCCGTACGACGCGTCGCAAGAACGTGCATCGAATTTATTTATATATTTTCTTTTCTTTTTTTTTTTTTACTTCGATCGACGGTGGTGAAAATTTTGCATACAATCTCCCTGTATTGCGCCGATTCGACCAAGAGAGGTGGACTTAAAATTCCACGCGCATGCCGCTTCGAATCAATTTGACAAATCGGCCGTTTCGTTCGTTTCCGCCAAGGATTCCACCCGGGCCCTCTCCCTTCCCCCGGCGTTTAACAACTAAAAGTCTGGCCCTGGTCGTGGAAAATTCACTGTACGCCGTCTCTCGCACGGCTGCCTTTGTGCATGCAGAGGCCGATCGTGCGTGCACGCGTGCGAGGTTCATTTGCTTTCTCGCTGGAACAGAGAGATACAGGAGAATTACTCTTCTCTGCGTGGATCGCTACGCATCCGCTACCAAGGATTGAGCGATCGGGAATAGTACGCCGCCCGAATACAAATTTATGCCGAGCAAAAACGTCGCTCGTTTTTGACGATTGGAAAAATCGTGGCACGACGATTTTAAAATAGAAGATTGGAAGATATAAAATTAACTTTTCGCTTTTAGATATATAAAAAAGAAAGGAAGAAAATGTTAACGTTATCGAATAATAGAGAGAGAGAGAGAAAAAGAGGAGATTAAATATTTCGCTCCCTTTCAAATCGGGCTTGGGTACACCTTTTGGGCAAACACTTAAGATAGTGATATTTTTATCTTCTTTGAGGATTGAATCGAATAGAAGGGAAGGAGTAGCCCGGGAATACGCAAATATTTGCCCCGACGCGAACATCGCCATTTTTTTCTTTACAGTTTCACCTAGGAGGATAGATTGTAAATTTGATTTACGCATTCAAATTGATATTACTCTGTGTAGCTGGGGTAAAGTTTATCGGGTACACAAACTTCATCGCCGTGGATACGCGTTTATACGTTTCGAAGGGGGAAAAATGCAAGGGGAACGCGCTCACCGATTTTTCAAATTTTATCTATCCTTATTAACATGATCGAGAACGCGCGCATAAATATATCAAGGAAATCTGAAGAAAAAGTGACCAGAAGCTCGCAGAAACTTTTCGAAAACTTTTTATCGGGCGCGCGTTTAACTTGAATTTGTGCCAGATAATTCTTATCGAAAAGTTGGATAAATCGTATCTTTAGAGCAAACATTTTTACCCTCCGAATTTTCGCGATCTTTGAACAAAATTTTAGCCGATAGACAACGACCGCACTAGTTTACAATAACACTTTTAAAACAATTGACGAGAGTATCTAAATGAAACACGGTTACGCTATTACCGTGTAATTTCAACGTTTGAAAAAAGAAAGCTGGGAAAAAATGGCGATAAACGTTTGTTAAATACGTTCCAGCGAAGCGAAAGATGAATCGTCCACGATATTAACAAGTTGGAAGCACTATCTCCCCCTTCCCCCCTTCCAACGACAACCACTTCAACGTTGATCAAATATCCTTTTATATACGAATTATACCACTTGCGTTCTTTTTATCCGCGTGCACGATCCCTTCGCATAATCCGTTCGTTAATTTCGTTTGTAAAAGGTACTTGGACAAACGGCGAACAAAACTCACTTTTTCTCTCTCTCTCTCTTTCTCTCTTTTTTTTCTTTCCTTTCCACAAGTGTATACAACGACGCGAAATTGCCGCGGTAATATCCGTTACGACAACGATTCCGAATAAAAGTGTGCAGTCCTCTAAATAAACTCGGCTGCCAAGGTTCAACCGGCAACACTGGATACGTAATATTCGACATTGGTCGACGTTAGTTTCGTTTTTAGCCACGCGAAATAGGCAGCAGGACGACTCGCTTACCGAGAAGCGAGTGTGTGTGTGTTGTTTTGGGACGGTTTGCGAGTCAAAGCAAGGTCAGAAGTGAATCGCAAGAAACGGCGAATATATTTAAAAAATGAAACGATCTGTTTCATATTTTGGAGAATTATCTGCGATGATTTTAAACTTCAAGACTTTACTCTTCGCAGTAGCCTTCAAATAAACTTCAATTTCCATCTTGACCGTTATCCGCCAACAGTTAAAGAAGTTCAGTTAAACGTTATGTCGTGTGGTTTGTTTTACTCGTTGAACTCGTGAAATTTAAATGATCTCAGGACGCGGATGGCTATTATTTTCACACGTTCACATGGGTTTTCCACGGGATAGTGAACAGTACTGTCCACCGATTAACGCGGATACTGTGAAATGACGCGACTCGAAGCACGTTTCGAAGCTACACGTGGGTGGAATCCGGCCTAGATTTTTCATGAACCCCTTTTCCTCCGCGAAATGAAATAAATTAACATCCGAAATCTCTGGCTCTTTGAGCGGCTGCCCCTGAGAACTCCAATAAAACTGGCGTATAACGATAAATAGAATGGCGAAAGGAGTGGCCGCGGCTTTACCCTCGCGCTTTAATAAGCGTATATTCGACGGAAAGTTTTCAATCGAGGAGAAATATTGGCGTTTTATTTTTTTACGATGGAAAATTGAGACTTCGTAAAGTTTTCGAGGAAAATACAAGTGATTTCTTCCGCGTATATAATTTATATATGATAAATAAGAAGTCACGCGTTAAAAAAAGCACGGTAATTGCTTACCTTACACCGTAAATCGTAACAGATTACATGTTGGCGCAAATCACGTTCAAGATTACTTCAAATCGAGCAAAATCAGCTCGATCTCGATAGCAGAAGAGACTCGTATCGAATTAATAAACATTGTACTAAGATACATCCGTGACTTACGAGTATAAACTACGTACTAGTTCATTAGTGGCAAAAGGAGGTCTTTCGCTAGGACCGCCTATCCCCACTCTCGACGCTTTGTTTACAAACCGCACGGTGTACAGTAGTAGTAGACTGGAAGAAATATTTTCGAAATTATCTACAATATATCTAGCTTATTCGTACAAGAATTATAATTAACCTATACATATTATGAGAAACAACAAAAATTTATTGCCTGCCTCTATCACGATCGGATTAATATACGCGATACAAAGGCTAAACAGAAAAATACAGCGTGAAAACAGCAGCGTTTCCTCCTACATTAACCAAACGAGACTTCTTTCCGAGCAGTGAACAGTTTGTGGCTTATAGGTTGGTATGCGTTGATACTTGCCCTCGACGCTGCCTCGAAATTGTATTAGCGTCGACTTGGGTCCATGCAAGAAGTAGGCCGTTCCAGTTGCACTCTCTCGCGTAGAGGGAAACGCGGCAAAGGTCAAAAGTGCATGAATTGTTGCGAAGTGCCTCGGTCCTCCACTCGGTAAAGCGGTACAATGCGATCGGTGACCCCGTTTCGCGTTGTCGGCCTGAAAACCACCGGCGACTGCTGACATTGCTGAAAAGCGACGCGATCAACTATATATTTCTTCGCCTTTATTTTTCTTCTCCCCTCTCTCTCTCTCTTCTTTTTACTCGCTCTGTTTTCTTTCCTCCTTTCTTCCTCCTTAGCGGATCGAATGCTCTTCCAATTTTTCCAAGTCCTTGTTTCGAACACGCGCGTATTTTTCTTGCGTTTCGTTCGTGGAATAAATGAATGCGGTGGTAGAATAATAAAGAAGCAATATGCGTCGTTTGAATCGGTGGTAAATTTTCTTTCTTTTTGAAAGATACGTGATACGGTTTTGAGGATCGTTAATAGGGGGAGGGGAATGGAGGGGAGAATGGAAAATAAGATTTATACGTGAATGAAATTTATCACTCTTGAACGTGTCGCTTTATGCATTAGCGATGAGGTCGGACACGATTCTTTCGAGCGTTATTTACGATGTCCCTTCTTGTCCTTCCAAGTGAGATAGATTTCAACGTTTTCTCCTTTCTTTTTTCTTGCAATTTCGCATTACCGTTCCACCGGGTGTCACATATTCTATCGCGAATATAAAAAGCTAGTCGACTCGATGGGAACAAAGAGCGACTCTTTCGTAAACGGTGATCAACAATGGCGCGCACTTTTAAAAAGAAATGGTCAAAATGTTTCAAGAACACGACACATTTTCGCGTCACGTCAAATTCTTTTTCACACACACACTCACGCATCGTTTAATTTAAACGAAGATTTTCTCCCCAAATCTTTTTCTTCTCCTCTGATCTAACTAAAAATCATTTCGAATCGTTTCTCCCTCCATCCAACTCGATCCAAGTACGAAAAATTGGTCACAAGCGGAAATTTACGTTGCAATTACATTGCCTGTTCCTATTATTATTATTATTATTATTATTTTTTTAATTGCCACCACATCAAAAATTTATAACGAAATAATGAATCACGTGTATAAAAAAAACTTCATATCGCAAATAAAGGGACAAACACGATTTATAGGGGAGATGCGCGTACCGGGCGTGTGTATATAAATATTCGCCTTAAATTTATTTTCGTCATGCATACGTCGCAAAGGTGTAATGCGGTTATAAATATAATCATATTTCACGAGAGGAACCGTTGCATAGTAAAGAGTTGTTTACCGTAATGCATAAATATTTATTCTAAATTTTGCAAGTTTACTACGATGATGATAACGATTTACTTTCGAATCTCTAGGGATTGATGGAATTAATTAATAATCGACGATACTGATTTACATATAAAGTAAATTGCCAACAACACGGCACTGTTAAACGCAAACATAACAATAATAGAATAAATTAATATAATTATCGATTAATCGATATCGTGATCGTAACATTTTTAACTTCGTTCGAAATTAAAGTGGAGAGAGAGAGAGAGAGAGCAGCTTTCAAATCGTATTTTCATGAATAACAAAGCACGTTACACTCTTCGTTCGCATTGAGAGTTAAAAAAAAAATGGATCGAGATTTTATACAGCTTAACAGTAAATAAACATTTATCTCCCGGCGTATTTAACTTTAAACAACGTACATTCATCAAAGAGCAATAATAACTACGGGTAATTAAAAATTTCCACGTAATAAAAATCGAGCCTGAATCTATACATTTTTTCGCGGAGGGGGAAAGAACATGGCGGCGATTTTCAAGCAGAGATACGTGTATCGGCCGAAGAAAATCACGAGCACACTCTAAACGAGAGTTATCGCGAATGATGGAAACTCGCGTTCAATTGGCTCGCCATCGCGACCGACTCGCTCGATATTCCGCCTCGCACATCCTCGATTCCATTCCTTTATTTATTCCTCCATCTCTTCCAGCTTGGAAACCTGCTCGAAGAGCGATGATAGATTCGTATGCCGATCTAATCGCGAACTGTTACCCAAGCAACGGGTCTCGCAAAATGGGGAAACGTTGACGAGAATCGAGAGGAGGGAGGAAGATCAGGAAGCAGGAGAAAGGAAAAGGCGTTTATATATATGAACAGGTATTGATTTGAGGAAATGGGATCAAACTAATGCAGAGTTTTTTCGAAAATATCCTTCGCGATTATTATTATTTGTCACAACGTCAATCGGAAATATGGAACGCGTGATTGAATAACGGCCTCGTTACTCCGCCCCGAAATTCCGCCCGAAACGATTTTTCACCATTCTACGCTTCAATTAGTAACGCTTTGGTATCGACATCCTGTATTTCGTAATGCTTTTTCCGATGGATTTGATATACGGGATTAGCGCAAATTGCAGATCGACAGATCGGACACATATTTTTCGAGCCAAGACGAACGGTTTATTTTCCAAGCCAAATTACGTCAAATCGGGTTGGTATTAATCTTCGTACGTATCCGTGTTCTCGTGGTAGTCTGGTAACATTCGCCGAGTTTTGAAAGGGTGTACCATTTCGGTGGTGCACGAGCGAAAACAATACTTTCTCCGAAGCAAAGCGCGCCCCCCGGAAACTTGCAGCTCGAGTTTCAAGCGCGTGTATAAGCGGCTCGCTACAGTGCCGGTCTGGAAACCAGCAGGAAGAAATATTTTCGCCGGTACATTGTTTGCGCGTCAGGTCACGAACAACGCTTTCTCACGAGTGACATCCTCGCGCGCACAGACGTTGGATAGGCTCGCCATCCTTTTTATTCCCCTCCTCCGCCGCTCTTTGTGCCCAAGTAGAGTGGAAAATGACAGGCGTGTCGTGCGATCCCCAACAACGAAACGTTATTATATCGCGTTTCTACCGCTCTTTCTACCGAGGCGAGCCGTCGCCGGATTTTTCTCCATCTCGAGTGACGTCGACTCCTTTGGACGATAGGATTCAGAAGCGTTGAGCATCGTTTTATAAAAGTGCGACTTATATCTCGTATATTTACGTGCGAATTGAGCGTCGCTGGACGATCGTTGTTTGTTTTCTTTTCGCTTCTCCTTCGATACGGTGACCTCGGTGTAGTGGAACAGAGGACAGAATCCGGTGGAAAAATTTGAGGATATCTTTTTTCGAGGTTTCGGTGTGAAGATTCGTAAAGCGCGTATATCTTAATAATATTCGAAAATGGAATAGATTAGTTTGTCGGTTCGCGTCTTATCGATGATTCGAGTCACGTCCTTCGCGTCCCGGGAGACGGTGTGTTTCCCAATCTGGGATTAAATCGATGGTGTTGTACAAATTTGTCCAACAGATCTTCCAGACCTGTTGTAAAAAAAGCTACAACGATTCGAAATAATCGAAATCCAATTTTGCAAACGACGTAATAAAGATCGTCGAAACAGCGACTCGTAACCTGTTCGTTGCAACAATCAACGTAATTCCCCTCCTCGACAACAAGATCCTGACTTTCGCGATGAATAGCGGGATGTGTAACGCGAATTCCGACCGACTGGCATTTTTAATTAATAAAGTACGCCAGGGACACGCAGGGAGCTATTTTTTTTTTTTTTTATATCGCGTCGCTGCGCAAAACAGCTTCACGCGCGGTGTATCATCGTTGTTCGGATCGGTTATCTTTCGTTACTCGCGTGTAAATTCACTCGCACGTTAATTCTCCTTGTGTAAACACAACGTACGTAACGAGAGATCCATCGATCGTTCCAACTAAGCAAAAAACTAACCTTTTGGATTAATATTTTCAGAAATATTTTCTTACGCGAAATCTTTATCGAAACTCGTTATTTCGCAAAATGGTGGAATAAATTGAAATTGAGAAATTATTAAGGGAGGTGAGTGCCGCCTCGTGAATGGGGAAATAGGTTTTTCTTTTATCGCGATGCTTGGATAGAACAATCAGGAAATTAAACTAAAACGAATCTTCTCTTTCTCCTCTTCTTCTTTCTCCTCCTCTTCCTATCCTTTTTCATTCTCCGGATATTGGTTCAAAGAATTGACATCTCGCTCGAATGTGGAAAAGCGAACGTTGTTTCGACTAAACGCGTTTATTTAAGGCTTTCTGTAAACAATGTAATTAAAACAAATTTCCACGATAAAATCGACCCTCGAACTTTAGGGGAGTCATAAATTGGGCGTCGAAAGCAGAGAATGGACACGACGTTTAAAGGCGCGTTCTTTCCATCCGGGAAATCCGGTATCAGCGATATTGTTGCAACAACAGGATACGTCGAGTACGCCGCCCTGTGTGCCGTGGATCGATCGGGAAGAGGCTTTCGCAGAAGCTTTCAACGAAACCTGCTCTCCTTCCACGCTCGACACGTGTACGCGCGTCGCCCATCGATTCGATAAATTATGCTCGCAATTAACGAAACGATGCTATCGTATTTGGAAAAAAACTTGGATTCGTTTTATGTCGTAAAATTCTCCTCCATAACCACTTTTCCATTGTTTATATTCGTGTATATTTGTTTGTTCGTCGCGAGATTTAAACGTCATCCGAAACTGGAGTGAAAATTAAGGTTCGTGATAGGGTGGCGTTAATTTCTATCTTTCGTGGAAATAAATAAAAAAACTTGGAAAATTCACGCGAGCGCGGTTAAACGCAAACGAAGGTTCAAAAGGACAACACACATTGATTGAACGTGCGGTCGTCACACGCGTACCGATGCGTGAGAGGTGCTGTTTGCTTTGGATCTCGTTCAATTTGAATTTTCAATAGATTTCGAGGCTATATAGAGGTCTGAGCTGACCTCTGAGGGAACAGAGCAGCGTGCTTTCGACGTTGTGTCAATAGGAAAAGAGCGTGATCGTGATACACACCTCTTGTCCGAATTGAAAATTTATTTGCCGAACGGTGATTTCGAAGCTGAGAAAAATCGAGGTGTTCCCGAAACGTTCCGATTTTAAATCAATTTTCTTACCCATCGCTCTAAATTTTCTAATAAAATTCGAATCAATTGTACGTAATCGAAACACAATCGAATACACAGCGATTTTGAAATGAATCATCGGGGAAATAATTCACACGAGCCAAACTTCGTCCTTTCGCGAACGGTCATCGATGGTGAAAGATGCTCGAACGAGCGTGCAAAATTACCAACGAAATTCCAGAGCGGTGGTATCCGGGCAAGAAATCGAGAAGACGAAGCGTCGAGCCGCTTGCAAACGTTGAAACGCATCGAGACGGAGGCGTCGACTCGAGCGATGGCTTTGAGAACCGAAACAAAATTATGTCGATCGCAACGGTTGTTCGAACCGTTCAGTTAAACCCATCACTCCTTTAAGAATCCTTTAAGAATCCTTGGAGAGAAACATGTTGCGGTAAAGGCATCGAATCGATGCCTCTAAGCCAATGATTCACAAACAGTTGAAACTTACTCTTTCACTCGCAGCGTTGCGCATCACTCGAATCTCCTAAGAATCCTCTAAGAACCTTTGAGCGAAAGACGTTGCGATAGAGACGTCGAATTGAGCGATGGGTTTAACCATCACAAAGAGCTGAAACATTGCAATCATTAAGTTCAAACCCGACACTTTAAGAATTTTTGAGTAAAACACGAATTGCTTCGAATTGAGCGATGGGTTTAAGCCATTTTCACCGTTGCGCAAACCATCGAATCAAACCCATCACTTGAATCTCTTTTCTTCGAAACATGTTACGCGATAAAAGCGTAGATTCGAGCGATGGGTTTAAACCAATGATTCCATCGAGTCGTACGAACCATTGAGTTAAAAGCATGAGTCCAATGAGAACAATTCCAAGTTGCAAGTTTCGAACGACTCGGTGAAAACGCGGTGAAGATGATAGACCGTGCGAAAGAACGGGAACTAACGAGTACTCTTATTTACTTTGCGCCACGGGATTTTCCACCAAGGGGAATACTATCGGCGGTATATCACCGTCTGGCTATAAACATACCCTCTCGCGAGGGAAATGCGGCGAGGAAACTTTGCCCTCGTTCCTCGATGCATCTTTCAAAAGGTCTCGACTTCTTACCGACCGAATTGAAACTATACATGCGGATGGTGTAACAGGGAAATATTTGATATATAACGGCGAGTGGATAATTCTCCGATTGAGCGATAAATCCGCTCGATATTTTACGTGTCTCGCGTACGTTCCACTGTAACGTTATAAATACTAAATAACAAATTTAGAAATATGGAACTTTTTTAAAAAAAAATTTCCCGCGTTCGAAGAGCAAACAATTAGAATTTCAAACAACTCGGTGAAATTGATTGCTCGCCGCACGGAGAAAGAAAGTTCTTAATATAATATACTTTCGTTTTAATATTTATGCACCCTTTTTTACTTGGCTTGTCGCTTGTCACGAAAGGCTTTTTAAGCCACTTTTTCTTCGTAAGTATAGAAGAAAATACATCCAACCGAATGGTCGATATATGTTTGCCCCGTGTGTAGCGATTAATGGAGTAGCTCCGAGATCATTAGAGCTCTGCCGGTAGGAAAAGCTTCTCCGGTAGAAAATCTTGGAGAGATTTTGGAGCGCGCGAAAATATTTCCTGTTAAAAAAAAAAGGAAAAAAAGAAAGAAAGAAAAGATGGATGGAAAAAAGAAACATCGAGGGAACCACAACAAATGAGAAGAGAGATACGGTGCATCGGTTAGCCAGGCATAACAGGGCGGGGGACGGTCGCAAAAAGGTTGATAGATTACGAAGAATTTACGAAGCGGAGCGATACTTTGGCCCGCGTAAAAACAGAAAATTATACCCGAAGAAAACGCAGTCCCGTTTTCGATGTTCCAGGCCAGTGGAGCAATCCCGTCAACGACGCGATCTCTCGCGGTTAAATCGCCGCGATATCGTTTCGAATAAGGAAAACGACACGGATAGATAGATAGATAGATAGATAGATAGATAGTCTTCGTCCACCATTCTTTTTTCCATGGAAGCGCGAACGTAAACGCGATAAAAGACGATCCCTGTGCGCGATCCAGGCAAAAATCACTTCTCTCCAACGAAACGATGGACAGAATAAATGTTTATACACTGTAACGCTGGGCGACGAGCATCGATGCGCACTGAGAGCTGCGCATCCACCTCGATGCTGCGTATCGAAAGCAAACAGCCAAACAAAACTAGTCTCTTTCGACGCGTCGAGAAAAAGACGGAGAGAAAGAGAGAGAGAAAGAGAAAAAGTCTCGGTTTGAAGAGCCTATGAAATCGTCTCGCGAGAATATTTCCCCGATATTTTTCTCGTCCCGCACTTTATTTCCTCAGAATCGGAAATATGATTTCACGATTTTAAGATTCATCGATTCTCGAGCCTCTTCAATTAAAATTCTCGTCGAAAATTTGATTTTTGTCTCGTTGATACATGTAAGTTTCGGGAGATACATTCGCGTGATCGCAAATCCAACAGGAGCAGAAAAGGGCTCGTTTCGTCGATTCGTTTAATCGCAATTTCAACGGGATCCGTATAAAGCATAACAAAGCGCAAATATTTAACGATGTTCGTTCGATGTAGTATATATATATACATATATATATATATATATATACACACGTATAGTCGGTCAGATATTTTTATTTGCGATCGATTCGCACTTGGTGGGGCCGGTCAATATTCAACATTGGAAATCACACGGGAGCACGGTGTATCGGATTTATACACCCAAGTTATTCCCATCGTTTCTTATTCTTCTCAGCCAAACGCGTATACGTGCACGGTTGTTGATCGAACCACCCACCCGATAATTCAAACAATTACTTCCAAGAGGGGAATACATCTCCATTCTCGAATTCATTATTCTCCATTGCTTTGAATCCCGTGTTAAACGTTCGATTCGAAGATCCTTCGAGACGAGAGAGGCGACGTTGAGGAAAAAGATGGATTCGCATCGGGCGGAAGGAAAAAAGAAGAACTGACCGACCGAGGAAAGAATCTCTGATAGCGAAAAGGGGAGTCATTTTTTTTTTTTTTTCATATTTCATACGCGTTTCATCGGTCGGTCGGATTGATCAAAGGGGAATATCTGCCGAGGGAGGATCGGCGTGAAACTCGGCCGCGGAAATCGATATTATACATCTGTCGGTAAAAGTTGGAAAAGTATCGAAGGCGAAGAAAGAGACGGGAAATGGTCGAATGCGGCGACCGCAGTCGTGCACGCAAGGAAATGTCGGATTGATCCCGAAAACGTTCGAGTCCCCTCGCTTTTGCAGTCGATATATATACTGGATCCCTTCGCCAATGATTTTCTCTCTCGAAAAACAGGATGGACACGAGAAGATAAGGAAAGAAAAAAATTGGATATATATAAATGAAATGTTGGAAATTGAACAAGTTGGAGAAGGACAAGTAAGTTTACAAAATTGATCTTTTTAAAATTCTCGGCAATTCGGAATCAAAAATCGACGCTTGAAAATTCGCCATTTTCCTCTCTACTATTAATTCTTACACTTGTCGAAGTTCTGACGAGTGAAGACGAATTTTAATTTCGAGACTAACTCTAAATTCCCCACACTCCAAATATTCGTCACTGTTCTCGCGTTTAAAACCGAGAAAACTAAAATTAAACACCGCGGCTCGGGTGATTTAAAAATTCTAAAAATCCGCGGTTTAATTTGGACAGTTCTCCACGAATCACGCGCACGCAATTATTCTTTCGAATAATCAATGGCCGCCCTTTTCCACGCTCAACCACGGATTGATAGGTGGAAAGCTCCGATTCCCGCGTCCAATCGGACGAGAGGGTAAAAATCCTTCGACTGTTCGATGCGAGCCGTAGGCGACCAGCGCTGGATCAGACTCGCCTGAGCGAGAACCGTGTCGAGCTTCTGTCTCATTATCTCGAGTGAAGCGGGGTGGAGGGGGGAGCGTTGAATCTCTAATTGAATCGACGAAGTTGTTTGTACGTCGATCCCGTTTCAACGGAGGTTAAATGGATCGGAAACATTTTCTGCAAAACCGGAATTTCCGTGTGTGGAATGATCGATAAACAGATGTATTCCTCTTTCTTCTTCTTTTTTTTTCGACTCGCGTGTTTAAAGGAGAGAGAGAAAGGGAGAGATTGGATCGGATCGATGAAGTTTGAAAAACATTCGACTTCCTCGCAATTACAACTCACGAATATTTTATCCCATCGGTGTGTTAATTTATGTTAAGACGTGTCGCTTATCAAAGGGATTGGATCCGTGCTAACTCGCCCTCTGACGCTTAATCTTTTGATGAATTTTTAAATTCTACTAAAATCGAGGCTCATCAGTTATTTCCGACCCTCGGTTAGACTTATCAGGGCCGATTAAACGCGTATGATGTAATTATACATTGTGTTAAGTTGCGTGGCACACCTGTAAGTTTTTAGAAAACTTACTCTACTTAATTCCCCCTCTCGTATTTCTCTTTTTTGTATCAGTTTAACTGTTTTTCGAGAGTTTTTTTTATTATGTTATTTTATTATTCCCGTATCGAAATATTAGGTTTCAAAAATTCAGACGCGGAAAGGAGAATCTTGAAAATGAGATCGAATCCATATTAAACGAAGACAAATCGAGAGACAAAAGGGAAGCTAATCCACGAGCAAACAACATCCACAATGGCATTTGGGTGCAATGGATGAAGTGAAAAAATTGGGTATTTAGAGGATCGAAACGATACCATTTTTGGACAGAATTATATAACCTGTGACCTGAGAAAGGGACGACAATGAAACACGGTGGTCTGTAAAAGAAATAATTCATTATATTTCAATTATCGTTTAAGTTGTTTCTTAAAAAATAAAATACTCGAAGCTGTAGTCCCAACATTCGAAGGATTTCTTCACAAAGTTTAATAAAAATAGAAAATGCCAATTGGAATCTCGTTTATCTGTTTTAATCGAATAAAGATTATATGATACAATCAAAATCGTATTGCAACAACTTTTAAATAACTTATCGCGTTTACGAGCGAATAATCCCAACGGCATTCAGGATAACGATAATAAGGAATTAGAGCGAGATTTCGACTCGTTCTCCTTCCTCTGCGGCGCAACTCGGTGAGGAAATTATCTGTATAGAATGGGACATGGAGCGTCGAATACGGCTGAACCATAACTCACCGCAACGATGCCTTGGATTCGCAGGAATCACCGCCGTTTTCATATGGACAGGTTGCCATTAATTCTGCTTACTCCGGTAATTATTTCGCATTAATCGTACAACGAGGTTGGCTGTGATCAATCATGCGTCAAGACTCGTCCCGTCCCTCTGCCTTCGATTATGGGATAATCCGCGAGCGTAGTTATTCATACGACGCACGTGGCCCACGCGCTTCGTTCCGCCTCTGTGCGTACGTGCTTCTAGCCCGGCGACCAACCACAATAACAACAAACCCTGCCCCTCCGATAATTAAGCCGCATCTGGCACCGCCCCTCCTCCGTCTTCTCTTTCTGGTCCCGAGTTATCAATCGAGCACGGACGGAATTCGAACGGAAAACGCGACTCGACGTGGCGGACATTCGAATAGCGGCGTGCATCCATCCGTCCATCCATTCTCCCTCTCACCTCGCTCGCTCTCTCTCGCTCTCGCGTGCTTAATAAACGTTTGAAGGACAAACTGCGCGTTAATTCGAACACGCCGAGTATAGCTCGTAAACAAAGGAACGGGTGGTTATTTTTCTAACAGAAACGTTCGAAATGGTTTTCGACGGCGTGGGATGGAAATTGAAATATGAAATTTGCGAAAATGACACGGGTTACTGTATGCTGCGTTAGTGGCTGCGGATAGTGAATTATTAATTATGGGAAGAAAGGGCTCGGCTCGAGGGTAATTTTCCTGTACGGCTCACCCTTGAGAATAAAGGCCTCCCTCTTATTGGATTCTTCCCCCGCCTATCGTCCGTTCCTCTAAGCAATGCATGAGAATCCTCCCCACTTTTGCTGGAATATTTTCCCGCTTCGATATTTTAAAACCCCATCACGTAGCCGGATTCCACGATTCGTTTTCCCTACTCCTCGAGAATTCTCCTTCGCGGAAGATGAGAAATAAAGAATCCATTTTTCTTTCTTTCTTTCTTTCTTTCCTCGCGATGTGCGCGCACGATTCGCTCGATTATTTATTATCGATAATTATTACAAGTTTGATCCGAAATGTGGAATCGTTTAAAGTTCCTAGCTCGAGTTTCGACAACGGTGGTCCTGTTTTGCTAGAAACAGAAACGTGTAAAATATAAATTATCGATAATCGTAACATTTGTTGTAGATTTGTTATTCAATTCTGTATTTATTTGTTGGAACGATTTTGGAGATGGAATTCGCGAAAGAAATGCAGTAATTCAAAAAGATGGAGATGATTTTTTAAAATATATAGAAAAAAAAGAAAATTACATATCGCAGCCATTCCATCGGATTCATCGATGGTACAAGTTTAACGAAGAAGGAGAGGGTTCGAAATTTCCACCCGCCAAGATTTTTGCCGAGGGGATAAGGAAAAATGCATTTCCCTTAGAAAAAGGATCGATCGAAGAGATAGCGAGGGGGAACGTTAAATCGTTGTGAACTTTCAATATCGCACGAATTGTGTTGCCTCTCTTCTATTACTCGAAGGATCACGTAGGATATGTATAATCGTTCGTACTATCGAGCAATCCGAATTCCACCCGTGATCCGTGTTCCATTTCCGTTCTAATCAATCATCCAGAAGATTGTCTCCTCGCTTTTTCCTTCCTCCTCGTGAGAATGCGAACTAAGAGAGGCGGTCAGGATTTTCGCGCTCACGTTGTTCGAATCTCGTTACGTCATCGACGATACTCGAGAATAAAACCCACGTGGCTCTCCCTTCTCGACAAAGAGAATTCTTCTTTCGCCCCCCTAATATCCTGTAACGAGCGCTTCCTTATAATTGCGAGTTCGACTCGGACGAGCGAGGAAGACGGAGATCTGGACTCGCGATCAATTTTCCATCCGTTCCGCTGTATTTCGCCGAGATGTAAATAAAAGGGAAAGGAAAAAGAAAGAAAGGAGGGAAGGAAAAACAAAAGAGACTCGGCTCGCAATGGACTGAAAGGGGCCACGCAGTCGACGGAAGGAGAAGACGAGACGCGAAGCACTTCCGTAACAATGCTGATCTCCTCTACGAAATAAAACACTCGACACCGAAGCGCAGGAAGAAGGCAACGAAGAGAGAGAGAGAGAGAGAGGAAAACGAAAGGCGCGACGCGTTGTTTGGCGGCAAGTTAATGAGCCTTCGTTCCGCGGAGAGCAAATATGCCTCCCTATCCCCTCCACCGCCAAATATCGATTTTCCTTTCCCCTTCCTTCGCTCGTTCGCTTCGCGCAAAGACGATCGACGTCTACGTTTCTTCCCAAAACATTACGAAAAATCGAACAACGATTGCATTCGTCCACGAACGATCTAAAATTAAGAGAATGGAGAAAAGAGCTCTTGAATTCGTTTACCTCCAAGAGATTGGATTTTGCAACTTCGATCTCGGATACGTATATTTTTGTATACTTTTTCCATTCGCTAGCCAGAAACTGCTCCAAATCAGACCCTCGAGACTTTCCAGGCTTTATATAGACAGATATGTGCGCGCACAGAGAGGGCAAAGTTTCGACCGATCGCGCACAAGTTGGACGGGCGCGACGTTTCTCTCGTTACATCCATTCCAAAGTAATTCCCAAGTGCTCGCTACCAGGATATCTCTCGATCGCGTACATTTCGCTCCGATCGATGCCGCGATTCCAATCCACCCGATTAGCGGAATCAATCCGTCGTGGGACCAAACATCCTCCTTGCTTCTTCGTTTGCGTCTCGGGGAGTCGATTCACAATTTCTTCCAGCCAAATTTCCTTCCGAGATCCTTCATTTTTTCCAATTATCGCCGTTATCGAGCTTGTGCACAAATTCGAATTTCGTTATCTCCAGAGGCTAAGGGACACCTATCCTCTTGCTTCGCACATTTATTCAAGTTTCCAGTTCCGCAGAGTTCTTCTTCTCGAATCGATACGACGATCGATCGAACACTTTTCATAATCGATAATTGGTTCATTAATTTCTTCTTTAGAATTTGGATTAATAGTATAATTTGTTCTAAGATATACGTTCTTTTCTCCCGACGTGACGCGTTCATGATATCGCTCTTTTTTCTTCAAGAACCGCGAAACTGCGTTTAATTAAATTACGTACGAGGATTAATTTATAATCCTGGAATGGATTTTATCTTGGCGAGGAATAATTCCAATTTTTTGTTTACACGTTTCTTATATTCATCAAAGAACAACGTTTCCTAGATCCGTTGAAAGGACTTTGAAGAATTTGGATCGCCATCCAAGCATCGCTTTAGCACTCGGTTTCCCGAGGTGCAATTAAATTTGATCAATTTTTTCGAGTCGATCGCTCGAAATCGATACACTTTCTCTTCACGAGAAATGAGAGAAAAAGTGAGGAGAGAACAGAGGTCGCCCTTCGATTCGATATTGTTTTCATTAATCGGCATGAACGGTCGGGAAAACATTGGCCTACATTTCCGTTGAATATTGCAGAGGAGGAGGAGGAGTGGATCAGCTGACGAGGGCCGACGATAGGTTTGAAATTTTCAGTATAGCGTTAACGACTGCTCCTTGTTGGGTTCGCTCGCTCCCTCCGCTCGCCCTGAAAATTTTAAGAGCCCGATAACGAGGTGACTTGACCTCGCCCCGCAATTTTCTTTCCAGCCAAACAACAACAATAAGCGAATTCTATCCGACACATTCGATGACTTTGCACGGATCACGCGTGATTCTTCCCCCCCTCTCTTTTTTTTCTCGAAAAATAACACTTAAACAATTCCATTCTCCGCCAAGTTCGTGACTTTTTTTCGAATTGTTTCCAAAGTTTCCTCGTTAAACCGGATATAATTCACGATAATTCACTTCCATCTGCAATATCGTTGTACGCACATCGGTTAAAACTTTCGAGTCGCTCACCGTTTTCTTCGGGACGAGGTGAGACGAATTTACGGTGTAAATTTCCCCTTCGAGTCGAAGCGTTTCGCGTATTCGCGCGGAATGATATTACGAAACGATGCGAGTTTTTATCGATGCCGATAATGATACATCGGTATCGACGTCATTAATTACGGCTACGTGATCATACGTGTTTTAATATCCGTACTCGCGTTATTCACGCACGCCCGCCAATAATTCAAATTACATCGCCAAATGTACTTTTCTCGTGATAAATGCGATAAAACTTGATTTATTTCCCCTCTCGTTGAATCTGAAATGTATGTGAGTGTGTGTATATATATATTACATACGTATATTACACACGAAACGAGAATTCTGAAAATTCGGTGTAAAAATTTTAAACAGCGTAACAAAATTTCTTCTAACGATGAAATATGATCTCGAACGAACAAAATCCGTGATTCAAAGTTTTCTCTGGTGAAACGAAAAATTTTTCTCCCCATTCCTCGGATATAACTCTCGAAATTTTTGATTCCAGCTTCTGTTACGAGAGGGAAAAATTGATTTCCGGAACCGCACGTCCCAAAAACATTTTCGCAAAATTATTTCCCTCCGATCCGTATATCCGTGAAAGTGAATCGAAGATAACTTGCCGATAAAACGAAGGAAAAGATTCGTATATCGATCGTGAATTCTTCCATGTATGATCGACTCATCGTACCGAGAAAAATTCCTCAATTAAATCGTCCAAGGTGCGTCTTAAAGGTGGACGAAGAAAACTGTAGTTTTCGTTCGTGCACCGTTGTGGAAGCCCGATTCCTTTCCCTTCCTTTCCTTCGTCCGCGTTCGATCTCTCGACTTTGGAGGCGGAGATAAAAGTTGGAAAGGGTGAATATTTAATTTGACGGTGAGAAAATTCTGAGCGTTGGAAAAACGTGAAAGAAGATTGTTTGGGCTGAGATTAGGGTGTGAAAGCGGGAGGGTGCATGGCCACTCGGGGTGACCTGGCAACATCTTCAAAGTTTGCCTCCCGTGAAAAGTATTTTCAACCGGTTCTAGCGGTGTAGACGTTTTACCCTAGTTTTACAGGCATACACAGATAGATGCCTTACCCCCGATTGCTTGACGTTCAAACCAATTTTAAAAATGTCCACGCTATGAATAGGAGCCTCGTCTCGATCGCTTTAAATACGTCTCCCTTTCCTCCGATCCTTCGAACGGGTCGCGCACAGACTTTCTTTTCGACCTTAGAAAAATTTACCTCCACGAAAAAGTATCCGATGGAATACAATTTTTTCGAAAAGGAAATTAAAAATTTCCATTACAGTGATTCGATTCGAGTTTAGAGATCCGTTAATCCACTTTAAAATTTTTAAAATTAATATCGAACAAATGATCTTATTTTTGGATCGCATAACAGGCCAACATTTGATGAAAATAATTTTTCTCAAGAATCGTTCAAAATCAATATGGTAGCGAAAATATTTGATATCACTCGTTCAACCCAAAAACTCTTGGTCTCCTTTTATTTCTTCTCGATGAAACGAAAGAAAAGAAGCTCGCCCCACAAAATCGTCTCGAAAAATTATTTCGAAAGATGAACGAGACAAGGTGGCTCGATTCCAAAGGATTTGGATACTCTTCGATCAAATTTTACCCAGCTGCTTTCTTTCGACTTTCAACCTCGACGAAAACATCCGATGAGGTATAATTTTTTCGAAAAGATTATTATAAATTTTCCTTCGATTCGAGTTTCAATTATATTAATTTTTGAATTCATTTCGATCGACGCGGATCGAAGCGAGCCCGATTTATAATTTCGATCGATCCAATTCGAGGAGGCCGAGTGGAAGACGGACGAGGCTCGGCATAAATCAGCCAGTGAAAAGATCTGCTGCCGTTTGCCGAAAATAATATCCTACGTGTCACTTCTTTATCCAGGACTCCAACAACCAATCCCTTTATTTGTAACGGGATCGATCCTCCTTCCTCGAAACATTATCGCATTATCCACTGGACAAATCCTTTGCGAGCATCTATGCGCAAAGCCATCCCCCTTCCTCCAGTTTCCTTCCCTTCTATTCTTTTTATTTCTTCTCCTTCGTTTGCCATTAAAATAAAATACTTGGAAATACTCGGAGGTATCTCGTGACGATGCGAATTTCGACGAAGAGGGATAATTATTCCTCGTAAAATTGCGTAGGGTTATTAACAGAATTGTTTACATTACATTGCGGAAGGGAAGATCGTGTTTCACGAAAGCGGAGAAAAATTCGGAAGCGGCAAAAATTTTTTCTCATAAATAAAACGTCGAATATATATATATACATAACGTTATCAGATTCGCATGACGCGAACACGATGCACGCGTATTCCCAGCGCGGCGCGGTGCTCGCGTTTTTTTCAATATTCCCACACGAATATATCTCGCCGTTTCAGGGGGAGAAAAAACAGTGATTGAGATTTAAACACTCTGCAATCGACTACTGAATCTTTGACTGCCGCAAATTTGTAGTCGTGTTTTATATATATATATTTTTTCGCGCGAAAAGTATCAAAAGGAAAGAAAAAGAAAGAAAATATCGGAGAACGTTTAGATGGTGAATAGTAACCGATGTTTCGGCGCCGATAATGCATAAACAAACGTCGTAATAACCTAGCTGATCCATCCAGCCGCGAAGCACATTGTATTCCACCTATTATTCACTAGATCTAAATGCATTTGCAAATACAACGTGCCCCGGCATGCTCCCGTTTCGTTTATCAATCGACGCGCACGCGATAATTCGATTATTATTGCTCCGCCTAATGATAAAAGTACATACCGATCGTGTCGTTTTCATTAACGTCTGGATCGCCGGGGATGGGAAACGGACGAGAATTGATGGGTCGGCCTCGATCGATCACCGCGCTTTCCGAAGATTAATTACGGGAACCGACTCCGTCGATAAGTCATTTTCTCTTCGCCCCTCGTTTTTCTTTATCCGAATTAGTCATCGCGGAGATGTCGTTTTCTTGCCGGGGCTCTCTTCTCGAAAAAAAAAAAAAAGAAACAAGGAAATCGAGGTTTTCCAGACGTCAACATTTATTTCGAATTGGTCGAAAGATTCGTTCGGAAGCGAATTCTTAAACGCATGCGGGGATGCAGAGTAAATTTTTCAGTTTCGAGAAAGTATTCGATTTTACGAAAAGCTCGTTTGAAACGATAAAATTTCCCTCCCAATGTTTAATTTGATTATCGGTTCGGAGAGTTTGGCGATCGAATTAGTTTCGAGCCCACGGCATTTTATACGTGTTGCAGGGAGGATAAACTAAGGAACGAGTTTACCAAGTATTTGCAACTTCTTCGAACGAGCGAAATCGAAATAAGGGGCCTGAAACTTTAATTGTTGCTCGCGAAGCGGCGAGAGAAAGAGAGAGAAGTGTGTGTATGTATGAGTGTGAGTGTGAGAGAGAGAGAGGAGAGAGAAGAAACAGGCTCTCGACTACTTACAGACGCTCCAACTTCTCTCCAACTAGTAAATTACTTTTAGTTTCGCCCTCAGGCCGATGCATCAATTGATTAGAAGTCACTAGCTTCGTAACCTTTTCTGCAAGATACACTGATCATCGTGGAATCGAAGACGGTCGAGTTTAACAATGCTAAACGTTTCAGCCGGACCGTTTAAACTTTGTATCTTTTTTCCTCGAGTTTACTCCGTGGTGAAAATCAAACTCAAAGAAGAAACGTCGTTCTGAAAAAATGTTTCAACGATATTTATATAAAATTAAGCGGGGAATTATAATACGAACTGCGAACCGTAATTTCAACTAATGCTCGTTAATTCGATATTTGTTTCGTATCCTAAAGCATTGCAGGTTTCGGTTTGGCAGCTACCACGCGGTACTTTGAACAACAAAGTAATTAACGCTTGCGAACTAAGTCCATTTGAATTTGGTCAATGTAATTATCGATTCGTACCCACTATAAATCGAACCGTAAGTTATTCACCTTGATTATTGAAACGTATCGAAATATAATATCAATAGAAATGATACGTCGATTAAAATTTCTACCAGCAAATAAAACTATCCTCTACGTTAAATAATATATACATATATATATTTATTTGGCATACATTACGTACCTGCATTACGTACTCTCCATAATTGATTTCTTACGATCCCTCTATCTTCTTCGTTACTTAACTTAATACCAAATTAGTCAACAATTCGCAAAGTATAAATGTGCTCGGAGAAGATACGATAAATTCCTCCCTCGGGAATTAACTCGGAGGATCGTCTTAATGGAATCGATAAGGGATCGAATAAAAGAACCGTTAACCTGGGACGAATTCACCGCCTTGGAAAGGATTTTTCCCTCCCCGTAATCTCTAACGAGCTTTCTGATCGAACACGCCCCTCTTTATTTTAATTTATTAAATACGATTACTATAATATTCGTCGTTAATCCCTCGCCGGAGGCGATCCATCGAATAACGAATAAGCGAAATTCCCGCAACGCGTTGTGTTTTAATCGCGCACTATTTGAGAACAGGCGTCACTATTTAACGCCACTATCTCTCCTCTTCCCCTCCGTATTATAAAATACGGGGTCACGAATTTTGCTCGACCAAGACAATTTTTCCGCAAAAAAAAAACGAGAACACGCACGATCCTCGTCTTTTTTTTTTTTCATACGTGATTCGATTTCCGAATGAGTTTCGACCAATTTCTCGAATTTTCCACATTCCCAATCTGCGTATCGCGCGTTTAATTTAGTTTTTTTTTTTTTCGATGGTTTCTGGTTAAATATCGAGGGATTAGATAGCCGACAACGGATATCACGAATTATCACGAACGAACGAAATTATAGCCGATTCGACGTTAGCTCGATTAGAAGAGATAAATTTTCCAAGCGAATTATCGCCTTCAAATGTTACAAATAATGTATAAATACAATTATATCTATTCACCGTCCGATCGTGGGATAGATAACGCGCGAGCGTTACAATTGTGAGAATTCACACATAAACGGGCGGATATTACCGGAGGGGGGCATTGTTATTTGAAAATTCATACGGTCAGGAGCCGATTAACGATTTTACTACCTTGCACCGTCCCGATAAATTGCATCGCCTGCACAAATGTTTACGACCGGATCCACTTATATAACAGTAATTCCGTACATGCGTTCGATACGCGCGATCCATGCGTCCCACGTTGCGTCCGCGTCGCGCTGGTCACGTATTATTACGAGCAGCGACACAGCGAATGCCAAAAGAACGGAAGGTAGGAATAGGGACACCGTACGAACAGAGTATCGATATCGAAAAAAAAAGAAAAAAGAAGGAGAAACGATAATTCATGTTACAATAGAATTATATACGTACCAAGGAACAATACCGATAATCTTCTTTTCTCTATTCGCTACTTTCGCGTCTTTTTATCCATTGAAAAACTTTTCTCTCGCTGAATAGATATCTGTGGCGTCCCGGTAAAATGAAGTTCCGAGCCAAGAAACGCATTCCTCCGATGGTTGGCCGCCTATGCGTTACCAGTGCGCGTGCGCGACTCGGTCGCATTGTAGCCTGCGCATTCTGGAAAATTCTTCCACGCGAAACGTATTTGCACACGCGAAACGACCTACATACATACGACGCACCGGTTTACGTCGAAGAAGACGGGTCACAATTTGTGCTCGAGGCGACGCGTGCCGCTCGACCGGTGCAAACCGTTCGAGGAGTCTCGATTGTTCTCAGCCTATTCCGTTATCCTTTGTCTTCGTTCTCTCGCTTAATTGCCGTTTTTCAGAGAAAATATTTTCGTAAATCCAGCGAAATTGAGGAGCGAACGCGTTCTCTCGCTCTATTCATTTAAATAAATAAATAAATAAAGAGACGAAAGGAACGGGTTCTGAGAGAATTTGCGACACCTTTGATGCAGGCAATTATATATCACCCGGATAAATCGGTGAATATACAACTTACCGGTAAAGGAGAAAAATTTATCATAAGGGATTCCAGCCGAAATGGAATACACGCGATATAACTGTAGCTGTAGAAGCAGCAGTTTCATAAGAATAGTTTTCGCGATGTACAACGGCAATAAGTGACGACGAACGTGTGTGGAATCCTGGAAAAAGGAAAATGTGATCCACCTATGTGATATATAAGTGCTATTTGTAAAACAGTGATAGTAGTTACTTTCGGAGGAACATAATCGACTACAAGAATTTTGTACGGAAGAATTTTCATTTCTTCTTTTTATTTTTTTTTTTTTCTTTTCAACTTTCGATTAATTGAAATCTTTAATTAACTTTTAATCGAAAATCTCTTTTCGAATAATTAATATTCTTCGTAATCTTAAGGTATCGACAATGTAAAAAGTACTTGGCTATAAAAATCTTCTCTTTTAATTTTCTCTTAATAATAATACGATTTAATTACATTCCGTTCCTTTCTTGGCATTCATCACGTCAGAGATTCGAGTATCTCCGCGTTGTCGCGCTTTTCATTTTAGCTTCTTTCGGAGATGACTTTGGAATTAAACCAACCAATCTCGTCATCTGCGTTTCAAAAATTCATTATAACAATTAGAAATTAGAAATCTATAAATCGACCATTATACTATATCTCTTGTATTACATCACTGTTATTACCCGTTTTTTCTTTAAATTTATTTACCGGAATTAAACTCGATCTTCGAATCCAATCAATTACTTTTTTTCTCTTTTTTCAAAATTCTACATATCATCCAAATGATCGGTTACTCTTCATTAATTTGATGCGCAGCGTATCGAAAACACGTGCAAACGTAACTACGATATGTCAATACCAATCTACAGCCAAATAATTCCCGGATGACAATTTCGGAAGGAGAGTAATATTTACACGTTTATTTAATAAAACTCGACAAACGTACAATTTCAATTTCTACGTGGGAATGAAACCCAGTGACCTTAGCAAATCTCTGTAAATCTCTGTCAATCTGAGTCAATCTTTGCCCATTGATTAAGTCGATCCTATCAACTTGCTTCGAATCTGCCCAACCCGAGCAGTGCCATATAGTTCGATGTATATAATCGACTGTTCTTCGTTGTCTATAATATAACCTCGTCTATCTAGAAAGAAAAAAAACTGATTTATCTTCAATATTTTTATCACTCTGTGCATTTTTAACTAGGACATGCATATATCTGCGAACAGAGCAACCAGAACCGAAATCCGACGTTCGAAATAGACGCGAAAAAAAAAAGATGCTGCGTAAACGATCATTAACCAATTTTTTTATTTGAACGTGTCTTTCATTAGGAAGAATTATTATCGGCCAACATGGATCCATGACACAACAGATTTCGGTTTAACTCAGACTTACGGCGCGATATAATTGGCCGTTCGTTTGCTTAGTTGTGCACAGTCGAGCGTGCTTACGGTTATTCACGGTTAAATTAAACGCGCCTCTACCCTTCCATCCCGCTTACGTCGCTTATCGTCCTCTCGTACCTGTTCTAAATCGCAGCCAGCGACAGAGAGCTTCCTTTCCTATCCATGATTTCACCAAAAATCCTTTTCATTGAGAAACGTATTTCATCCGGTGTTGAGTTTATACAAAAATGTGCGATATTTATGCGTGAAACAGGAGAGGAAGGTGTCGATGGACGCTGTTTCGATTTTGTTCCCCTTTTTGAATTTGCCGCACGGTGGGTCGAATAATAGGAGCCAAACGGAGGTTTAATCTTTTATTTGAGAAAAGGAATATTAAAAAAAAGATTAACAATGGATTTGATTAGTGTGGAATAAAAAAGAAAATATATAACATACAGATATTTGTGATTTGAATGTTTTTTAGCGGGCAATTAACTTAAAAAGCGTTTCGAATTTGGTAAATTGTACGATGAACTGGAGTTTGAGGCCAGATGTGAACCTGAATAGTGATAATTTAATAAAATAACGATAAAAATTGAAAATTATTAAATGAAAAAATTAATGAATGAAGCTCAAAGATTGAAAAGAATAAAAAAATTGCCAACTAAAGTTAGCAATATTATTATCCATAAATATCAAGTTAAAGAATCAGCCAAGTAGCGGACGTAAACATTAAAATTAATTTTAATATAATTTTGCAAAGTTTTGCGAGTCAAATATGGCAGTGAAAAAGAAGTAGAAAGTTTCTACTTTTCCTACATTCTTCAACTCATTGCGTGGAACGATGTAGGACGTATAAAAAATCATCGACGAATCACCACGTTGTGTGAGTTTCTAATAAAACGAATTACTCAATTTTAATTTACAAAAAGAAGAAAAAAAGCTTGGTCAATAATTCATAACGATTTAAATTAAAATACGATATTTTAAATGCTCGTTAAAATATTTACAGAATACTTCTCATATAAAATTTTAATCTATAATCGTTGAAACAATTATTTTTTATACATTCGAGGATGAATTTTCCCCAGTTAATATTCAACATTTATTCCCATTCCCTCTATTAAATATATATTCTTTCTCGTATATTCTTCATCTTATCAATCCTTAATAACGATCCTTCCTCGATCCTCGCCGGATCGACTCGAGTCGTTTCTGGTTAAAAATTTCGCGGTGTGTTTTATAAATTGGAACGAGGACGGAACAACTATTGGAAGGTTGGGCTCGTGCCGCGGAGGAGGACGAAAAGAGAGAGCCGTTTCGTTTACGACGGTTACCCTATCGTAAACGCGTGACGCGAGAATTAATTAACCCAGATGGAAGGCTCGTTTGAAACGGGCCGATTGTTTCGCCTGCAGGAGGAACGCCGGCTTGTTTCGTTCGAGGAGCGAGAGAAATTTCGTGTACGCGCGCCAATCTGATATTCACCAGCGGAGCGTGCCCTCCCCTCCCCATTATACCGTAAATTACATCTCGTTAGAAGTGACATTAACCGTGGTAACTGGCCGATGTTAATTACGCGATCCCCGTGCTTCATTTTATACCGTAAATTCTACAATATTACAACAAGCTAGGATTCGACGACACCAGAGCCGTTACACTTATAATTTATCAAATAATTACGGTCTCCCCCTTCCCGGGGATAATTAAAACGCGTTATAGTGACGAGTGAATTTTTGTTTCAAAAAGACAGACTTTTCTTCGTCTCGTTTTCCATTCCGTGTCGCGCGCAAATCGAGCGAGGATTAAACTTTTAATAACAGGCAGAGCACTCGAGGAGAGTCGAAGAGGGAGTAATATAAAAGATCCTTTTATATTATCGCGATTGAACGTTGAGTCCGTTACGCCTTCGACAGAATCGGTGTAAAAGGTTGTTTTCCATAAGCGAAATAGTATGGAAGGCATCCGTGCGATCGTAAATGAAATCCAGGGTCAATTAGGTGGAGGGAATGGATCTCGGATCTCGTAACCCAGTCAAACCGGTACCGCAGAATGGAACGAAAGAAACGGACGCCTATCCTGCGCTTCACCAAGCAGTAAGAATCGCGTACGTACGGGAACGCGGTTCTAAAAGGGAAACCCTGCGTATTTCGCTGAATTTCTGTCCGCCAAGTTTTTAGACGGCAGACAGCCGCTCCGCCGTGGAACACAAAAGGGAACACGAGCCGCGAGAGGAAACGCCTTGGCCTTCTCCGTCCCGAGCATATTCTGTGGGAAACGTGTCTCTGCGTCGATTGATTCGTATCGCGCTAAATCGATCCGAAATAACAGTGTCAAAGGAAAAAAAGGGAAAGAAAAAGTTACGCGCGTATCGAGTAGATAGAAATTCATCGAGTAGAAATATCGATTAACACACGCCGCCACTCGTCGCACCAACGAATGCCGGCGCAAGATTTCAATTTACAAAAGTAGCGATAAAATATCGGTATATCGGGAACAAAGCAATAACGAATTCCTCGATGCCGTTCAAACGTGACGCGTCGGGAGGAAAAACATTATTTACTCTCAAACTGGAACACGTCATCGACATTGTACTTCGATCGCGTATAAAAACTATCTGCATCGCGTATCGTTGAGCACTCACCGATAATCTCGAGCGAAAGCTTTTCAGAAATTATAGAACTCTATATCCGTCTCCTCGCGAAATATCTTTCTCCTTCTTTCCTTCCATAACCGTTCGTTCCATCGTTCGATCCACGATCCACGATGTCGAAATTCGCAAGTAAGAATTGACTTACTTTGGCCGAGAAACGAACAAACCGGCTGTGGTCGAAATTTCGACATAAAGATTAGCAGGCAGCGGTCGAGCTGCGGACTTATTCGTTTGTTTACACGCGGATTCAATGGCGCGAACGTAATTTGGCCGAGGGCGAACGTTGAAACGAAGGGGGACGAGGAGGAGGAGATTCTGGCACGAAGTCCGTATCCGCGACGCAACAAGCGTTGTTATATATCCAGATCCCGGACACATTTGCACTGCAAACTCGTCGTTCGTCGTTAAACAAAGGATGATCCCCTCCCCTCTTTCTCTGGTAAATTTCAATTATACCTCTTCACGGGCGGGATTAAAATTAACGAACGTCTTACAGCAATTTACTAAAAGATAACGAAGCGGAATTAGTTAAAATCCACGCTACGCGTGCGAGTATTTGTCAAGTTGGCAATTACACTCCGTTTGCAATCGTTTTGCAAACAAGGATCAAGGACACGCGATGCTATCCATCAATTTTCCCTCTCCTTTCTTTCCTCCCTCTCTCGTCTAAGAATTAATAACCTATCGTTTATATATGTAGGCCAGTTTCTTCTCTATTCCAAACGATAAATCTTGAAGGAGACGGGCGTTCGTTTCCATATTAGCGGAACGATTGATTTCTAGAAAGCGTTGGGACGAGCATAAGGGGAGTGGGGGGAACGGAATAAACCGCTTTAAAAGCACTTTCTGTTTGCCGACTTGGCCGAAAATAAACCTTCCCCGATGGTTGATCGATCGACGCGCAATAAAATATAATACGTAACAAAGTTGGAAATGGCCAGTCCCGGTGGCGGAATCGTGACCGAATCGATTTCGTTACGGGGATCGGGGGGAAGGAGGGGGGCCGTGTATACACACACGCGCGTCGAACAGATACTGGATATCCCTGTGTATACCGAGCTCCCCTCAGAATATTGAAAACTTGGTTCCCCCCGTGGCTTGGTGTCGCGGCGAATTTTTATTTCTCTGCGGATCTCGGTATGGAAGTGAGTGGAAATTGGCCCGATACGAAATTTATAAAGATATAAAGCGATAACGATTTTCGCGAATCGTATGAAAAGGGAGGGGAGGGAAAGAGAGGCGTTTAAACGAGATGGAGGTACGTTTGACGGAAGGTTATAATGCATTTTAATTAAAAATTATTTATTTAAATTAAAATTCTCTTCCATACGCTATTTACTTTATCATTTCCAACCAAGGATTAAAATTAAAAATAGGGATATGAGATCTAATTATTCGGAACAGAATATAGATATAGGATTAATCTAAATTACGTTTGTGTTAGATTTGGGTCGGGTATATATTCCCGATTCTGCTCCGCAATTAAATAGATTTCAGTTTATTCGGATTTATTGCTTCAGTTAACTAGTGGTTAGCCACGCTTTTCCCCTGCAAACGGATTAATAAAAATAGCCGGAATCTAACGCGATGCGAGCCGAGTCGAATCGAGTCGAGTCGAATCGAGAGAGAGTAATATTAGGCTGTCGTAAGTCGGATCGAGAGAGAGGGAGAATGGAAATGGGCGCGTGACGAGGAAAGAAAGAAAGAGAGAAAGATATAACGAGATATGAACGATGAACGATAAAGCTTTTAACGCTGGCATAGTTCCTCTTTCTGTCGAAAATACGAAACGGATTGCTTTTCGGCCTACCTTATCCCTATGGATTACTCGATGCTCATATTCGTTGAAAGCACTTCGATGTTAATAAACGTTCGCGCCATATCTACGCCGTATCTGGTCCAGGCCACCAGCTTCGATACCAGGCCGATATATAGCTACGCGCTACGGAAAACTTATTTACCTGGCTCGATTGGAAACCAGAGTTTTCCATTCGGTTGTTGCGCACCTTTTACAAACAAACCTTATCTTGCTCCCTTCGTTTCGTCTCATAATTAATTACAAAAAATATCAAAGTAGTACCTCTTTAAAATTCGTCTAGTATATATCTTTCGATAATATTTTTACCTCCTCCTGTCACAAGACGAGTTAAACTTAAAAAGGATAACAGATTACACGACGAGATAAAGCTACGAGACAACGCCATTGTCCGAAGAATTACGAGATATGATAGTGGTTCGAACGGAGTGGTTAAAAAAAAAAGAAATATATATAAATCGGTGGAAAAAAGGAGGTCAACCCTTTTTTCGCCGTGGGAAAACGCCAGCTCTAGAAAACATTTTAACCCACCCCCATGCTCGTTATTTATCGTTCTCGATCGACATCTCCTCCTCCGCTTGTTCCTAAAGGTCTATCTACAATATTTCCACCGATACTCGAATAAATTTACGAGCGCGGGATCCGTGGAAGGGAAGAATGGGGCAAAGCCAGCCACGGCGTAAAGGAAGGGCGCATCCGTGGCAGTGGTAAAGGGTGAAAGGGTTAGGACGCGCGTATCGTCGGTATGCGGCCTACCGCCACGGCTCCATTATGATTATTGGAGAGGCGCGCAGGCAAAGAGTTGCACGGACAACGAATCCGCTTTATTTCAACACGCTGAACCGTGCGCACCGCGTACCGCGCAGGTGGATCATAATGCATTGTCCGCGAATATATACCACGGAATAAACGAACTAAATTCTAGAACAGAGAAGAAAACGACTCTTGCGATTCTTGTTCACGAATATCTCTTTTCACTGAATGTATATATACATATATGTATATTTGCGACAGTTAAATATTTTTCTCCTTCCTTCGATGATCCGCAATCGCAATTACCGTAAATAAAACGACCGATAGAACGTGGCGGGCATAAATGTCGATCGTTACGCCAGACTTTTCTTTTTCTCGACTAAACGAAAAAATAAATAAATCTCCCTTCAATCGACGCAACTGAAATAACTTAGCAGAAGCGAGCTCTCGGTTTATCGCGAATTTTATGGCAATCAGGAAGAAGAATTCTTGACTCGAAGTGATCATCGAGCGATTAGGTGAACGCGTGGCGATCGATCGACCGATGCAAAAAGCAATTATCGGCGTGGTCAATCGGCGAAGGGGGGGAGTAGGAGCGTTGTAACATTGGGAGCTGGGCAACGCTTCTCAATCAGGAGTAACACGCCGCGAAGAGGTGACCGATGTCAGCGGTGCTTGTAAACACGTTGTTTAGCTAGCCACGTAGCAACGTACACGCTGGTAGATTCTCATCTGGCCGGGAACACGGTTCCCGTGGAAAATAGAAAGCGGCGGAAAATTCGCGCGTCGATATGAAAGAGCTTGGTTTTTTCGCGACGCTTTCATCGAGCTCCAAATGTTTCTGTTCTATTTATACAACGAGTGTATTTTTTTTTCCTCTCCCTAAAAAATGGTGTAAACTTGGTCAGCATGAGGAAGCTAAAGAGGGAATTGTTTTCGTATTTTCTGGGGAAAAATAATAATAATAATAAAAAAGGAAAAGAAGTAGCTTCGTTCATAGGTGGAACGAAGTGGAGGGGCAATAACGCCGCGTATATTTTCATCATCGATGATATATAGAAATTGAAGGAAATTGGCGAAACGCCAAGCGAGCGGTGTTAGCGGGATCCGTGGTTTAAGCCCGACGCCAAATACATTGTCCCGCAAAAACGGTTGATTTATTATCACCACGGTTGGAACCACGGTGATTTCGTCCTCGATAATTTCCCTCTCCTCTTCATCTAATATCCTCCCTTTCCACTACTACCAATTTCGATAAAGATTATTTCTTTAATCGCCTCGTTTCTTCGAATGGAAAACTCGTACTCGGTACAAGACAAGTTCCAATCGATTCGACGATTATTTTTTGAAAAATGGCCTCCCAACTTCTTGCCAGATCCTGCCCGTCATTCGCACAATGGAGCTTATCCATTAAAGACAAAGTTTCGCGGTGGAAACGATCGATCCTTCCGAGTTTGGAGCGCGATTTTCGCCCAACAAAATCTCCGTTATTTCTTCTGCCCGATATTATCCCCAAGCATTCGCAAGTATTCAAGGCCGCTCTATCGATACACGCCAATGATTTACGACAGCGAGGGATCCACCTCGAATCTCGAGGGGGGAAGATAGATTTGCTCCGTGGAAATCTGCTTCCTATGACACGAAAAGATATTAATTCGCTCTATCGATATCTCTCTTCTTATTATTTTCCTTTCCTACTCATCGTTCCAGAGAATATACAATGAATTTGCCATCGATCGTTAAACCATCGATTTGACGATCGTGGAACGATTCGAATATACATATTTATGCAACAAGGGAATTTTATCCGTTTTCGAAAACTTTGAATCATAAACGTGATTTTTCTTCTCTCACCAATTCTTATTTTTCGACGAGCTTATTTCCGATCCTCGCCAATCGATCGAATGTTATTTCAACGTAAAATTATTAATTGACGCGATTGTCGTCCCCGATAGAGCGATATCGATACTCTATATCGACAGCTTCCGAACGAGTGAGCGCGCCCCCTTCGAGAAGGAGGAGGAGGAGGAGGAGGGACATTCTGGAAGGAAGGAACGCGGGAGCATAAATCTTCTCTCGGATCCATGAATTTTCTATCAACGTAGAAATTCTTGCGCTGTTAGATCCGCTTTATTAGACTCTTTGGACGATGATCGAGGGAAAAAGAAGGGGAGGGGAGAAAGAAAAAAAGAGCCGCCCCGCCACTTTTCCAAAGTGGAAAATAATACACGAGATGTCGCGCGACCCGCAACACGGAAACTTGCCGGGGAATAAAATTTAATCGCGCAAACCACAAGAACTTGCTCGCCCCCAACTTTTCTCCACACTCATCGCGATCAATAACTCTCCTCGCGATCTTCCTCTTCTTCGTCTCTCTTCTCGGGAAAATTGTAAAGAAAAAAAGAAAGAAGTGGAAGAAATTAAATCGAGAGACGTTTTTATTCCATCCGTCTGTTTATTCGTTCCGTTATAACGAGGAATGAATACGCGAGGGGGACGAAGGATTCGTGGGGCAAACGAGAAGCGATATTTTCTTCTACTTCTTCGAGGCAAAGACGTGTCGTGGTCGCGTTTCGAAGAAAGAGATACGAACGTACGACATGTGTCGCCTGTAGGATACGTGTAGACGAATTTGGGAGAAAATTTGCTTGGTCACGTTGCGAAGGTGTGAAATTTCCTTGCATTACGTCATCGGTGTCACTTCCAAACGCGTATGAAGTGTGGCCATGAAACCATTCCGGAGTAATGGCAACCCCTCAAGTCGAGGAGATGGTACACACGATTTTCCATCTCGTGTGTGATGGAACGAGAGATTTTTACGGGACGAAACGATGATCCACGCGTGTCACGTGTGAACATGTGTGTGTGTGTATTTGAGTAAGTGTCAAAAAAAGCTTGAATACTTTATATTTTAACTATGTACGTATCCTTCCTCCGTTTATATTCGTGGATAGTCCATGTATTTGGCAGGAACAATTGCTTGCAGCTTAGCTAAATATATATATATATATATAGTGTATACATATTTGAGTTATATTCGTGAGTGATAAACGTACAATACACGTGACTATTCCATACTAACCATGTTGTTGCAACCACCAATTCTCTTCTCGATTACAATCTACAAACCGCAAAGTGGTTTTTGAGCAAAACTTGATTTCGATCGAACTGATGTTCGCTAGCGATTTGTCGAGCCGAGGCACGGATCGAAAAATCTCCTCCCCTCTTTTATTCTTTCCCTGTAAAAACCTCTGTGGGCCTCGAAATCTCACTGTTAAACGAAACGGCTCGTTTCGTTTTACATTTTTTCTTCTTCTCCTTTTTTTACGTTCCAAGTATCTTTTTTAACTTGGAATTATTCCGTGCTGAAAAACCTTATTGGGCGTAACCGAGGGCGCAAATATTACACGCTACACGCTACACTACGAACGTCATAAAACTATAAAGTGAAAACCATAACTATTCGCCCGTTATATCGTCTATTTGATAGACGGGCAAGAGTTTCCAGAAATTTTTTACGATTCCATAAAATTTTCAACGATAAAATTTTCAGAAATAACGATACAAGCAGGCGCAAAATCACACGAAATCGTCCAAAGTTCGATATATCGAAGTTCCGCTCCCCCCTCCCCTTCTCCCTGCAAGTAATTACACGTAACTCATAACTCGATTGTTTCGCTCGGCGAAGAATTTTTATTTCACTCAAGAGCTCGATATTAAAAAAAAAAAAGGGGGGGAAAAAGGAAGAAAAAAATCTGAAGCGTGTTTATATTACGCGTGGTGAATTCGCTCGCGTGGAACGAAGAGAAAATAATTATCGGACGGTCGATAAAGGACCATCGGTGGGAACGTATCGTTTATTAAAGCTTATCGGGACAGGAACGAAGTAAAAGACAAAATCGAAACGATGCACGTGTCTTTATCGCGTTGTTGGCTGCGCGATAAGGGCGGTCAGGAGCGAGTCGGTAACGTGCGTGTTCACGGCCAATTTCGCTCGTTCCTCTGCGCTACCGAGAGCGTTTGTATACACTCGTTTGTAATACTCCATCTATTGAGGATTTTTCTTTAAATAAACGGATCACCGAGACGGGGTTAACAGTTTAACGAAACCTTTTATGCGAAACGTGGAAAAAAGTTACCAATCAATAGATCCAACTTTTATCCCCATCTCTCTCTCTCTCTCTCTCGTTCCATTCACTGTGGCACGGTAAATGACTCCCCCTATTATGAGTGTCGAGACTGTGAAATGGTTTCTTTTTTTCTTTCTTTTTCGCCTTTTTCCTTACCGGACGAACGATCGCGCTTCCGCTTTCGTACATTTTCTTTCCCCCTTTTCACGCTGTTCACTTACCAGCCAACGGTTGGCCATTTGCAAATAGCCAGTTTTCGCGTAATAACAGCTCGCACAACCGACTATTACCGAGTAATAATGTCCAAGTAATCGGGAGAAATCACGAAAAGCTTTCGATGAATGACCCGGCACTGCACCGCGAATTAATCCGAGTTAAAGGGGGTTGATTTTAATTCTCTCTCTCTCTTCCTCCCCCATCCCGCTCCTTTCCAACTTCAATCTTCTCGAATCTTCCTCCATTTCGTTCCGCCACCGTTTGTTTTTCTTCTCGAATTAATTTATCATTGACGTCGCTCGAGCGAGGAGAGCATTCGAGGAAAGAGCAAAAAGTATCGTTGAAAATTCTAGAATTATTTCCAATCTCTTGAAATAATAATTTTAAATAAGGAGGAACATTCTTTCTTGTGTTCGCTTATTTTCTCACAAGCGAGTTTTCAAATGAAAATTTGTTCAAAGACGGTAATCGACGAATTTTAATAAATTTGCGTCGAAATTTACATCTATATGTAAGGATATATCGAAACTATCTCGCGTCGGCTCGTGACTGGCAATAATAATATTTCCTCGTAAAAAGTATTCGGTTTCAAAGTTACGGCATGTTGCAAGGTTAATTTACCCGGCCGAGGACGGAAGGTCGATGCGCGAAACATGACGAGGATGGTTTTCACAGTTTCCCGATACTCTCCGCACACAACCTTATGAACCTAATTGCGCGACCGATCCTCGCGTGTACGACAGTTCGAGCACGCTCTCAAAGGATCGAATCCCTTGGCGATAAAGCCAAACAACGAAAACTTCCGACACTTCGTTTGTCTAAAGCTCAACGTGAAACTTGAACCATTACACAATCGTTCTCGCTCTTAATCCAGTGCATTTTTCTTGAATCTTCGTCACGTTCTCATTTTCACGGATTGAATGTGAAAAATGCGAAGGATTTCGTGTTTCAATGACACAATGTCGTTTCGTAAACGATAGGTGAATTGGATAGATAGAGGAAAAAAAAAAAGAAGAACCGACCGATGCGTTGTTTCGCATGCAACATTTCATGATTTCGCGGCTGACTTTTAACTTTTCGAAAACTCTCGATGCACTCCGTCGATAACTTAGTGTGAACCGAAATTTACGTTACGGTGCGCTCAGCATTATTTATCGAGCGTTCGAAGCCAAGCTAGTACCACACACATACGCGCGCGCATACACACGGAGTCGAGGTTTATGACTTCTTCTCTTTCTCGCCGTACGAGCCGTTCCAATTGCCAAGAAAACGTATATCTCTGCCGCTTCGTAGTTGCGTGTTGCGCCACGTGCGGTCATCGTAAATGCACGGTTCCTGAAACCCGAGACCGTGCATACCGATCGATTCCCCGATACGTGTTTGACACGTTTTATGCCAACAACACGTTATCTCGTCTAACCAATTCAAAAACGAACGAAAACGAAAATTAGATCGTGTAAAAACTAATGATTACGAATTTTTCTTATTTACGATGGATATCACGATGGATATGCCTCCTCGCTTTAATAGTTTCGTAACGATTGATTAATAATAAATTAATTAAATTCAAATTTCGAACGTATCAATTATTTGACAGGGAAACGAATCGTGGGAGGAGAAATGTCGATATCCCGAGAACATCTGGTTAAACGATATTAACGCGTCTCGATATCCGATACGTTGAAATAATTTCATCCGCGTGAGAAATCTTCCGCTTTTTTAAAGAAGAACTCGTTTAAAATGAAATTCAAACTCTCGGAACGAGAATCATCCAGCGAAAGCCACGATAAGATGGACGAGCGAAATGGTAGGAGGGGTTTTTCACGTCGTATTATTACGAGGACGAAAGTTGGCCAATTTCCGGCCAGGGATTCGATCCCCCTCTAATTAAAATATCGCGCGAGAAATGATCGAATCAGGATGCTCGATCGGCGATTCCAAGTTAACGAAAAACCACGCCATTATTTTGTACTCGTTCATCTCGACGCGCAAAGGTGCAACGTGTGTGCATGCGTGCGTGTACGTATGTGTGTATAGATGCGATGCACGTGTATCGGGCGCATCAAGCGGCCGTATACCGGTGCATATGAGATATCAAAGTAAATTGACACAGCTTTACTTGACAAGCAAGCTAAAATTGCTAAACACTTTCTGCGCGTTTAACCGTGCGCCTGTATAAACATCCGAATATATTTACATTGCAGAATAAGTTCTCCCACGGGGATCTCTCCATTCCTGGCGGTGTTGTCCTGTCTACAGAAATGGAATGGAATCAGACCAAAACTATGCGACGTTGTCGCGCGTCCATACCGTCCTCTTCCCCTCGTAATCGCGCGCGGTTTCGTGTTACGTCGTTAACCGTACGCCAACGCACATCGCATCGCCGTCGTTAAACGATAAGCAACACCGGTTGGCTACATCCATCTTTTACGCGCGAACATTTGCCATTTCCCCATAAGGGGAAGAAGAATTGTTATTAACCATTGTTGTTAATTTGAAAGAATTTGTTCAACCATTTATTCAACGAACACTTTTTCACGATTTTTTCTTTCTCTTTTTGAAACGCGTTATGACGTCCGTTTTTAAATCCAATTTGGGATCGATAAAAAAGAAATTCCTTTCGAAATCGTTCTCTCTCGGTTAAAATGGACAACATTACGATTAACGATCGCGACAGATGAGTACACGTTTTTCCATTCGCGTATTTGCATTTAATGAGGAATACGAGTCGGGGGGAGGGGAGGAGGAGGACTGGGGAGATAATGAAAGAGGGGAGGCAAATGGGCGATTTGGCGGCGGGGCCCTGGACACGGGAAATCAATTTCCAAGGCGCGAGGCGGGGACAATAATTGAAGAACTTGGCGCAACGAGTCGCGATACGCTTGTAAATGCACTTTCGACAAGCGCGTGAAACGCCGAATCTCTCTCGTGCGCGTGATAAATCAACGCCCGTGAAAAATACCCCCGCGTCCAAGCAACGATGGAACAACAACTTTTTCTTTTTTCTTTTTCTCTTTCTTTTATCTCGAAACCTTTCGATCGAGAAATCGCGACACGAGTCCTCCCTCTCCACCCCTTCCGTTCTTCTCGCGAGGCAAATGTTGGAAATGGAACGGATATATATAATATCTAGGAAATGCTAATAAATCGATCAACTTTCTAATTGATTCTGGCTCGGTTAATTAATCATTCGATCATGGATACGTCGCCATAACCGTGACAAACTTTAGTTCTAGTTTTTCTTCCCTCTTTCGTTTCGAGAAATCGATGTTACACGAAATATCGGCTTATTTTGCGCGTAACGGTTTTAACCACAGCGATGGATTAATCGTACATTAAATAGGATAACGTGCGCGGCAAACGCGCGAAATTGAGAGATTAATTAAACGAAGAAGACGCGTAAATAAAAGGAAGAGAAGAATGGCGAGAGGATTGGGATAGAATTAAATTCCAGCCAGAAATTTAAACTTTAAGATTCACTTGCGTATTTCCCAGTTCGTATTTCGCGCGAAAACTTGTTTCAAAGTATTCACTTTAATTTAACAATCGAATAATATATATATATATATCCATTTTGAAAACGGCAATCCTAGTTTTCCCGCTTTAAAAACAGCCTCGGCTAAACGGCATACGCATAACAGTTACGCAATTGATTTCGAATCAAGCGAGATACTGTCGATTAATGTCAATGTAAGCGATATTTAAGCTAATTGCCGAACCGGCCTGACCAGTCCTCGGTGCAATGCTCAGAGCATCGTTCTTCCATTGTCCGGTTAGGATAAAGCGATTAAACAGTTGATACGATCAATCCAAATTGTTCAGGTGTCAGACGTGTCCATGTGTACGCGTGTGCATCGGCGCAAAGTGGGATAATATACATATATACGGTAAAATCGTACGGGTGCCATTGTGTCTGACCTGAGAGCAGATACGTACTACTCAAGTATGTAAATTATGCGGCTCGACACGTGCGGTTAATAGTTGGTCGCCTCTCCTTTTCTACTCTATGCATCCAGCCACGATATATATATATGTATATATATACGTATACACGCTTTACTTTTACACGCCTACGTGTATATTTCATCCCTAAAATCTTATTTTTTTACTTGAACGCATCGCATACGATATGTCTTCTTTCAAATTTCGAATTAATTTGGAAGGAGACTTTATCGTATTTTTTGTCATATAGCTATTATTTTAAAAAAGAAAAAAGTGTGATTTCACAGTAATATTCAGGTAAAATATTTTTCTTCAAATTCGAAAACGTACTCGCGTACACAATGTATGAAACGTATTTACGCATGACGCGAACCACGTAGATCAAGGACAAAAGAACGATCGTCCCTTGATTTTATTTTCAATCGTAAAAGGAGAATGGCTTGGGGCAATGTTGGGAAAACATTAATCCGATGAGGGATCAATGTTCCGTTCAAACGTTCCCAGTAAAATCGAGATTTTCGCGCGTGTGCATGCGGGAAAAAGAAAGAAAAAAAAATGGTGGACGGATCGCACGACGACGCTTCAACGATTCAACCGCGATACTTTGCTGTTTGTACGCGTTTACGCGCCGTGTCCCGTTACAAGAAATACAAAAATCTCGCCATCTCGCGCCAGTTCGCAACAACTCACGACGCGTCCAACGCGCGACGCGCAATTTTTTATTTCTCCCTCCCTCTGCGAAAAACAACAACGACACGCAAATATTTCCCGAAAAACGCTGCCATTCTTCCTAGCAAAGATTTACTTTTTCCCCGCTCCGCGCGCGATTTCAATATCCGACTCGCGTCGAAATCTAGCTGCGAAAAGAGGGAATTTAGAGCACACTCACCATTACGTTAAAGATGCGACGTCCCTCGTGCTTCGGCGCCCGACACGAGCATTCCTTCACAGCCGGGCGACGTCTCCGGTGAATTCACGACAGCTCGCACTTTCCACCAATTCATAGTCGACGCACTTTCCTCCGATTGCCCCCTTCTTTGCGACACACACACACATACACACGCGACGATCTTTTTCTCGTTTCTCTCCCACAAAAAATCCCCTTCGAATTCACCGCGCACGATCGCTCGAACGGCGAAACACCGACTGCGAACTCCGTCCCCTTGGAATAATAATATACGTACGCACGAGTTTACGTACACGTGTTTACACACACTTGACGCTCGACATCGCGACGATATTATCCTCGTGTTCCGGGGAAACGGATACGATGTAAACGTACGAGCATAATATAAATATAAACACACGCGTCGACACCCATTCGATCTCCTTCTCCGCCGCGAGACACACCGCGAACAGGATCCGCCGCGGCTCAACCGTTTCAACGTTTCTCCCTCATAATTGCGAGGTAGAGGCGTATTACCTCCCGTTCAAAATCACGCGAACCACCCCGTCAGAATGGAATCCATGGCGTTGGCCGGAGGCGAAGAGCGCGCGTCGAGGAGGGAGGGTTGGATTCGAGTCGAGTCGAGTCGAGTCGAGTCGAGTCGAGTCCGAGTCCGAGTCGAAGGGTGCAGAACGACGCGCGCGACACTCGAGCGGCGGTTGACGCGACACTAGAGAGAAAATCCGGAGTCGGCTTGCCGCCACCGGATGCCGGACGTCGGGGGCGCCTGCGCCCTTCGCCGCCACGAGAGTGCCGCGAGATTTTCGTGGGACGCGTCGATGCGACGCGCCAGTCTGGCCCACGACCATTTCGCGAGTGGACGCGTGTCGTCCTCCCGTCAAATGTCGTTAGCCTTCTTCGTTTCCCCGACGAGAATTCATCCTCCCTCCGCGCAAAATCCGAAAGCTCGGACTTCGACTCGCTCGACAAGCTCTTCGAAACGAAAGTTCCAAGGGGAGAAGGAGGAGGAGAAAAAGATTTTTAGCCTTGCTTTTTCCGATTTCGAAAATGAAATTGAGATCAAACTTTGATTGATTCTCTTCAACGTTATTAGTATCCTCGTCAATTTCGAAAAAAGTCAAGGAGAACTTGACGAGAGGAGTACTACTTCGTGTTACTTGAATACTCGGATAAGGTTTCATCAGGAATGAAAAAGGAATAAAAAGGAAAGTGGATGGAGAAATACGTATATATATATATATATATATATATACGAAGAAACGTTTTTGAAAATAATGATTTTAAGGAAGATTGGTTGGTTAACGAGCGCGTCTAGTAAATACTGATAATATTCGCAAGGTATAGTACAATGATGGGATTACGGGTTGGAGATGGAGGCTGTTGGTAACGAGCGAGGGTTAGGCGGGCCGAGTTCGGCACAGATGCAGATAATGGAATCGTAATGCTATCGGCTGATCGATGATAATTCTACATCGTTCAATGGAAAGCCCGTGGCCTGCCAAGTATAATGAGCACACGAGGAACAGCGAGCTTTTGTGATTAACAGATTTGGTACACCGTTCCTCTCGATATTGTTGCCGATAATGTTGCACGGCGATCGCTCGAAATCGTCCAACATAATTTCACCACCTGCGAATAACTATTTCCCGTGTAATCGGCGAGAGGACGGTTTAACGCGTCTTCCGTGAACGCGACGAACTTCAATCTTGATTTCATTTTTTCTTTTTTTTATGGAAATTTAAATATTTACTCGCGTTGGATTTCCGAAAATCCCGATCTGAAAAAGAGAAAGCGCATTCGAAGGAATTTCACGGATCGAATTTTACGAACCTCGTTTGTGTAAAATAATTTCGCGTTTACTCGCGAAAGGAACGCGATGTTCAGGCTGCCTGAAATTTTCAATGACCGGCCCCTCGCTATTGCTCGCATTCATCTTCCTGTTTATCGCGTATTTACCACGGTCACAATGGGGAGGGGAAGGTTACAATTTCGTTGGTCGAACACACTCGTTTCGAACGGACTCCCGTTGCCGGGAACAACGAGCACGTCCACGTCGTGATGGGGAATAATAGGATGGGATGATTAAAAAAAAAAAAAAAGAAAGAAAGAAGAGGGAAAAATAATAATAATTGTTGAGCGTTATTGCGCTCGCGATACATAACAGCTATTGGGATCCGTCATCGATAGATGAGCGCAATTTACCGTTTCACGGTTATGTCATTGGCTCGACAGAGGAACGATTACGGCTGCTTCGAATTGCCGGCCGTAAAACGAACTTCTGCTTTAATCCGACATAACATTACGGCCCGTTGAACGGGACCGGGTGTTTCTCATTTTCGCCAACCGAGGAATATAATCGGATGCGCCCGATCACTGCGCAATCGAGATAAATTTGGCAACACCTATTCAACAGTGTTGCCGTTCTATTGCTTTTTTCCCGTGCTACTTCTTTTTAACCTAGCGTTCTCGTCCTGGCAATGGATCCTGTTTCGTAGATAATTAATAATTATTTTCGACAATAATCGCAGGGCATATTTTTTTATAAAAAAAACACGGGACATTCAACGGTGCTACTTTTTCGCAATCTAATCGTCGCGTAAAAACACTTGTCCATTCTTTTCCCTCGAAAGGATGTAAAAGTCGGACGCGTATAGAGTTAAGGTTATGGGGTAAAAGTTACTTTAAATATTAGGGGTTCCTATCCTATCTCTCTCCGCCTCTCGCAGGATTTCTGCAAAGTTTATTACGTGCCATAATCCCTTTTCCCTTTTACGATAAAGTTCGGCTAACGGAGAGCGATGGCGTCGTTTAAGCCGGCAAAGCGTCGTATCGTAGGGCGAGGTTTCGAGGGGAGAGGGGGGAGGAAATTAGCTTTCTTAACGATTCTCGGTTCAACAAAGCTACCAGCGCGCGAGAAACGAACGCGTGAAATAATTATATTAAAGCGTTACGCGAAGAGGCAACATTCGTTCAACTCGTCGAGATAAAATATGCTCGGGGAAAATGGAAGGAACAATGACGCGACTTCCACATACGTGACTTTATTTACTTTATTATCGTGCACAGTATCGCTGACAGGCAAATCATGGGGGAGGGGGGGGAAGGAAGCTGAGCGGAACAACGGAGCGGAAAGAAAGAAAGGAAGAGAGAAGGAGAAACGAGATTAAACGATACAATAAAAGCACTTCTGGCGTACTACGCTTCTTGTTTGCGAAACGTTATTAATAATCAACGAAAGGGCAAGTGTACTGGTACGTATAAAAAGCCCTTTCGAAAATACGCTACGATTCTTCGAGCAAATTCGCGTTTGAAAAGCGAATATAATCGAACAATCATGTTGTTATTGTACATACGATGATGTTACGACGTAATTGAACAACAATTTGGAATATCAAAAAGCGTGTCAAAAAAAGGAAGAAAAGAAATAGAAGGAATAGAAGACGAAAGAAAATTCTCGTACCGAGGGAGAGATATTAAACGTTTCTCGACGAGATATTAGCAAGAGATGCTCGCGACGTGCTGGCAGAACGTTGGCTGATTCACTCCTACTTTCCTCCTATCAAATAACGATCCTCTTACGAAGCTCTGGCAAAGGATTCCGGCCGTTTCGTCCTTCTCCTCTTTAAGCACCACGCGAAATATCGCGAGACACGACAATCCGTCGGTTCACTTGCCCCTCTCCTGCCACTTTCCCTTGGAGGCGATGTGCTCCCCGATTTCCTCGATCACCTCCGTGATTCGCGTCCGATACATCTCGGTGGCGCGGCACTCGCTCTCGACGAGATCGGGGCGTCGATCGCCGTACACGTAGTGCTCCAGTTTCTCGGTCGAGCCGACGAAATATTCCTCGACCGCTTGCTTCGAGAGCAGCATTATCTGCATGTTGGCAACCGCGTACGCCAACGCCATTGTTCTCACCTCCTCGCAACTCTTCTCGAACTCTTCCCGCGGCAAACACTCCTCGGCGACGAGGCCCTCGCTCGACAGCTCCCTCCTCACCGTGTCGTAATAGACGTCGACGAACAGGTCGCGGAACTCGCGCCTCACCGCTCTGGAGGTGGTGAGGAGGAGGGCGGTCTCGAAATCGTAGGCGGGCGGGCTGTAGCGCAGGAATTGGAAATCGACGAGGTAGCAGCCGCTCGGTTTACCCTCGCCGTCCATCTTGAACATGATGTTGTTGGACCACAAGTCCCGATGGCACATCACGTTCCTCCACCTGTCGGACGACACCACGATCTCCGGTAGCCTCGGCACCCACTCGCCTATCCAATCCTTTATCGCCGCAGCCTCGTCCCTGCCCAGCCCCTCCTTCATATCGACCATGGCCCAGGCGCCTTTCACGCACGAGGACAGGTACTTGCCCGCCAACGGCTCGCTCTCCACGAACGCCACCTCTTCCAGCAGGTGCCCGTACACCTCCAGCATCGTCCTCCCCGTGCCGCGTCGCAGCCTCTCGTCCAGCACCAGCGATCTCGAGTGAAGCGTGGCGATCACCCCCGCCAGCAGCACCCAATGCTCCTTCTCGTACGTCTCGTACTTGTCCAGCGTCGCGTAGCCGCTGTCCACCGCGTCCTCCAGAACTATTATGCGGTCGTTCTTGCCCAGGTAATAGTCGGGCAGCCATTTCTCCCCGCCCCCTGCCCCCATCTCCGGTATTATCTCACCGTACACGTCGATCTCCTTGTTGAACGTGTTGTGCCGCACGAGGAAGTCGTACTGGGGGCTGGAGGTGGGCGGCGGCGTTTTCGCGAAGAACCTCAGGCGCCCGCCACCCTCCACCGCAACCCGGAGGGTGTAGTACTGGCCCAGGAATCCGTTCGTCTCGCCCAGCTTGTCCAAACTCCAGCTCGAGACGCGGAAGTTGTCGGTGCCCAGTTTGCGCTCCACGATCCTATCCACGTCGGAGTCGAGGAGAAGCGCGGGCGATCGGCGCTCGTCGCCCGAGTCGGCGGCCCCGATCGGCATCGTTGCGCGCCGCTCTCCACTCGGATCGCGCCGCCGCCCGAAAATTTATATGCCGGCGCAACGAGCGTTGTAAATGCGAACGTTCGGGGGAAAACGCCGGGGAATGATTCCTCGGCAAACACCGTGTCATCTTATCGGCGACGATTCCAAAACTCAGATAAACTCCGGAACGATGCGCTTCGGGAGGGGAGGGCGAGAGAGGTCGGCGCGAACGGTTCAATGAGGCATTGTTTCGACAAACAATGTCCCGATTCTAATAATTTATACATCCCGTAAATCTGCCGGAAATAGATATGACGAGGGAACGCGATTTATACCGTTTTTAAGAGGAGGAGGAGCAGGGGGGAAAATGTTTGCACGCAACGGTTGCGTGGTTGCGTTTCGAAGACGAGCATATTTCTATGGTTATAGTGATTTATTGATGGAACGATACGCGGTTATCTCGAGAAAAGTTTGTATGAATTAATTGTTTTATTTAGAGATAGGATCGATGAAATTTCGATTGAAATCGAAATTCTTTTTTCTTTTTTTTTTCCCCCGTTCGTTTAAAAGGAAAATTAATTATAATGATAAACGATGGAATGAATGTAATTGGAGGTAGACGGGTTTTAGAGTTTTGAAATTACTTGAGGAGAGGAAAGAATAAATAATATTTGTTAACGGATAAATATAACGGAAAATTTTTTTTCACGAAATAGTGACGATTCACGGAGAAAGAATACAGTCGTCTGCATTTTGTGTTTGCAAAAGGTAGAACTTTTATGGATACGCAAAGTTGAAATATCAGTGGCAATAAATGGATTATCAATTGACGAATAGTTTTAAATCTTGGGACAATATCAAAGAGCAGAAGCGTAGCGTTGGTTGGGTGAATTGTTTGAGGTTTCTTTTTTTTCCTTTTTTTTCTTCCCTTCCTTTTTTTATCGAGTTATCGTGTAAAGTTTCGACGAGAATGGAAAAGTTATTAAATAAACGTCCAAACGTCACTTTTGGCCGTTTATCTGATAAATTACGATCTCTAACACGATCTTACACAATTAAACAAACGAAAACGAGTTGAATAAATATTAGAGAAGCGTCGAAATGAAAATCTGATTTATCGACTTTCTTCGTGAACGCGGTTCCGGAATAAAAAATTTTTCTTTTTTTTTTTCAATCATCGAGCAAATACAAATATATTACCTTTATATACTAAACCTCTACATTTATATATATTTATATAAATTGCTCCTTGTACTTTGTTCCAATTTTTTTTCTTTCTTTCTTTCTCTCTTTCTTTTTTTTTTTTAAATTAATTTCAACGTTTCCGCTCAAATCCCTCGAGTGGATAGAAAGCATACAACGCCTGATTTCTTTTGGGAAAATGCTTGGCAATGCCGATCCTTAAGGGATTAATGTCGGATGCGCTTTTAGCACCGCCAGCGTGGACGTGTAAATCCTGAAACAAATACGATATACCATGGAATTTCCCGAGTAGATATAGCGAAAAGAAACGCGCGAAAGTTGGAAATACGTTTAATTTTTCCAGTTGGGAAAAATTTGGGGAAAAGGAATTGCATACACGCTCGTCGAAATTGCTCATCGCAACAATCGCGATATTTGCGAAAATTGTTTTATCCACCTTTTAACGGTAACGTTCCTTCGTAATTCAGAGAGAGAGAAAAAAAAAAGAAAATGAAATAACGAAAAAAGAGAGAAATACGAGAAATACGAGTTGTTCTTAAAGAGGGGAAGAAGGGAGGTAAGGTCACACTCTGGATATCCCTTTCGGTTTCGTCGCTTGACGCGAGGCAAAGGAAATTAGATTGCGTTCCACGGCTACGAAGGATCGAGAGCGGCTGTATCGGCCGATATAATTATTGCTGATCGAGTTTTCGAGCGAAGCTTTCGTCCATAATTCCCTGCCCTACCGATCGTGCATCATCGCGGTTCAAACTCTTCCTCGTTGCTTTCTCGTCGATCAAGGAAAAAGAAAAAAAAAATAGGATCCCTTTGAATCACGGTTAAATCGTAAATTAGTTTTCATTCGATTTAGATTAAAAATTAACCGGGGTCATTAAGCGCCTTTTATTAGAAGAAAATCGAATTTGAGCAAAAAAAAAATTACTAGCAGTTGATCAAAATCGTTTTTTTTCGAATACAATTCGAAATTCGTATCCTTTATTCTTCTAATACGATCTATTAACGCGAATATTTGAACAGGTTTTTGTCGTGCAACAAATTCGACTTCGTTCGAGCCCGGTTCCGAGCATCGTTAAACGGCGAAAGTTTGTGGCCGAGACGACTTTTTAATTGGCCGGTTGGTCGACGTCAACACGGGACAACGCCGCGCCCTCGTCTTTTTTACTTCTTTTCGCGAACAATCCTCGCCCCCCGCCCCTGCCGCGAACAACGAAGAACGCGGCCACAATAGTCCGAAACAGAATTCTGATTAATTGACGTGGCTTTAATTAAACTTTTAATTAACAGGGCGGAAAAGAAAGAATTTAAAAAGTCGGCGCCCGCTTGGCCGTGACCCTGGTCGATTAACAATCAGCCACCAGATGAATATCTGGCCACGTTAATACGCGTAAAAACGAAATTTCTCCTTCGATTTCTCCTTCCGTCTCCGTCTCGCGAGAATACTGAACTTTTGACGTTCGTTTCATCGACGTTTCCTCGAATAACGGCCATATAAACGGGAACGTCGAGAAAATCTTTGCAACCGAGAGGTTATGTCGCGTAAAATTAATACTTTCATCTGTCGCGAACGATATTCGATTCGATAAATTTCTTCCTTGATACGTTTAAATCTATATTTATCCGCCATATTATTTATATCGCATTAAAGGAATAATATTTTCACGGTACGTTTCACGATTTTCACGAACAATTGTATCGCGAGTGTGTTCTAGGTTATGTAAAATCCTACTCGACTTCCTTTCGTTATTTTCTATACCTATGAATTTCAGCGATCTCTCGATACTCTTGCATGAAACTTGATGCCAGCCAGAAGTAGTGGGTATAGTAGGTATATGCTCGTACCTCCTTCTCCGTGTCTATCTCCGCATATTCGAAAACAACGAATCGAATATCACGCTACTTTTGCTGAAACATGACAAGGGGAAAGGTAGAAATACAGTTGATACCAATTCGCGATACATCCTCGAAGATAATGGATAAAATTGTCTACGCTCGCGAGAAATGAAATTCATGGTAACGAAATTAAAATGGAAATTATGCTCTCGCGAGAGACATTTTAATTAATTTGTAATACCGATTTCCAAAGCGGAAATTACATTCGAAATTGTGATTAATTTGGCTTCGAATTTTCTACTCGTAAAGAAAATATTTAAGCTTTCCGGTTAAATACATTAATGTTTGTTTAATGCGTTGTTTGTATTAATTATTAAATATAATATCGTTAAAAAGTGCGATAATGGCATTAACGAACCATTCAACGTTGGAAATCGGAGATGGAAATTATGACGATAATCGTAAAACGTAAAAGTGTGGAATTCTCGATGCATTTGATGAAGGTTTTTCGAACGAATATTGGTTTAAATTTCGTATATGCAGAAGCAAACGTTATATGCACATCTGAAACGATTCCATGTTCACCGTTTCTTTCGTCGATCTGTCCGACAGCGTGGAAATCTGTATTCGAGTTAGCAACTGGAAAAAGAAGTAGCCAAGGATTAACAAAAAATATATTATATTGGTTAGAATATAAAAATTGATAAAAATGATCGATCGAATATAATTTTATGCGAAGAAATAATGGAAAAGGTATCAAGTTTGTATTTTATAAATAATTTTTAACTTGGTTTTGAAATTTCACGTGCCACTTCTTTTCAAGTTATGTTCTCTTAATTCAAAATCGAAATTTATACAGTGAAACATACGTTGGAAAGAATTGGCACTCGAAATTCTTGTCTAATATTATCGAAATATCGTGATATACATACTGATATACGACTATTTATTTAATTTTATATTTTTTTACTCGAAAAATATAGTTTGAAAGAGTTCAACAAGGTTTTTCTTTCCCTCGAACAAATATATTTCAAAGTTATGGAATTGTCACTTCGTTTCTTCCTTTACTTTTATAAATTATCGAGGGAATACATTTTGCTTATAAATTAGACGAAGAAAATAAATATAAAATTTAATACAAGTGGCGCCATCTCGCGTTTGGACGCTGGAAGCTTCGATTTGTTACTAGCAAAGCAGAATGTGCAAGGAGGTATTCGTGACGTCATAGACAAGGAGATCAACGTGCGAAAAGGACAGATAATATCCCCCACCATTTTGAAAACATCGAAAATTGATTAATTACACATTTTTTACTAAAAATTTCTGCAGCTTTAGGCTTGCATCTTAAAGCTAAAGCTTTGCCCAAGTTTCTCGTGTTAATTTTAACGCGAAATTCTTTTTAATTATTCGTTTATCAACAATTATCCTAGACAACGTTTCGATCGATTCCGTAATAAATAACCGAGTAATAAATAATCGATTTATTCATTTAAACGAAAACAAAAATATGAATAAAAATTATACGTGAAAGTAGGGACAGGAGTAACTTTTCAAATGCCTGTATTCATATTTATAAATAAATTCTATAATAATGAGAAATTAATAAAAATCGTGTTAAGTAATTAACAGCGTCGATATGGTCGGTAACATTAATCGTTAATAAATAATTAATTGAAAACGAATTCGCGTCGAATACAAGTTACGAGCCTAAGAGTGCAGAAATTCTTAGTAAAAAATTAAATTTTAATTATTAAATTTATTAACGAATAATATTACCGACCGTACCAACGTTACTGATATGCAACGAATTTTTCATTAATTTTTCATTATTATAAAATTTATTTATAAATATCAATATATATATTTGAAACGTTACTTCCTCTTTTACTTTCACGTGTTATTTTTATTCGTAATTACGCTGTTGTTTGAATGAACAAATTGATTGTTTACTATTTGATTATGTAATAAGAAGGGGGGGATTGCGATCGAAACGATAATCATTAATGAAGGATTAATTGAGAAGAATTTTGCGTTAAAATTGACACGAGAATCTTGTCAAAGATTCGATAAGAAGATGCGAACTTAAAAGTGCAAAAATTTTTAGTAGAACACGAATAATTAATTAATTTTCAATATAGAATTTTCAAAATGGTGGGAGGTATTAGTCTCTGTCCTTCTCGCACAGGTTCTCTCTTTATCTATGACGTCACGAATACCTCCTTGCATATTCTGCTTTGCTAGTAACAAATCGAAGCTTCCAGAATCCAAACGCGAGATGGCGCCACTAGTATTAATTTTTCTTCACTTTTTTTTACACAATTTGTACACAAAAATCACATATTTCTACGATATTGAAAAAATTATGTCAGATAGGAAATGGAATTTTTTCGTTTCTTCAGATTGAAGATAGTAAATTCTTTGATATAGAATAATTTTTACTACTATATGTTAAATATAAATTTTAAATTAATAATTCAAGATTGAGTTAAAAAATCGATGTTATTTATTTATACATTGTACAAAATACATATAGTATAAAATAATATACAAATATATAAATATACATCAAACAATAAAAATAATAATATACAAAATATATATATATATAGATATATTGATTAAAACGTATAAAGTCATAAATATACGAAAATTTCAGATGAATGATATAATTGTTTCGCAAATGATAAACGTTCTTATTTATATTGCCATTTGATTCGATCGAATAATAAATCGATCGTTAAATTATAAAAGAAAATGAATTGGTCGAAACAATAGGCTCGTTTTAATGGAGACAAATCGGTTTCTCCTGTTTTTCCTCATCAGTGGTTAATTCAAAGCCGCAGCGAGAATAAAATTCTTTCAGTTTGCTGCATCGATGATACTTCTTGTCAGGGATATCGATTTGAACCCTGTTCGGTCTCCCGTACGAGTGACTGGTAATCAGCGGGATCTTGAGACCTTTGTTCTCCCTCGAGATTTCCAACCAAATAAGACTCTGCTTGATACGATCGCATCGCGGCTTGCCGGGATCGAAACCGTCCACTTTATGAAGACGCTCGTACGCCCATTTTGTGCTGTCCTCTTTGTTATTGTTAAAATAAGAGATCGAATGTCGCGGAGCGAACGGTTCCAACTGAAATCAATTTCTGCCTCCAATTGGATTGCGTTTCACGATGATTACGTATTAATACTTGCACGGAGGAGGATTTATTAAAAGTAACGTTTTTCTTTTTTTTTTTTTTTTCAAAATAAATACAAAATAATATAAAATCTACAATTTAGTTTCAGACAATAACGGATACTTTTACTCTCGCATTCATCCCCCGAAATATTAATACATAGACGTGGATAGGATAGGATGTGATATTTGATCGAGGATAAACGTGTATCGCCCCGCCGAGATCTGAGACAGCGTTATCGAACAGCGGAAAGAAAAGAAAATTTCATCTCCAATGATAGATTTCCGGGCAATGCGGGAAATGGTTTTTCCGTATCTCGTACCGAGAGCTGTCTCAGCTTTACCGCCAACGAATTCACCCTCCTCTGGAATAGAACCGAACACGGTTCTCTCTCTCTCTCTTTCTTTCTCCGCGTTAATTATTAAACTCCCCGTATTCGTTTGGAAAGTTCTCTTACCACGGGATAACACTTGAATGCTTTTCGAATGTTCTCGTCTCTCGCCCGCATTTCCACCCAAGGAATGATGTAATCTGGCCGATGCATTTTCTTATCTTTCTTATCTTTCTGCAGGGAGAGGAACGATTTACAACCGTGGGAATTAACTGGGAATTTCCTATTGTAACGAGGAGGAAATTGTGATCCTTTCGTATAAACTGTCGTCGAATAAAGTGAAGATGTCACATCTTGCGAAACAAAAGGGAGAGAGAAAATGAAGCTCGTATTTTAAAAGGGTCGTACGAAAGAATGGAGTTCTAGTAGGACGTGCATGCAACAATAATTTTATGTACGTAATGTAGATATTTTTTTTTTCTTTTTACTTTAGAATATTTATCGTCGATACTTATTTATCATGGAATTATTTATTATAGAAATCCTTTTGATAACAAGAAAAAAAAAGTGGAAACGAAGGGAAAGCAAGTTGTAAAAATAGTTAAAGATAAATCAAAATAATAAAAAAAGAAGAGGCAACAAGAACGTGAAATACAATCTAAGGGAAAAAGTGGAATAAAAGTTTTCTTTCGATCCGATCGAGTATTTACGATTAAGAAAAAAAAAAAAAAAAAGTTCAATGGAAAGAAAATGGAGTCTTCGTTTTCTTATATCGTCGTTTAATAAGTGCCACGACACGCCATCTTACGAAATACGTAACAAGTTCTCCCGGATAAATCATTAGTTCGACGATTTTATGCGATGCGGCGCTGCTTGTATAATTCCTATTACTAATTTTTACGGAAACGAAGATAATCGGAATTGAATTTGAAAGCGGCCGTTAATTAACAACTAATCAAGAATTGCCGATAAGCTGTTTTTCCTTCCGGTTTTAGGGTTCGGCCAACTTTCGTTAAATCGATTTCCATGTATTCGATTAAAATTTCACTGGATCGACGTATCGCCTGTGCGCTTTCTCCCTCGATGTACATTTTTTTTTTCCCCACTCTAAAATGTTTTTCAAATGTTTTTCGAGAGGAAATTCGAGGATATTCGATTACACATAAAATCTTTTATTTCTTCGTATAGAATTATTTATATTTAAATCTACGGGATCTATAAAAACATGGAAGCTCTTTTAAGCGCGTTTTATCGGTGAAATATTATATATATATATATATAAAAAAAAAAAGTTGTTTCATCATCGTGCGGATGATAATTCCATGAAACGAGGAGATAATAAAATAATTTGAATTTATATGAATATAACGTGCTAATTGAATACTTGGTTAGAAAATAGGTGTATCCTCATTAGTAAGAAGTTTCGTAGCGGAGCTAGGTAAACGTTTCTTTATACGTTAATTAAAACGATTTTTATACGTTACCAAAAGGATATTAACAACGAATGAAATAAAAAGAGAGACAAAAGGCCATAAACGAGGAACAAAGGAAAGGAATTTTTCACAATTTCAGTTCTTCGTAAAACGGAATAATTGCACGGATACATAAATATAAATTACGTATGCCTATTGCTACAAAGATTCGTACAGCGTATTCTCAAACGTATTCTCGTATAACCGAATACATTGAACGGATACGTATGTTAATGACTTCTCTTTACACGTACATAACCGCGTGGAATACATGTGACAATGTTATATGGTGATCGTGCATCTTACATCCGAAAATTGTTATCGCACGAAATAAGCACTCTCGGGAAAGAACTTTTTTGCTCATTTCCCAACAAAATATCATTCGCATTTATCAAACGACATTGTTCGTGCCTGCTCGATACCAACTCGATAAATTAATTTTTTACTTGTCTATATGTTCTATAAATATTCGACAGGTTTTTAAAAACGATCGTTAAATTTTCGATGAATTGCATTTTCATTTACGTCGTTTCATCGAATTCGTTGCGATTAAATCAAATTAGTAGAAACATACATCCAGAGATTGATTCGATATCTGATCTATTCGTGAATCACGTTCTACGATTTGCCGAGGGTTTCCCCGCTAATCCACACACACACACGTTCGTTCTATATTCTGGCACATTTCAAAATTGTAGGAGGGAACGCGTGACTAAAGTGGTCGAAACGGAATTAACGAGTGAGAGAGAAAGAAAGAAAGTTGCGCGAATCTAAAAGTTCGTTCGAACGCACGTGGAATAAGATAAAAGTTAGAATACGAATATGGAGAAAAATGTAGGATGCGGGAAAGAAAGAAAGCACGGATCCTTTACCTCCTTGCACGTAAGGGAAAGGAGGTAAGCTAGCGCTTCCTAATCTCGAGCGAAGCATCTCGAGGAGGTAACGAATCGGGAGGAGGTATTTGGCCAGGGAGATCGCGGAGCCGAGTCGGATATGGTATCGGCGATCCTGTAACTCTTCTCCGCCGTGTTACGGAACGTGGCTTGCGCCCAACATCGGTCTCGAAGCGAAGCCAAGTGAAGAGAGAAAGGGAGGGAAAGAGAAAGGGGAAGGAGGCGAGAGCGAGAGGAGGAAACGGAGAGAAGGAAAGAAAGGAAAGGTACGACGGATGGAGGGAAGGAGAGGGAGGGAAGGAAGGGGACATGACTGAACGTATCGAAAGAAGGGGGTAACGGGAAGTAGAAAGTGGAGGTGGAGTTAAGGAGGAAGGGGAGTACGCGGGGCACGCGATACGACACACGGGGCAGAGTTTAATCAGGTTCGACTAGTTAGTTGACAGGTGCGAGCGTGGCGCGCGCGCAGCGAGGAGAGCCGAGCGGCCTCCAAGAAGCGGCGTGGCCCCTTCGCGTTCCAACTTTCAGCAAGAAACGTTCGGCCTGTGGACAACCACCGGACGCACCATCCTATCCAGACGAGAGAGAGATCCCTTCCTCCTCGATCCATTCTCGTACGCATCCGTTAAACGTTATAAATTCTATTTTCCGATTTCTTTTCCTTCGACCACGATACAAGGCTGACATATCAATCCGAACGATACACATAATTCGAGCAAATTTTCTCTCTCCCCTTTTCGAGTAATTGTAAAATTAGGGGAAAAGATTTATACAGCGGCAACGGTTGTTCAATTCTAGCTATCGAAGCCGTACTCACGCATGCGACCGATTTCTTACCTTCCAAGAAAATATTCAAGACCCGTGCAAGTATATCCGAAAACGAAGCGGTCGAATCGGATTGGTTAGGAGAGGAAGGCAGGGCGTCGGGTGATTTACAAGCGAAATGCAAATAAACCGCTCTTTTACTGTTATTCGGGAACATGCCCCCCCGATTTTTACCGCGCTACGACGCGACGACGACGGGCTGCACCTATATTTACCGAGACACCGAGGCCTTTTCTCTCGTTTTTTCCCACGCGCGAGGCGTGACCTCTCGCGATCTCATAGTCTCCTAGACCCCTCTCTGTCGTCGAGCCGATCGGCGTCGAATCGTTGGTTGGTTCGTTCGGGGCGTTTTAACGGCCACGTGTCCTCTCTTCCATACCGTTAAAGCCCTCCTACCCCCGTCTACCTAATTAATGGTACGTCGGGTATACACGCCTACGGACAGAGTTCGCGCGCACGTGCCACGTCACGCCTAACATTCGTCTCACTCGCTGTCACGCTATTCACCTATCGCGTTTCAACACTACTTTAACACTCGGTAAATAGGCATACGCGTGCCACGTGCTTCTCAGCGGTCTCTTAGTTCTCACGCTTCTCACTCGTGTATACGCGTATAATTAGCTCGCTCGCTCGGTATCGCCGGACTCGAATGCACGGAAATCTTGGCAACAGGGGCCCGTATCCGCATCCTGCGCGCCAGAGATTTTCCAGCAAACAGCGGTATATATGTATACGTACCATTGCTATTTGCTTTGTCGCGTCGACACTCGAGGCGTCTGACAGGACTAAGCATCGATATGTTTTATAGCCTTTACCCGTCCCACCGGGAACGGAATCTATGCGGGCCTCGATTGTGCGTGGTAAAACAGATACACCCGATACCGGCCGCGCGATCGAGCGAGATATCGAATCGCTCGTGCTATCGTCCGCGTTATTTACGTCTCCATTGAGTAAATACCTTCCTCGTACGCCTTCAATTCTTCGTATTTTATCCTCGGGTTCAAGTAAAATATCATATCGCGTATATATCGATGAATAGATACAATTCTTTCGCACGGCGTTTTTAAAGCGAGACCGTTGCTCCCCTTTCCCTTCCCTTTTCTCTTTGCGCGCGTGAAATAAACCGACGCGAAGGTAATTCGATAAATAAAGCGGGGTTTCGTTTTACAAAGAAGCGCGATTTAACGGTACGTCCGTACGCATAATGGTATAAATTAGATATACCCACGTCGTTTATCATTACGTTTCTCTTACTTTTTTTTTTTTTTATTTAAACCAGCATTAAAACAGCATTAAAGCTGATTATTGCGCGGCCGTATGTAATACGAGAGCGAGGAGAAAGTTATTCGTCACGGATTATAATAACTCGTTACTAGACCGAGCATCTAGACGAGTCTCTGGCGTCGGCTTGGTCGTATGAAATAAAATGCGAAATAAAATGAGAAGAGCGGAAAGGTCGAACGCGTCGGTATCAAAATTGCGTTTAAGTCGCGCAGTAGGTTAAACACCGGTTGTAGCCTGGTAATACGGACATGCCTGATCGCCATAAGCGTTTACGCGATTAGCGGTGCGTAGTCGCGCGATGTGTGGCGTGGAGGCGCGCGCGCGCGCGCGGTTTGAAGAGAGGAGAAAAGAAAGCAAGGAAGGGAGAAAAAAGTGGAGAGAGAAAAGGGCTTAAAGTGCATCCAGTAATATCCAAATTGCGTGTTCGAGTCACGCGTGGTGGAATGATGAATCCCGAGCGAATTCGACAAAGCATTTTTTGCATCGTGGGACAAGCCTACCTGTGCCAACGTGTCTGACAGGATGAAGGAACGGGGAGAAGAGTGCGGAGGAAACGAAAGAAGAAAACAGACCACTCTGTTAATGCGAAGTAATGGACGAAGCTAACTCGCGAGCTACACAAATAATAGGCTACCACTCAGACGACGACGTGTTTGCGAGCGCCGATTCATCCTCCTCCCCTTCCTCCCTTGCTTCCGTTCCGGCATATTTCGATAAAAGTGCGCCACGACGATCGCGCGACGTTCGAGGATAGATTCGAGGATGATAAAATCCCTTCTCCAATAATATTCGAATCGGCTCGAATATCCTCTCGATCCTCGATATGCCTCGTGGCACGCGTTCACGGTAATAAAACTCGTGGCCGAGAAGCGATTTCTTCCAAGTAGTAACTGTTTAGGGACAGTTGAGAGATAAACGGAAATACGTGGAACCCAGAAGGGGAGAAATGAGAGAAGAGCGCGCGGTTAAGATTGTTCTTCTTCTGGTGTACATATATATATATATATATACATACATATACGCACCGGTTGTATCACGCGGCGACCTCATCGAGGAATTCTCATCCTCGAGATGGGTACGGAACTCGTCGTCGTCGTCGTGGCGAGGAGGGGTAAAGATGGGTCGAGAGCGACCCATTTAAAAAAAAGAAATTTCCTTCTCTGCATCTCCCGATTAACATCGCTTCAATGGTAAAGTCGTGAAAGATCGGTCGGGGAATTATCGCGAGTGCAAATTCCGACCTGTGCGAAGGCTAGAAAAAAGAAAGAAATTCTCCATCGATTCTCCATAATATCCGTATTAACCGAACAGCGCACGCACGCGGAAGGCAGAAAATGGAAGCGAATTTTAATGCGTAGTCAGGGTCATATTATTCGTGGCAATGCGCCCGATTTACCGCACTTCGTTCTACATACACGGCTGCCAAGTGCACGACACGTATAAAATACTTCTACATCCGGTTGTTCCTGATTTCGGTGGAGAGATCACCGGTGCGTAGAGATGGTAGAATTCTAGATGAGCGCGATGGAAAAAGATTACGCGGTTACGTGGATTAATGGGAAGTGCGGTAAAGTAAGATCGTTCGCTCGAAACCAGAGTCGGCGATAAAACCGAATCGATCCTTTCTTCCTCTTTTCTTTCCTTTCAGAATCGGCTGCTCTCTTCCTCCTCCACGATTTCTTCTAAGAAGATTATTCGAAAATTTAATTGGAGAAGGGGAGGGAGAGGGATAAGGGCGGAAAGTGAAAACGTGGGTTTATTCCGTGGCGAGCATCTCGCGAGCATCGCCTTATTCGCTGCGCCGATGGGTGTCTTCTTCCACTTGGCTCGGGATTCGCGATGTACGACGACCTTGGCGTCGATCGTCCTTGGACCCGAGGGGAAATGGCGCGAAAGTAATTTTCAGCTCAGCTCCTTTCTTTCCTTCTTCCTCTTTCTCTTTCCCCCTTTTCTCGCCAGACGACTCATCTAGAAAACTGTTTCGATCCGCGCCAATAAGCACCGTGAGTTCCGTGTTTAGGCCAAGCGTTTCGTATCGGCCGTTTCGTCGATTCCGCCTAGAAACTGGCTCGGACATAATCTCGAATGCGACTCGCGTTGCAGACACGTCGCTACGTACGCGCAGTTTGAATGTCTCGTGAACTCGGAACGTGGAATCCGCGTGCACCGGTTTCAAACTTTGGAAAAGCTGGATTGAAAAATTTTATCAGCAAGTTAAAATCGCGATCGTCTTTCGCGAATTTTGGATTCTGTACCTCTGTCTATATCTATATTCGAAAAAGGAACGGTCGAAAGTTGGTTGGAAATCGATTCTCGATAGAAAGAACGGGAAATCGCCATATTGCACGCATCCATGTATCTCTTCTTTGTCACGGAGAGAGAGAGAGTCGATTTAATCCAATTGAGATATTGTCCAACTTGTCGTACAGTTTCGCTGTAATATATCTGTAACTGTTTGCTCTCGTTTGACCTCCGCTCGAGATCCGTTCGAACGAATTAAACGGTGTAAATAGATTTCGAGATTTGATCAGTTCGATCAATCTCTCCGATACGCCCATTTTTTTTCGCGCATATTTGTTTAGTTAAAACCGCCCGCAGCGACAATTTCGAGTGCTACGTACCTACGATTTTTCCCCTACGGCACGGATCAACGAATCAACGTTTAGCCTTTTTTGTGAAGGCTTCGCATCCGTTTGAAATCCACACTTCGCGCTCGAACCGTTGCGCGGCGCTCTCGTCAATAGAGTATAATCGGCAACTCTGTACAAAGCACGCTCACCTTCCGTCCGATCATACGAATTAACGATTCGTGCGCGGCTCGTTGAATCGCAATTTGGGAACGGATGGTGCGAGCCTGATCCAAAAAAGTTGCGTTGCGCGTAATAGAGAAAGGTTTTTCCGAAACGAACTCAACGCGATTAACTTGATTTAAGATTCGATCGAAATTGAAAAATTGGAAAAAGGAGAACCTGGCCGCGAAATATCATTCGTTGGAGGATCGATAAAGCTGGAACAATATCTTATTTACCATTTACGTTTTTTTTCGCGATAACAACGAAACGAAGAGAGGGAAAAGGAAGAAGGGAAAGAAATTCCTCGCTCTCGGTTGACCGCGCGAGTTTCAGATACCTGAAGACAGTCTGGACGACAGGATCGACTGGCAACACGATTGCCCCGCGCTTCGAGGAGAATCAAACGATTCTAATGGGCTGGGCACGGTTCCGTGAAGCCTACGACGAGCGTAATCGCGCGAGGCAGTTTGGGAAAAAAGTGGTTCGTTACCGAGAAGTAATTAGCGTACTCAAACGTGACACCGTCTAAACGACGATCGAACGACTCGTGACGCGACTACGATCCCTCCTTCTCTTTTTTCCCTCTTTTTCGCCGATATGCGGGTTGCAAATAAAGAGGATTCACCGGTACAAGGGGACAAAACAACGCTCCGTTTCACGATCGAACCGGCCGAAAATGCGGCTCACGCGCGATCCGACCCTCCCTCTCTCCCTCTCGTTTCGGGGATCGAGGAATAGGGAGCTCGATGAGCATTCTCTGCTCGTGAGAAAAGAAGAAGGAGGAAAAGCGGAGAAACGAAGTTTTCAATTTTTTTTCCTCCGATCGATCCACGGTGGATATTTCACGGTCGGAGGAGAGGATCGATCACGTGGAAGAACACCTATAGACCGTAGGCAACGGCCGGAGTTACAAGTCCCGGAGACAACGGTGACTAGAGAGGCGAGCGAAGAGAGAAGAACTGCCTTATAGGGCAGTTAAGCGCCTCGGCTCGCCTCATCCACGGTCTCGTCTGGCCTCGCCTTCGGATCGGATCGGATCGCCCCGCCTCGCGTCGCGTCGCGTCGCGTCGCGTCGCATCTTCTCGCGACCCCGATCCTTCCCAGAACGCGCGCTAGAGAACCGCGTCGGGTTTTTAGCGCGGTCTTGAAAACGGAAAACGTCCCTTTTTTCGCCCCAACCTTGGCCTCGCTCGATCTTCTCGCACCGAGGGTGACCGTCGTCCTCGGACCAATATTCCGATCTTCCTTTCGATTCTCCCATTCGATCGATTATCCAATAGAACAAGGAGGACCGTAATTATGCGCGCAGATGTGGCGGGGGTGGAGAATCGGTTTAGGAGGATGGGCCCCGGTCGAAGGAAGGGAAGAGGCGAAGGAAGAAGCGAAAGGAAGAAAAAGGGTGGACGTATGTACGTACGTGTACGTATAAGACTATGGGACGAACGGGCGAGGACGAAAAGAAGGGAGAGAAGGATGAGGTGGCGCGATAGTGGCAAAGATGAGGAGAGGGATGGGAGATGGAAAACGCGGCCCGGCTACGAAATGGCCGTGCCCCAAAGAGGCCAACGATCGAGAATGACCACCCGACGTCCTCTCTAGATAACGATAAATCTCGACACCCCGACTCGACGATCCATATACGCGATACACGTGTGCGTACGTATACGTACCCGCACAACATACATACGCATATATACCGCGTACGTGCACGAAGCACATACATGCACAAAACCGGCGCGAATTAATCGTTTCGAGGGTTCCTCGTACGTGCGCATTTTTGATAAACCCTTTGGAGACGTTAGAAAAGTGGAAATTGGAGAGTAAATGGACGGATCGATCGAATGAGTTTCGGAGAATCGGAAGAGCGGTGGGTACGGTGGTGGTGACGATGTAGTTTTCGGTAAATGTGTCGAAGCCCACCGACCCGCGATACGGTGTCGTTGCCCTCTTCTGTTCGGTCTGCTCGGTGCTGGTTGCACGGCCTGCCGCCGCCGCCGTCGTCGTTGTCGTCCACCTCTCCTCCTCCTCCTCCTCCTCCTCCTCCTTTCTCATCCCTCTCTCGTGCCCAAACCCTCCCTCCCCGATAATCGCCTCTCTTTCCTCTCGTTCTCTCTCTCTCTCGCGACGCGTATATACGAGAGCCGCCGTTGCTGGCGGTGCCGCCGCCGCTGCTACCACCGCCGCCGCCGCCGCTACGAGCGAGTAGGTTATCCCTGTCCCCTCCGCGGGACCATCCTCTTATTCCCACTCCTCGGCTCGGAGCACCTGTCGTGCCAGGGAGTTCGGCGCGTTAGGGGCGCTCGCCGGAGGTAAGTAGACGGCAGGTTATCAGTCCGCAGAACATCTTCGTCGCGAACGGAACCGTAAACCAGTGTGGTTGCGCATTCTTTCGTAGCGGAGCAACGGAGAGGACGAAGGAGGAGGAGGAGGAGGAGGAGGAGGAGGAGGAGGAGGGGGAGGAGGGGGAGGAGGAGGAAGAAGAAGAGGAGGAGGGACGGAGATAGAGTGAGGGCGCAGGGTGGAAAGAAGGATAGAAGGGGGGAGAGTGAGAGAGAGAGGGAGGGAGGGAGATAGAGGGGGAAGAGAGAGAGAGAGAGAGAGGTATGAGAGGAAAGGTGGAGGTAACAGTAGTGGAGGAGAGGACAAATTGACGAACGTACGTCGCGGATCTTTTGGCGGATACGCTACTTGTCGTCGTCGTCGTCGTCATCATCGTCGTCGCCGTCGTCGCTGTTGCCGTTGCCGTTACCGGTACTGCCACACACTGCCGTTATCGATGCTCAGTCGAATCGGCCACGATCCAACGGGAGTTTCGTATTCGTTCTCTCTCGCTGTGTATCGCGCAACCGATATACATCCTTCTCCCTGACCCGACGATCTCTTCTTCCCTTTTTTTCCGTTTTTTTTTTTATTTTTCTCCTCTCCTTCTCTTCCCTTTTTTTTTTCCGTAATTTATTCGCACGTATTTATTTATTTATTTATTTTCCATCCCATCCTCTTCCTTTCCTCTCTTCTTCCCTTCCTCCTTCTCTCCTTTTTCTTTTCTCCCCGATAACCAACGATCGATCGTCCCATGGACTTTTCGCGACGTCGAGCTTTGCGACGAACGATCGAACGATCGAGTAACTCGCTGTGTGCCGGGCGGAAGCGGCGACGATGATCGGTCGCAGTCGCGCGATCCAATCCGTGTAAATCCCGTGATCGGCGTATTATTGTCGTCGGGTGAATATATTAACAAATAATTTTTGAGTGTTGAGTGAGGATCTCCCGTGTTCCGCGTCTTTCGTCTTTCGGGAGAGTCGAATCTCGGGGGGGAAGAGAGGAGGGGCGATAAAGCTGCGCTCGATCGCCCGATTTTTCGACGGGGGATCTTTGAAGGAACAGTGAACGGAACGGGGGTATTAAGAAGAGAGAATCGAGAAGGAAGCTTGTCAAGAGGAAGAGAGAAGCGGGGTTGATAAGGCGATAAAGCGGCTGCCGGGATGCGGCACGAGGAGCCGCTGAGCTGCAGCTAACACGTGGCGACTCCACGCGCACTCCGCGATCCCTAGGTGAGCCTTATTCCTAATAATAATAATAACAACAATAATAATAATAATTTCTTTCTTCCTTCCTTTCTTTCTTCCCTTCCGATTCTCGTCGAGTTATCGAATCGTCGAAGCACTTGGAAGATTCAACGAAGTGGGAGACACGGTTCCTTTTTTCGAAACGGGGGTCTTCCCCCATTGAGGCGGGAGGACCGCTCGGGACAGTTAATGCGAGCCGGGGCCGATGATCCGGGGCTGTCGATATAAACGCGCACGCGGATAGAGTGGACCACGGCGAAACAGGCAGGCGGATAAGGTTCTCGTACGAGGAAATCGGGTGGGGAGGGAATGTGGTCGGTCCGCAGGCAAGGAGGCCCTCACCAAATTTTCGTGCCGCTGGTCTGGGCGCAATGTGCCTCGAATCTCCACGTGCTTCCACGGATCCTCTCTCCTCCTCGCTCCCTCTCGTATCCTCTTTCTCTCGCTCATTTGCCATCTTCAATCGCGAACGCACCGAGCCACCATTCCCGCGGGCCTCTCTTCCACTCTCCTCTTCTCTCCCTCTTCTCTCTCTCTCTCTCTCTCTCCTCCTCTTCTTCTTCCTTGTTTCGTATCCGTCTCTCATTCTTCCTCCTCGAGTCGTCGAGAATCAAACCGCTTCGCGGAGCACCGAGTTAGCGCATTCCAACGAATACTCGTACCCGTCGCTACTTGCTACTTCCGTCGACCAATACGTCGTTCGATTCCTTCCTTCCTTCCTTCCTTCCTTCCTCGAGAGAGGAGAAGAACGCGCGATGAGTATTATTTATACCGGCCGCGAAACTCAGATAACTTGATTTAACACGAAACGCTGGTAAACGCTTCGCTCGAAATTCGGCAGTCTAGGAGAAAAGTTCTCTAGAGAGAATATTTGGAAGGGAGAGGAAAACAGGCGAATCGTTCAAGACGAATCTTGTTAATCGCGACTAATACGAATAGGATAGGACGAATAGGATCGAAGAATCGATGCTTCACTCGCGGCTATTATGCGATGGAGGGTCGACTAGGGTGACCGATTCCGGTCCGCTCGATACACGGACCGGCTCTCGAATATAACGCGCGTGCATAACATGCTAAAGAAGGAGCGCGTACACCTGGCTACTACACCTGCACGCTACACCCGAAAAATTCGTTTCGAAGATACGCCGATTATCGATTTTGTATCGTCCTGGGTCTAATTACGATCGGCTCCTTTCCGAATTCATTTGAACGAACGGCACTCCTTTGCGCGCGTATCTATTTAACGAAACTTGGATATATTCCAGTTAAAATCTTATCTTTTTTAACTCGAATAGAATTAAGATAATAAAAGTTCCAAAGCTTAGCTTCTTTGAAACGTTATACCTTGAAACGATCGAATAGTGATCATATTTAAGGTGTAAAGATTGTAGAAGAATGGCGAAATAAATACGAATACGAAGTGAATACGCGGGGGGAAAAAACCGGTGAAAACCGGATCTGATTAAATGGTTTAAAAACAATTGACAAATAGTCGCCTGCGAATCTTTAGCATCCACGAATGCATACCTTCGTTAGAAACTCTCCTGTTTTTTATTTGTATAACGTTAAATTGACCGGTTCGGTGATCGAGTGGCACGCTTAGATCGCGACAATGCGGCGCACGACGAAGCGGAGGCCACGTGTATGTGCGCGTGTATGTGTGGGTTGATCGAAACGTTACGATCTCATCAAGGGCACGGAGAAGCATCGGTGGAGAAGCGCGACCCAACTCGCTTACTTGGCCCAACTTAGCCGCGGCTCGTGTTCTTTTTAAAATTTGCATCGAAATAAGTCGGCGAGCGTCCGTTTGCCCATCGCCGCCCCGTCGTTGGCGGGCAAAAGGAGTACGCTAACGGTTTTCGAACAGGTGTCATCTCTTTTTTCCGCGCTTCATGAAATATTCACCAGGCATACGATCACGTTGGTACCAAGCGCTAATCCGTACGTTGTACGGGGGCATTCAACCTCCTGCTGGCCTGCCGCAGCATTGGGATCACGCCTGACATAACTTTGCATTCGTTTGACGATGTAATTTCTCCTCCGTGCATCGATATTGCCATCGCTTCGTCTACTTTGTCCGAGCGAGATAACGCGAAAAGAAATAACGATGTCGCGACACAACCGACCCCCTCTCCTCCTCATCCTCCTCTTTGCGCGAATTTCGCCGTGGACGAAAGAAACACCGTTGCGAATACTCGTTCCTTTCTCTCTATTCGCTCTTTCCTCTTTTCGCCGGACGAACGAGCCAACGAAAATTCCGGTCGATCTTTTTCGCTTAACATAACCTCTTAAACTGTTCGAACACCGCTGTAAACCGCAGGCGACGAATTTTCACACGGCATTCGCGCGGCAAACGGTGAAAACGGCGAATATCGATGGATCGATCCGTGTGTATCGCGAACGGTTATCGGCTTTTGGCCGGCCGATAGCCCTATAATGCTTCACGCATCAAGCGTCGCGAACACTGGTCGAAAACGTAATCGGGGCAGCGGGGGGGTTGCGCGGAACGAATGCGTGCGCGATCATTTACAGCGGACGATTCGGAACAGGCGCGTGTGGCGCACTCTCCCGCACGAAAACCGGTATCAGCGTAGATTCGTCCCATTATCCATTATCCGCCACGGTGTACGTTTCACGCGGCATCTCGCTACAATCCGGCACACTATTGAAAACTATTCGATAATGCGATACCGCTCTACGCGGCTCTACGCGTTGTCATACACGATTTCGCTCGTTTCTGTATCCCGTGGCCACGGGATGGGGGCGAGGATTCTCTCTCTCGTTCGTATTTCTCGACTCATCGTGGCCGACTCGCCACGCTGAGAGATGAAGAGAAAAAGAAATCCGTTTCGTAGAGAAACGGATTAATGGGACACGGACACGGAGTGGAAACGGAGCACGCTACGTGGTCGTAGTAGCGTTAACCCAGTTTCTTTGTTATTTCCCTCTTCTTTCCCCCTCCCTCCCTCCCCCCTCCTCCCGGTTATTCCGTAGCCAGGTCGAACGAGGATAATGATGATTCGCGACAGCTGTCGGCTGTGCGGTAAACGATTCGAGCCTCGACACGCCGAGCCGCTTTTAGAATTCGTTCGACCGTACTATCCTGAATTTCAACAAAGACGATCGAGCTCCTCGGCTCGTTTTCCTTTGCACGAATATCGCGTATATCGTGCGTCCGATCGATTCGATCGGATCGTACCAAAGGAGAACGGTGGAGGGGGCAGAGGGGCGGCGAAGCGAGGGGAATATAACGTAACGATACCATAGTCAGAGTCCAATACGCAGCCAAAGAATTTCCTCCTAAGTTTTATCGCGAATCAACGTCGCGTCCCGGATGCTGCGAGCTTTCCATCCTTTACGGGAAGAACATATGTAGTACGCTCCATCGCGTACATAACCACGATACGACCATAGTAATCGTAAATTCTCCTGGTCCGCCACAATGAACCTACTTCTTCCTCCGCGTCTCGACGATCTCTCTCCGCGAATCAAATTGATTTTCACCCATTAGCAAGGAGGAAAGTACTTGCTCGACTCGATCGATACCAGCTTGAGAACAGCTGACGGACACATATATATATACACATATATAAAACAGTTGTAGGTTGACGATGACGATGGTATTGGAATTTCGTAACGCGATGTCGTCCTCTTCCCCCACCCCTCTCCCCTAGAGAAACGAGAACTCGTCCGGTATCGCCGCCACTTTCCTCCATTCACGATACTCTCTTATCTGGCCCGTGTGTACGGGCCTTATTTACATAAAATGTACACGCGAATGCATTCACATGGTCGAATGGAAGAGGAAGAGGAAGGGGAAGGGGAAGGTGTGCAAGCTCGAGCACGCGTAATACGCGGCTGCCACGCAGCCCTCGAGACGCGGACGTAGAGCACGCGATAATTGCCGTTCCGATATCGTCCGCCCGATGTCCTCCCCGTCGCCTCCTCAACGCGCGATCACTGGGTCGCATTAACCGTTAATGTTAACGCAACCGATCTCGACCGCGGTGAATGGATCGTGAAGTCGTGATTACTCGAACTCGGTGTACACGGAATCTCCCGCTTCTCCCCTCCACGCTCCGCTCTCTTCCATCTTGATAATAATTCTCCGGGTATCGAGGCAACGAGTCGCGACCGGACACGTTTAGGTAGTCCGAAGGTCACCGGAACGGATTCATTTCGGATCGTTTCGTCCAATCTTTTGGAAATCTCTCACGTCTATCCATTATTATTGTTTTTCTTTAATAAGTCTCCATGTTACGATCGAAAATCCCCAATATATTGGATATTTGGTGACGAATATCGTATGAATTATTTATTGTTCTTGGAATTTTTCCCTGTCTCTCTTTTTCTACGAAACAATATATATATATATATGATTCGATAACTAAAGAAACTTGAAATATTCGTATCACGATCTTATCCTACTTATCGCGTGCATTACTGGTGCCTCGAAACTATTTCGAAGATACCGTTCGTTTAAAAGTAGCGAGGGAACACGTTTAAGCACGTTAAGGTACGGATCGTGAAACGTGTTCATTAAGAAAAAAATTCTCTTCCCCCGAATAATTCTGTCATTTCTCATCGCCGCTAATTGCTGGTCGATGCATCGTTTAAAAAAAAATAATAATGATATTTACATTTTTACGCGATTATAATTAATCGTTGCTCGTGATCAAATCTATGAGGTGGTTTTTTTTCTCTTTTTTTGCCGCGGAACGAGTTTGTCGTTACCGCTTCGTGATCACCGGCCGTTGTGCGTCTATCTATATACGTTCGTCGGTTTTTATTCGTCGATTCGACTTCCCCGACGGTTTCGAAATAATTTACCGTTCACTTTGGCGACACTTACAAATTGCACGGGAATATAAGAATTAATGACAGTAACAGTTAATGACCGGGGGTATCCGTAAATGTAAAACCCTTCTCCCCAACCCGTTGACAGAATTCATTCAGAATTTATTCAAGAATATGTCTTTCAAGCTTAAATTTAAAATTTTAAATTTCGATCGAGCTTTTCTCCTCTTCCTCCTTTTTTAAAAATCCAAAATCCATTTTGGGACCAATGGGACCAGAACAATAAAACGGAATAAATACTCTCGTACCCGTCGTAAAATACAAGGTATCTATCGGTATTATATTTCTTCAATGCTTAATCAAGCGGCCGTTTTACGACACGTTTTAACGCCACGGGAAATTAAACTCGCGTTAACAGCAGGCGAACCGATCTGGCAACGGCGGTCCGCGGATTTTTGTGATTTATTATTTTCGCGGGGACAAATCGCGCGTCCGGTTTCGTTCGCTCGAATCCGATCCCAGCAGCGGGAGGAAGAGGAGGGGGGATCGGAATCGGGATAATAACTGCGAAAGAGAGCGCCGAGAAATACGTTACAGCGTGGGATTCTCTGTCCGAGAAGTGGCGAGTCGGTAACACCGTTACCGATCCTCCCTCTGAGCATTCCAACTTCGACACGTTCCGGGAAAGAACTACCTTTCGAAACGGAGCCTCAAGAAAGAAAGAAAGAGAAAAGGGACTTTATTATCCGTAAAATGCATTATTAACAAAATTTCAACTCGAACGATCCGAAGGATTTCTGGTTTCACGCGGTTGAAGAGGAATTTTTGGAGAGAAGATATTTTTTTTACGACTGGTATCTCGATATCGGACGTTTAAACGGATGGGGACGCGAAAGGATTCGACTTCCCGCTACGAGGGAACCTTGTCGCGGACTGTAATACGAGGGAATAGCAATTACACTGTAATAACAGTACTAACGATAATGGTTGCAAGAGCAGTTAGCATTAACGACGCGAGCGATCATGCCGATGCTGATGGCGACAATAGTTGCATCGTAACTTTTACACGCATGAGTTGTTTCGTAGGCGTTCCGATTAAGTAGCGCGAGCCAATGTGTGCGTGCGCGCGCGTCTGTTACTAATCCTCGACCACGTAACGTTAAAAATCTAGGGTAGAGAAGATATGTATGTATATAGGTCAGACTGCTTTTCGTTATAATTAGTCAATTAACATTTCCTGCTTCGCAGGAACGGGCCCCATTAAAATTTATAAGGTAGAAAACTATTTTCCTCGAATTGTATTTACAATCTTATTCATCTTCCCGTATCCTCCTGCATGTTTCTGCAACCGGTTCGATCTCACAGCTTGAACGTTAAACGTTAATCGGTATAGACGCGATGCAACGTTACATAGGATACGGGGGATTTAATTAAAAAATTAAATTCTCAGGCAGACAATAAACGCCTGCCCCCCTCCTTCTCGGCCTTTCTTATAAACCCATGCATCAATCAATCCCGATCACTTCTAACAGACCTTCTATAACCGTGTTATACGTTTCTCACGGATCGCGAAGATATTATACGGTGTATCCAACGAGGTTTTTCAACCACGGTAAAAGAACGCGGTAAAACGAAGCGTGACTAAGTTTCTGTCAATATACCTTAATCCAATTCGCGCCAATTTCTTTTTCCTTTTTTCCTATCCTTTACCGTTCCGGAAGAATAATCACTGCGCGGGGGTATAAGAACTGTATAATTTAACAACGCGAAACAAGTTGCAATCGTAAAGCGTACAACATTACGCATCGATCGCGACGAATAATATATCGAAACGAATAATATATTCCCGCTCGCGTTTGCGTTAATTAAATACGTTTTCCGTTCCTCGGTTATATACCGCACACGTCGGCACGCGAACGTTGTTGACATCCAACTATTATTCGTAATCTGTGACGCGCCACTTACGCGTGCAACATAGTAGTAAACTCAATTTTAATTAACGTCCTCCGCGCACCACGTCTGCGCAACCGGCTGCCTCTTCCTTTTGCCTCATCTATTACGGCGCGCCGGCAGCTTTACAATTGACATGTCGTCTGCGTTGCACGATACTTCTTCTCTCCGCGCGTTCCTCCTCTTCAGAACGAAAAGAAAAAAAGAAACGACGAAGAGAGAAAAGAAGGGAAAGAGAAAAAAGGAGGGAAAAAAACGTTGATTTTACGACACGCTATATATATATATATATATATATACATATATATGTCGTATCGCTATTAACGATGTGGAAGTATTTTTGCTTCGCGGCGAGGTATCCTTCCTCCCTTCGCCCCTCCCCTCTCCCGCCCTCGAGCGGTTCTCAACTATAAATTCATACAATCGCATATGGATGAAATACCACATGTCTGACAGAAATTAGATTTCGCGAGACATTGGAAACGGAAGAGAAATTCCTTCCATTTCGTGTGAACGAAATTAGAACGCACAATTGAATTTCAAAAAGATTCTCGGACATATTTTTAGACAAAAAACGAAGATTTAATGTCATTGATTGAACTTTGTCTCTATTTTTTGGTGAAGCAAGGAGAGAGAAAGAAAAAAGCTGCGTTGTTAGACGATCGCAGGTGTGTAGGAAAATCGATCAAAGGCGAATAGATCGCTGTTCCGTTGTTAAGAGGACAGAAAGAGAGAGAGAAAGAGAGAGATGTCGTAAGGCGATCGAGCTGTCAATTGAAATCTCGAAACATTTAATGTATTTAATGGGAGGAGGGGAAAAGAAAAGAAAAAAGCGAACGACCAGAACCCAATCAACGAGTTGGCGTTTCGATTCGCTCGGAGCAAAATCGTGACGTAACGCTAACTGAAAACTTATTATCGAGTGCCGCGACAATCGTGAAGCTAATCGGTAAATCATCGACTGGCTGGATCGTCGAACGTGACACGGTCCACGCGATTGATGTACACCGCCAAACATAACGTCGAAATCCATCGGTTTAATCTATTCATAAATGGCTTACCGTGGAAACGGACCACAGTCGTCGAATGGTTTTATGAATGGTCGCGTGGAACAGGTTTCACAGTTCGGATACGGGATCGTTAACTTCATTTTTATCTTTGCCAACGTTTCGTTTCAATCCCGGATATCCGTATCGCTTCAATTTTTTCTCTTCTTTTACCCTCTCGTCTTTTCCCCTCGAACGTAAAATTAAAAAATTTGAAATCGAATCGCAAGAAGAAAACCAATCGATCCGTCCCAACGATCGAAACTATCCATTTTGATTAAAATTAAAAATACATATATGTTTAGAAAATATAGTCAGGTTTTGAATATATATATATATATATAGAGGAGAGATAAAAATAAAATACAAGAAACGAACAGTCTTTTTAATTGTCATTTCCATTTTATTCATTTATTCTCATCGGAAAGTTGATTATGGAACGAGATATCGTTATATATCTGTGTGTTTAAATTTACAATACACGCAAACGCGGTGTTAGATCGTGATCAAAGAAACGAGCCAGCCGAACCGGTAAAATGCTTATCGATTCATTAGCAACTTGGCTATCGACTACATTGGAGCCAACAAAGTACTAAAAATAAGTAGGCCAGTACGAAACTACGAAACCAGTTGTAACTTCTTCCCTCTCCATCTGAAAAATCGCTTTTTTTTGCGCTCGAATAAAGACAGCCCGTCCCGACAGTGTCTCGATTATCTCCACGACGGATCTCGCGACGAGAAATCGGTAATGTAACAGCGGTTCAACGGATAATGAACGGGTTGGGTCAACGGTTGATCGAGAATAGAAACACGTATTAACGCGAAAAATACAAAACCCGAAAACCCGTTTCATCCGTTCCGCTCATTTATCATTTCCAATGATTTCAATGCTTCTTTCTAGCCTCTCGAATCCGGATGCATTAATGGACGGAAGATTTGATAAACGACACGAGCTTTGCGTTTCGAGAGATGAAAAGATAAAAAGATCGATATATCCAGCGGAGGATAAAAATTTTATCCGTTACGACACAGATTTTTCAGAGGATTATTTAATCGATTGAAAAATTGCAAATCGCAAATCTCGAGTTTGCCGCAGAATTTAATATCGCACGCTCGAAACCTCCCCCTCCCTCCTCATAACTATGATTTCTCTCTTGGAGAATCAATTTTACGCCGAGACCTCGTTGGGATTCGAAGCGCGACCTGGCGGATAGTATTCAGTTAATTTGCTCGCTAGACCATGGTGGTCGGATAAATTAAAATAGATCCGGCTGCAAATTCCTTTTGCAGGTTGCATACGATTACAATCGGGAACGTAAACCTCTCTAACGACAAAAACGTTTCTCATTCCAGGAAGGCGTATCTCATCGTGAGAGGCTGGGACCTCCAGGATGCCAGGGGTGTGGAGGTTGCTACGTATGCTGATCTATATGGTGAGAAATATACGATTTTTTAATAAAAGGAAAACGTATACGTACGAAAATGGATCTCAGGGTAAACCGATTGAAACTTGCCGGTTCAAAGCGGCTAATTTCGAATCCAGCCAAAGGAAGTATCCTACTTTCTCGTAATGTTCGAACGACTCGATCGAATGACGAAGGAGGCAGCTTCGAGACCAACGTATAATACAAATAACGCGAGAATATAATTCGTTCGCGAAAATAATAAAGATCGATATTGTCAGGATGAAGCTTACACTCGAATTTGCGCGCTTGTTAATCGTTAAACAAGGAGCGTAAGTTATCACACGAATCGAGATACTGAGTTGAGCCCGAAGAAAGGCGTCACTCCCGCTGATTAACGAATTCTAATATTGATTCTACGAGCATGTGGGAAACGGTAGTTTCTTCCATAGACCTCTTTTCAACCATGTGCTCAACGACGATAATCTAGCATCCATTACCGGCCGTCCAACGATTTTCACACGACTCTTATCCGCTTAACCGTTCCTTTTGCGAGCCAATTAAGCTGTGAGACAATGGGCCATAATTTCGAAAAAGTCGCGTGTTCGCGCCCTTGGATTAAAATAGGGAAAAGGGGGAAAGAAAATTGTCGGATGATCGTTACGAAATGATGCCTAATGAAAAATTCGTCACAGTCGGATGACAATGCGATGACGCGGCAAAAGACGCGACAGCTTGCAAGCGGATATTCGTGCCTACTCTAGGTACCGTTACGCGTATCTTACGACCTTCTTTTCCTCCTTTTCCCCCTTGCACCTGCTTCCTCTGAAAGTTATTCAGGACCTCTGCACAACCTATTGCCCCCTCGATGTTGCGTCTGCAGAGTGAAATCTCTTATTGCGGTTTCGCGCAGGAAATGCGTCATCTAACTCGCATACTTGCATCCTTCGATATTTATGCGCTTCCGTATCCACTCGAGCGCTCGCTCCATTGAATATATTCTATATTCATCACCGGCGTCGTGTGCGAATACCATCTTGCACTATTCGCGTCCTCGTTTTTCTTTTCTTTCTTTCGATTCGAATTCGAGATATAGATTAAAAAAGACGAACAAAAGAAGGATTTTATCCATTTATTCAGAGTTTTAGAACTCTGTGCTTAGCGCTGGAATTCTGAAATCGTCTTTCCTGGTAACTCTTAAACAATTCGGAAAAATATTAGCAATCCATCCATCGGTGATTAACCGTTGTCGAGAAAAAGTACCGTAAAAATCTGTTTAACTATTCGTTCTTTGCTTCTGCCTACATGGCACGACAATACGTATATATATATATATACGTTTTTAAAGAAGAGGCCTCGAATGCGAGGGACCACCGAAGTCTTTATTGGTGCCTACTTAAAAGAACGTGACACGAAGAAATAGTTGCTCGTCTCCCGGTGAGTGAGAAGCGCATAAACGAACACAGAGGAAGCTATTTCCTCGTGTGTCGCGAGGAGTACAATCGGGTACACGGAGACGGGCATTAGTATTCGAACGCCAGAGGAGCCGCGATGGGAAACTCACCTACCGGCTTGCCTCACGTTCGAGTAACTCGGAATACTGATACATTCGCTGTTATAACGAACTTGCCGTCGAGTCGTAAAGCCTATATCCCGCGAATTGCTTCCGCCTCTACCGCATAATATAAATATCGTTTGCCATTCATTTCACGTTCTTCAGGGGGATAACATCGGACTCGATTGTCTCTACTCGACTAGACGGACGACTCGATGCGCGAGAGCATGCGCATGCGCAGATCTCCTCCGATAAATTAATCAACCAACGGATGGATTTGAAACGGACTTCGAAATCCGTTTCTCATCCGAAAGACACGAAGCGTTTTAACAAACACGTTTCTCGTTTTGCGGCTGAAATCGCAATTTTCTACAACCCGTCTTGTCTACTAATACGGTACAAATAAACGTGTTAAAAGAGACTGGTGGCTTCTCTCATTCATTCCAAGCGTATCCTCTTGTCTGTCCTCTCGTTCGCAAACGTTCTCGAGTACGACATCGAGGGGAATAAAATCCGAACCGTGAACTCGATTGATCCTCGATGATCGACCGTGAATCAAGTCGAGGCGAAGCGAAGCGAAACGAAGGGAAGGGGGGAGAAAAACGAGATGCTGGTAGTTCGGTTTGCCCCGCAAGGGGGCAAGAGTGGCGCGCGCACACACAGGCGCGTGGTGTATAACCCCGTTGGTATACCACAGGTGCGTAATCATTTCTAATGAAACGTTGTCATTTAACAGTGCGATTGTAAGAGCGCAGAAACTTGTTTTCACTTGCGCGAAAAACGGCGACCGTTAATGCAGCGGTAAAGACGCCTCTCCCGTTACCAGCATTGCGCGCGACCACGATATATACGCACGGGAACACCTTCCTTCAAACATGCCCACTTTTGCGCTTACGTGTCGCGCGGATTTTCTTCTATGATTCAAAAAAGATCGCGACTCGTTTCGTGTTTCGAGCTCGATGGACGAGCTACGAGCGGATGAAGAACGTAAAGATCTATTTTCTAGAAAATACCCATTATTATTATTATTATTATTATTATTATTATTATTATTATTATTGCACGTTTGCCAGCTTATTTTCCTCGCCTACGATTCCAGGATCCGTATATAATTCCATTCTCCGTGTTAATCGACGTTGCACGTGGGAAACAGCCGGATCGAGATAACGATTACGATCCTTCGACGTGTTGTCTATATATTCTCTCGAGTACGAGCTTGAACGAGTATGAGTGGCGATCTGTACCATTGATGGAATCATTGGTTGTATTTATTTTTATTATCGTTTATTCATCGCGTTGGAAATTACGGAAATCGATAGTAGGAATGCAGAGAAGGGGGGAAGATTGGAATGGTGATTTACGATAAACGTAATGGTATAATCATGGTTGCCGAATGAAAATAAAGATACCGGATAGAGATCCGTGGAAGAGAAATCGTAGAGATACGGCCGGATAAGCCTTGTTACCGGGGAACATGTACAGGAAACGTAACTACGGGGAAAAAGTAGTATCGCGGTATTTGCATTCGGTTGATCCGGTCGGTATAACAGAATTTTTCAAAGATTGCATATCGATCGATCGATGAAATTATTCGCAGCGTTCATTTTTCGCTTACTTACCAACTTGTATGGCTACGTTGCAGGTGTGCAACTCGACGATTCAATCGACCGAGAGATTAAATTATCTTTCGTTTAAATCAAGATCGATGCAGATATATTTCGACTCAGCGTGTTAAAAGCGTAATCGCGGACGTAAATTTTACGAATATAGTTATCGAAAATTGTTTATAAAACTTTTTAACCTTTTTTCGTTACTAACTTTTAAGAGTTACTCGTGGTAAAGAAGGAATTCGAAGTAACCCGAAAAATACCAACGGTCCTTCGAAATAAGAAAAACGTTCCGCAAGCATCGATAATTTAGAATTTTACAATAATAATTTTAAATGAGTACCGCTAATAGTCTAAATATAGAAAATATAATTACCGTATATTTCCCGGCGTGTTATACAAAATATTATTATCCGGAACTTAATAATCGTTATAAGTGATCATTAAAGAGAATTGTACGAGCATTTAAGTAATTAAACGTTTATTATATCCAATTTGAGAGGAAACACGATTACATGGAAACGGCAAACATACGCGCACTTTAAGCTATAATAAATCTAACCCAGTATTAACAATTTTATACGCATATTTATGTACGCATCTAAAATAATTTCCAACAATTTGATCGATGAAACGATCGCTATGGAATAATTGCAAATAAAACCAACTCGTATCGTTCAAAAATTATTATCTCCACCGATCTATCTCGGTTATCGCGATCGAAACGTCGGAAAAAACGCGCGCAAGTTTTAACGTGCTATTCGGTTACGAACGATAATCGTATAAGAGTCGCGTATATCGTGTTGCCAGAGCGAGAGAAGAGAGAGGTCGTCGAGTTCAAGATATAAAAAAACGTATTGGTTGAATGCACAGGTGGTTGGCTTGAAGAGCGTTGGTAGCAGCAGCGACATTTGGCCGCTGGAAAGGCCAGAGGGAATGCCAGCCATACAATCCCTCGAAGTGATGTGTGGAAAGGATCACATGGACGTACATCTCTCGTTCTCCCAACCCTTCGAGGGCATCGTCTCGTCCAAAGGCCAACACGCCGACCCGCGATGCGTCTACGTTCCACCGTCCACAGGCCAGACCTTCTTCTCCTTTCGGATAGCCTACGCGAGGTAACATCTCTTGTACTTGTCCGTCCAACCGTCTCTATCCGTCAAACGATCTTTACGATTAAGCTCTCCCTCTCGATCGATAAGAAGATATGCGCGGAAACGGTTAATCGATTATTCGATGCTGCAGAGTGTTGTTAATCGGATTTGATTCCTTCCCTTTTCTTTAAATTGAAACCATTCGTCTCCTTGCTGAGACGAAGCAAATTGGACAAACGATCGGATTGGATTGGAACGATTAATTGTGTTCAATGATTTAATAGCGAAGGCTTAAAGTGGTAAATGTCCTGATCGCAGATGCGGTACCAAGCCAGACATGCACGGACAATTCTACGAGAACACGGTCGTCGTTCAATACGACAAAGATCTGCTCGAAGTGTGGGACGAGGCTAAACGATTGCGTTGCGAGTGGTTCAACGATTACGAGAAGACAGCTTCGAAACCGCCGATGGTCATCGCGGATCTCGACGTAATCCAGTTAGATTTCAGAGGTACGGTTTTTCCATCTCTCCTCTTCGGTATTTACGAATCACGCGGCTCGATTAATCCACTGATGTTCCATCCTGTGTCAGAGTGATCCTTCTCAGAATCTCGAGAGACTCCGGACTTTGATACGTAATTTTAATACACAATCTATTGGCTGAAGCGATTTCGATGTCACTGAAATTTTACGCGATTACACCCGGCGAGTATCTATACATACATATATATATATATATATATAAAACAACGGGACAAATGGGTGAAACGGTGATCCCCGTTCGTGCAAAGAGTTCAACACGAGTTTAAATGATCGCACAGGCAACTCGTGTAGCGGCGGTTGACCACAGGTTAAAAGAACCGCAGCCGCGCTTAACTCGACTTCCCTTTATACACGCACGCGTTTTATGCTTAGAGATGGAACACGGTGACGAGATTCGAATTGAGATATAGAAATGGAATAGGCAGAGGGATCTGTGGTGTTGCAGGCGACAACGTGGATTGTTGGATGGAAATTCAACACGGCAAGGGACCCTGGGCACCTCCCGTCTCCGGAATAGTGCCCCTCGGCTCCACCCTCACCCTGGTCGTCGCCATAAACGATTATCGAGGTAACGAGGGAAATGGGGAAAGTCGAAACGAAATCTGTGTATTTAATTTTTGGATTTTCTTTCTTTTTTCTTTTTTCGTCGTCGATCGATCGGATCGTCAGGCGAATTCGACATGCGAGTCAAGTCTTGCGTGGCCTCTGACGGCGGTGGGCACACGATACAGCTGAGCGACGAGTTCGGATGCGTGCTGAGGCCGAAGATGATCAGCCGATTCTTGAAGGCGAGGGGCTCCGACGATCGTGCAACGGTCATCACTTACGCCTTCTTTCACGCGTTCAAGTTCCCGGACGCGTTAAGCGTGCACATCAAGTGCAAGGTAAACGATGTTGGATATAAATATACAACGGATAAAACAGCTTACGATCAAAAGGCAAAAGTATTACTCGAAAATATTATGAAACGCGGTGAAGCCTTTTAGCCTTTGCCTTTCCTTAACTCCGAGTGCTGTCCGACAAAGTAAAGAGCAAATATTTACGATTAAACAAGTAAACGAGCGGTTTTTAACGAATTTACTCGGTAAACGAGACGATCGATCTCGAACCGAACGATTTGCCTGTTCGTTATGCAAATTTGCGTGCCAAAGACAGAGAGAGAGAGATAGAGAGACAGACGAAAGCGGTTAAATTGTTTCGATCAATGTCAAGGTTGAGATCTGTCGTCACGGGTGTTTGGATCACTGTCAGCTCAGCGGATCCGTCGGCCACTACATTCAAGAGCGCAAGGATCAGATACGACCGCAGTACCCGCAAACCACAATACCTCCCACCGTTCACAACAACGAGGATGACAGCAACAATAGTGCCGACAAGGTTAACGAAAACGCGGGAGGTGGGGGCGAGCAGGCGGACGGTTCCCTTTACGACGACATCATTCAGGATGGTGACGAGATGACCTCGATAGGTGGTCACTTCTTGGGGGTGGAGAAGTCGGTACCGAAGGCGCAAGCGCAGACGAGCAACCGGTTGCCAGCGCCAGTGGTCGAGATACCGAACGAAAAACTTCATACGGACGAGACGACCGATCCTTCGAGCCGACCGTTCCTCGTGAGTTCGCGCCAATTTTTCTTTTTCCTCCACTCTTCATTACTATTATTATTATTATTATTATTACTATCATCACGAGAAGGGGGGAGAGAGACGAAGCCTGTTTTCACCCTTGTTTTGCAGGATCCAGCACGGGTAACGCGGTACGAGAGCGACCGGGACAAATTCCCTCACGGACCTCGCAATCTGGAGGGGGACACGATACCGAGCGCCACGCCGCTCTCGTCCCCTAACGGCAGACGAAAGAGATCCGTGGTTGTGTCGGATAGGAAAATCCGTAGCGCGGACGTCGGCGTGAGCGGTTTGTACGAGGTGATCTCCGAGGCCGATCTAGCGTTCAGCCCGGACACGCACGCGGAAGCGGTAACCGTGTTTCAAGGCAGAATACGGGAGGAAGTGGTATACGGTATCTGTCTGCCCATGCCCGGTTTCAGCGCCCTCTTCATCGTGGTGGCGCTGTCCGCGGTCGTTTCTGCGCTTGTCGCGGGCGCGATGCTGCATCGGTTGCAGGCGCAACGCGAGGCCGCCGACAGCAGAAAGAACAATGGAGCTGTGCACTCGACCAACGGGTGGTTACCTTACGGGTTGCTGCGCGTACGCTGCGCGGCGAGACCAGCCCATCCGGAACAGATTCAACAAAAACAAACGAATCCAGTCGCAGCCACGACGAGTCCACCGGTCGAGAGAGGAGGCTGAGAGAGGACTTTCCGTGACTTTTGTGTCGCTCGTGTCGCGGGACGCGCGACCGTGTACCACGCTCCACGAAAGACAATGTGCAATAATCACGCTGTACAAAGTATTTTAAGTGCGTCGAATCGTACGCGCGACAGTCTCCTCCTCATATATCGATATAACGATCGCATCAATGGGACAAAGATGTTATGGAAAAAAAAAAAAAAAAAAAAAATGCAGCTGATGCGTTTCGTAATCCGAGAGCCTTCGACTCCTCTCAATCTCCCCTCCTTCTCGATCATTTATCTATCTCCCCTCCCCACTCTTCTCTTTCCCCTTCCTTCCTCTTTCCCTCGTCCGAGCAAAGCAAACGAAAGCGTTATCGAACGATTATTTTCGACGAGTAAAAAATATTGGTATTGGGTAAGTAAGGAAAATAATCATCGCTAAAAGCAATATTCGCCGCAGGACGAGTTGATGAAATATTCGCGAGAGGGATAGCGTTGTTCACTTACTGTACAACCTGTTTCCTCTCCAGTGTTATCGAGTGAATATTGTAAGGGAAAAAAAGAAAAAAAAAAAAAGAAAAAAGAAAAAAAAACACGTCTCGCTTGATATTGCGAATAATCATATTATCAGATACTTTGTATTATTATTTCGCTCCTCGATTTCGATCATTCATTTCGATCGAATCGAGGATGATTAAGGGAGGATTAAACGAAATACGCGTCTTTTCCCCCCTAGATGAATCGATGAACTTGAGAAGGTGCGTAATAATAATTTTTCTATAAGTCTGTAGAATACGAGGATTAAAGTGCGATTAAAAAAAAAAAAAAAAAAAGATTCGTTCTCTTTTGTAAGTAAGTCGTAACGCGTATTTAATTAGTAATAATTAGTACGCGTGTCTTATCTATTTAATGATGATATTCGCTAGAGGTGCTGATAACGATCAATATTCATGTCATAATTATATAATAAAAAGATTGGACAGGCGGATCAGATATAATAAAGATTAATATCATCATCCAATTACTATCGAATATAATTTTGTATAAACTATATATGTAAGTAATTCCTGAACGAATCGAATTACGTTAAATATTTTTTTTTAGAGATCGATATTTTTGATATTTCGTATATCATGCATATATAAATGATAAAAATCATTGTACATAAACGAAAACATTTTCGGAAGAGATTCACAATCAAAATTTATATATATCCTATCTGAATTTGAATTCGTAAAATTCATCGCGCAAAGAAATATATTTTATTCGTTAAGCTTGTTGTATTTTTTCACATTTTTCAGAAAACTTTTTTTTTTTTGTATTTGTTCTTCGCATAAAATTATATTTGTATAAAAAAATAGAATTAAAAATATCTTATTCATATATAGCAAATAAAAAATTTATTTCAAACACTTACACTTTACCTTGCCGCTCTTCAACGAAACTCACTAGTTTCGCGTATTGCTAAACGCAACGAGATTGATAATACAATAAACTTAAATTAGCAGCACCTCTAGAATTAGCTTTAAAGAGGCTGAAAAATAACAGCTGAATAAAAATACTGGTGAAAAATATTTTCACGAGGAAAATTTGAAATTGTTTCCGTCTCGAATCTTTCTCTCTTTTTTTCTTTTTTCTTTTTTCCTCCTCTGTTTCATGTGTCGAGATATTTATATTATTATACGCGAGTAATATAATTACAAAAATTTCAATATGGTTTAACGAATGCCTGTCGACATGTCTCCAATGTAATATCTTGAAAAAAGATCGATTCCAACGATTGTATAGAAAGATACATTTAATATCCCGTGAACAAGATCCTGTATCGACCGAGCTTGAAATATCATATACACGAATATAACATATATCCGAAAAGCTGTTTTCACGAAAAGAGCTATTTAAAAGCATTTGTCCAAGGATAAAGAATAAGATTCATTTTTTCTTCGACTCGAGCGTCGATACTTAATCGCTGTTAAAATACATATACGTATAGAAATATAGAAATAATTGTTGAAACGAATATAGAGATTGGTGGAAGAGTGGTTTTTAACGAAAGGAAGAAAAGGATCGAGTCGATTGAGTTGATCGAAAGATTGCGTCTTTTATTTAACATCGAATCAATGCCAATAAATATATTTACAGGACCTATCTCCACGGAACCAACGGATTTTATTCTCTTCCCGCGTTCTTTTATTTTCCAAAGCGAAAATGATCGAAGACGATTAGAGTTCGGGCAACGTTAGTATTCCATCATACTTCTCTCGTGTATTCGCTAGCTCGAATGAGAGAGAATATATTCGTGTGTAGAAGAAGGGCGGTAAATATAATTAATTACAATTTATTCATATACAAAAAGTTGAAGTGCTAATTAATTTTGTAAAAAAATACAATTATCTCATCGATGAGAAATAATTTATAAACATGTTTATATCTACGTGTTTATACGTTAATATTAAATACTATATTATTATTATCTTTTATATGCTATCACAAGCTACTGACTATTCCTTTATACATCTTGTTCGATCTTAATACTTTGTATTAAAATTAATATAAAGAAAATAATTTAATCGCGTAAAAATGAAAGATTGAAACCAAATTATTCGTTTTTCTTTTCTTTCTTTTTCTTTTTTCATTCGCTACGATAATTCACATACTTGGACCTCTTCTTCGTAAAGTAAAATGTCAATTATCGATCAAAATTAATCGTCAAAGAATATTTGCCGTAATATCAAAATTATCGAAGAGAGAAAGAATGGCTTGTATAATATCTCGAAAAGAATCGAAACATCGCGTATTAACGTATATAAAATTCAAAAATTCTTTGAATATTGTACGACGAAGAACGAAATCTCAGGAAGAAATGTATATACCGTTCAAATATTTATTCTAAGAGGAATACGAAATTCGACGTATCCAAGAATATATTTCCGCGCGTTCTGTATCTGCACGAATAATGTTTCAATGTTATGCGTTTTCTTTCTTTTCTCTTTTTGCACGATATAAATACATACAAAATAACATTATCATTATGAAATATTGACCGAAGATTCTCCAAAACTCCGAAATTACCCGAAGAAAGAAAGATAATCGACATTTTACTGCTCGCACGATAAATATTTTAAATACTCTATTTAGTTATAAGAAGAAACTTCGTTTTACATGGCAGCGCGTATACGTATAAACTAACGTAGAAAAAAATGTTCGCTTCACTGAAGCGAAACGTTTCGTATTTAATGTTAACCTAAACGTAGGATTAATAAAAATCGAGATAGCATTTTTTTAACATAGTTTCGTGATAGTGACTGGCTCTTACACCGTTACAAGTGTACAGATAAGATATATGGTATATGAATCCGTAAAAAAAAAAAAAAAAAAAAATTTGGAACATTATTACCTAATAAATAAATAATATTAAGAAACAATAATATCGTCAACGTATTCAAAAAAAAAAAAGAGAAACAAACAAAATAAAGGGGAAACGACGAATGGTTTCTTAAACATGGACTATTTTTTTTCTTTTTTTTTTTTTCCTTTTTTTTCTTTTTCCTTTTACAATGTGTTTCAGCCTTAACGCGTCGAGTTACAATTGTGACCGATAACGATTGATCGAAATAGGAAGAAAAAAAATACCCAAATACCATGGACAGCCCCGGAAAGAAGTCGTAACGATGAATAATCGCACGAAGGGGCGAAAAAAATGTTTGATTATCTTTGACTAAATTTTTCGGAATACCTATACACGCCGGCAAGGGCTTGAGCGTAAGTTTCGTGATGACGAAGCACAAATCTGTACTCGTTCCGAATCTCTGTTTCGGCGGAGAAACGGACGGATTCGGTACACAGAGAGGATCGATATTTTTATTCCGTAATACGAAAAATACGATACTCTACGCGTCCGATACGCGTTCGTATACAGAATTGTGCTCTCGACATTCTGTAGCCTCTACGATACCTGTAATGGCGCGACCAAGAGGACCGGTTTGCGCGACATCCAATAGAACATGGAACGTAAAAATTTTCTCTGAACGGTCTCGATCTGTCTCTGAAAATAAATATAACAAAAGATAAAAACTAACGAGCGAGTTTCACCGGAATCGTGTTATATACTTATATACTTTGTAGTATTTAAAAAAAAAAAAAAAACCTGACAATTCATCGAGCAATTTCCGTATCGAAAATAGAAATTAAATCTCGCGTTCCCTTCTTCTCGCTAACGTCAACGAAGTCGTTGGTCGTTATTTCCCCTCCCCCCTCGTTTCAATAAATAATTAAGTAGGTAACGGCCGAAAATGGTCTGAAACCAGGCTCCAGGCAGAAATCTGTTGGGCTTGATCCTTGGCGCGAAAAAAGTAGGGGAAGGAGGGGGAAGAAAGGAAGGACAAACGGACGGCATCGTATCGCGCATCTTTCGACGCTACTCGATCGAGAGTAAAGGGGAAAAAAGGGAAAACCTAAGAGTAAAAACACGTCCTGGCGGACTTTTTAGGCGCGGTTTGTTCCCCGCTGTGATACGTGGCAACCTTTCCGGACTTGCCCGAGAACGGTCTCAGGCGCAGACAGAGGTAGGTGGAGAGGACGCAGGAGAAGAGCAAGACGGCCAGAAGTACTATCAGGGTGACGACGAAGCCCAGGGTGGTCATGCATATCATGGCAGCGTTGGACGCGCTCTCGTTTCGAACGGGGAAAACCACGGTCGACCCCCCCAATTCACCGTTGCTCGCCTCGTCGATGGAAAAGGTGAGGTCGCCGGTCGAGACCACCCGTATTATGCGATTCACTCCCACCGCCTTCTGGGGAGCTGGTATTATCTCGCGGGATTTCCTCCGCCTTTCGTCCCGGGGACGCCCGGCGGCCGCCTGGAGATAAGCCTCGAGGGGGAGGGGGATGGGGGGCGGAAGGCCGTAGGCGGAATCGGGGTGGCCGCTGGAGGGAGAATGGTGGTTCTCGAGGAGGGCTTGGGACTCGAGCAGCAACGGGGACTCGGAGCATTGCTCCGGGCACTGGTAGCGGCATATCTGTATGGTGCACTGAAAGTGGACCTCCATCGAGTCCGGGAATTTGAAGGCCTGGAAGTGGGCGTAGGAGAGGACCGAGGCCGAGGCGCCGAAGTTCTTTATCTTGGTGAAGCGGGACATGAGCTTGGGCCTGGTGATGCAGCCCCTCTGGTCGACGAGTTGGATCGGCGCCCGTTTGCCGTCGTGCGCCATGCAGTTCCTCACGAGCATGTCGAACTTGGAGTCGTCGTCTTTGATCGCGAGCACCATGGTCATGGTCTGGCCGATCTTGACCAGGCCCGACACCTCGGACGCCCACGGCCCCTTGCCGACCTGTATCTGCATCCAGCAGCCTACGTTGTCGCCGGCGAAGTCGGCCCGCACCACATCCAGCATGTCGACGGGGAACGGGCGAAACGTGACGGACTTCTCGTACAGGTCGTGCCAAGTGCACCGCAGCTTTCTCGCTTGGTCCCAAACCTCCTGGACCTGGGGATCGTATTGCACCACGATAATGTTCTCGAAGTACGTCCCCGACCCGGATTCGGCCCCGTACCCGTATAAACCGTTCTCCGTGTTCCCGGCCGTGCCACACGCGTGAATACTAATCTCGAAGTTGACCGAGGTGCGCCCCAAGCCTGCCGGCAAGTGGACGCAGTTCACGTTGCTGTAGTGCCCTTTGCTGAACACTATGCCGTAGAACGGCTTGTCGAAGCCGAGGTAAACTTTCATCAGGCTTTTCTCGCACTTCACGTCCAGGGAGATGATCTTGGGCATGTCGGGGGTGGGCGCGGGCCACGGCTCGGCGCCAACCGCCGTGCTGACCCCGCCGCCGCCGCCCGTCGCGTACACCTTGTCGATCGTCTCGGACGGGGTCTTGGAGGGCGGCAGGGGTGGAGGCGGGCCGTGATACGCCACGTTGTGGTGCGGCCTCGGATGCGGGAGCCCGAGCCCGGCTCGACTCGGTGCCAGAGGAAGGGGATGGCCTCGAAGACCGCCCGGCTTCCCGTAATGGTTCCCACCTGCGTCCTTCTCCCCTAACGACTCTAACGCCAATTGGTCCGAGCTGTTTATGTCGTTGTCCTGCCTGTTCAGCGCCGAGTTGTCGTTCCGATTGTCCTCGCCCGGAATCGCCTCCACCACCTCCACATCCTCCGCTCGGCCCAGCTGCGAACACACAGAGATCAACCGTGTATCCTCCTCCGTCGAGGAGGGAAAGGGAACAAACGGCGAGAAAGCGTGAAAGTAGATTGACGCTGTCGGACTACATAATTTACAGACTCGTGGAGGAGAGGCCGCCCAAGTGAAACGGAGTCCCCAACGGATCCTGCCTCCCCTCCACCTTCCCTCCTCCTACTTTTATTGAATACGAATCGATCCAACAATTAACATTATTCCCGATTATTTGGGTCGTCGTAGCTACTCGAATTTTATTACACGAGTTATTGCTGCGCGGGGAAGGAGGGGAGAGGAACGTACGAGAGGAAAATGATTGGACGCGCGCTACATTCGCCGGCCGATTCTTTCACGTTACGTTTCACGAGGCGAACGAATCCGTTGAAAGAGTTATCCGGTCGCGTGCATTCCTTCCACGGCCGATATACGGGAGACAACAGGCTGGACAAGAGATCGAGACAAAACCCGTTCCGACTGTTCGACGAATGACGGCTTCGACGGGAGGGGAGGAGGCAGGGGAGGGGCGGGCGGCCAAACGATGAAATAGGAGCAACAGTCGGGCACACCGTGCACACCGTGCGTAGTGGCTGATTGCCTCGCGCGTGACCCTGGGGCATAACGGACCACCCGTGTCTTTAGCCGCAGGTCAATCGGCCAGCTCGTCGCTTCGGATATATATATATATATATACACGTATATTCCATTTATTTTCCGCCTCTCCCTTCTTCCTCTCGCCGATCTCATCTTATCTAGCCTAACCTCGTCCCCGTAAATTCGACGAAAGCTCGCCGCTGGGTCACTCGAACGAACGAATCCGGATGACGATGGATTTCGACCCCTCCCCTTCTTCACTCGGCTGAATTATCGCCAATCGCGTTTCATTAGGGATCGTGATCAATCGCTCGACGATATGAGTCTGAAAAATAATTATCGACGACAAGAGTATATATATATATATAGATATGGAAGAAAAACTGGAAATCGCGAACGGTAGTCGCGAAAGATAATAAACGTCGAGATGTTGCGGCTTCTCTCCTATCCTATTAGAAAGGTATTTCATTCATTCTTACTCCGCTTCATTCACTCGGCCGAGTCTGTTGCAAGAACTAACTCACGGTCCAGCGTACGACGTCTACGTGAGATTATACGTAAGATATAATATCGCGACAAAGATATAAATCCTCCGTTAAATTATGTTCCGTGTTTGACAACGCGATAATGACGCGTGTCGCCGGTCATTCATTTTAAACCTGTGACACGAAAATATTTAAAATGTTGGCGCGCCGCGGTGCGGAAGAATGAACGTTCCGTGCGATGGAGAGAGAGAGAAAGAGAAGGGAGGGAGAAAAGTAAGAAGCGAATCGAAATCGTGTCGGTCCCCAAAAGAATGCAGGCTGGTGGAAGGTGGGATCACGGAACCGGTCGTTTCGTGCGCGATTTTTGCGCGCGATCCTGCAAGACCGATTCGCGGTGAAGGCCCGACGATAAAACGTTACTTCGTAGTAGACGTGGATGAGCCGGATCGGAGCACCGCGCACCATTTCGAGACATCGACCGGGTCTCGAGTCGCCCTTAGCTCTGGGTCAGAGCACTGGGTAACGGCATCGCAGCCTATGTACCCACCGCGATATCTGGGTTATAACGTGGTAATTACCAGCGCGGACATACCGACCTATCCCCCTTTCCAGCGTGTTTCCCTTACCTACCGATCTCGGTTTTCGCCGCCGAGGGGATTCGCGCTTCTCCCGAAAATTTCGATCGGGTCGTTTTGACCTTCCGCCCTTTGTGATTAATCATCCTCCGATTATTTTATGATACTCACCCCCTTTAGTAGGAGACAGGTTAAAATGAAGATTCGCCACCGCATACCGCGTTAGAGTCCACGGTGAAGTATTTCGTATTGGTCGCTGAAAAAGATAATTTTTTCCTTCTTTTTATTCCGTCTTGCACGATAAAAGTCGAGAAAGATTAGGGAAAGGTTTTCGAGTTTTCCAAGTTTCGAAGGAAAGGGAAGAAAGTGTGACGCGATGTAAATTGTGCCGACGACATTGGCGGAAATCTGAATGAACGTAGCGATGAGAGAAACGAGAGGAAGAGAATCGTTAGTAGAAAATATTGAACGTTAAACGAAGGAACCGGTCCATCATTGGACACCTCGCTCGTGTTTAATCGTCAATTATCAGATACGCTCGCCTCATGCGACCACTAGGCCACCTGTCCCAAATTCCTGTCGAGTGTCCGGGTTTTCACTCCGTTACCTCGTTGCGCTCCGTGATACCGGACTGGCATGATCGATAACTACAGGCGTGAACCGAATTCGTCAAATCCTTTCAGAAAATAATCGTAAACCGTGTTTTATAGCACGGCTCTCTTTCCCAATCGATTCCACGATTCGCGATCGCGTGAAATAATCGATGGAACGGACGAAGGTAAATCGATTTCGCTGTTCCCTTTCCGATAATTCTTTCTTTCGATCCGCGCGGAAAGGAAAAAGAGAAGGAAGAAAGAAGAATCGAAGAACGAACCTGCAAACGTTCTCAGCGATCGGTTAATCCGACGACTATGGATAGTTCGACAATGAAAGGAGGAACAAATTCACTGTATCGCATGATTTCCGCCGCGATAAACACGCGACGAATTCAAGAGATTCTACGAGACTATCGACGGTCGAATGTAGGCAAGTAGGTTTTCACCCGTCGGTCTTCGCATTGTACGTACCGAATCTACTTACTCGGATTCGATGCTAAAATCATCCTAGCCGGTAGATTTCCCATTTCAGGTCAGACAATAGACGACGGTACATACGTGCGACAAATCGCCAATTCGGGATTTCAATGGTCGTTTATCTATTTGTCTTGACGACTTGTAATTTCTCCTCGCGGCTAACCTACTTGAAACCTTTTATATTTACAAAAATATATTTTTATCGTGACTCAGTGCTACTTAATTTCTAATGTTTAACAAAATTCTTACGGTGTCACGGTAGAGAGAGAGAGAGAGAGAGAGAGACGAGTTTTTAAAAATAACCTTCCTAAACCTACTTATGTGTATTTATGCCTATTTTTTATCGGTTATGAAATTAAATTACTTCTTCCTCCTCGTTCGCGCCATCATCTAAACATAAACGTTTCGTAGACGACGCTATAATTTCTCTCTTCCCTTCCCACCCTCCCTCCCCCTCCCCCTCCCGAGAAACGGCAATCTATTTCGAATTCCGTTAACGCGGCAAATCTAACGAACGCTTATTTATTACCGGCATACATTAGTTATTATATTTCGCTTCGAGATTCATGCCACGATGAAGACCGCGACACCTGTTTTTTCTTTCACTGCGAGGCCACCGTTGAATAAAAATCACCGGCGGCTGTTTACACGTCCGTTGTTCCATGCTAACCATGAATCGAGCACGCCGAAGATGTGGCATGGTGCCAAATACATATAACGGTTCCACCGGTGTGGTAATTCCGAAGTCAGGCATTCGCATAATAAATGCGTAGCTAATAATGACCTATATAGGAAGGCTTCGAATATATTTTCGTTCCCCTTCCTTCCTTCCTTCCTTCCTTTCTTTCTTTCTTTCTTTCTGATCGTCGCATGCGAGTCGCTTCTAGTCTCTTTCTGTTTCCTTAAATATGTAACGGAAATTTGCGAAACGTGGCCAATCTTTTTCTTATTTATCGACAAGATACATAAATTAATTTTTCCAATCGTCAAAAAAAAGTCGAAAAACCATCGATGGTGCGATCGAAGTTAATAAAATTGAAGAAAATTTATTTTTCGTATCGACGATCGAGCATGCTTGGCGTGTTAGTAACGCATACGTTATTCTCTATATCTAGCGTGCAGTCTGGTAAGCGCATGGTAATTGAACGTAATGGAGCAAACTGACAACTTGATGGCAATTCGATGCACTTTCCTTGTAAAGGTGTCGTGTTGCTGATTGATCAGCGGTGGATATCGCTATCGGTAATGTACAACGAATGAGTATCATCGATCGTTGTGAGCGTAACAGGTAGGTACATTGTTATTCGCGATTTAATATAACCTCGATCGAGTTTGTTTTCTACTTTTTATAACATATTAATGCTGATGTAACAGCAGAGAGAATATAATTAATGCTCGTATTCGTTCCATAAACACGTTTATTAAATTATATTTAAACGATAGATAATAATTTTTCATTTCGTCAGAATTACTATTACGATTGGATGTATCTAATATTTCGAGCAGAAAAATTTTGCGACCGACAAAGGAAAAAATTAAACGAGCAAATTAAAATCAATCGTGCAAAGGTATCCGTCACTTGCTTCCGATCTTTCGATTTCGCGGAGGACGAATCTTTCTTGCCGACTAGCAGTCGTCAACTGCACACGTGCACGTTGCGATAGAACGAAAGCGGTCACCAACCACGTGGTTGCCTATAACGCGACGCATATCCTATAGCATACGCGCATACATCGTATAATTCATTCGGTTCCACCTGACATTGTTAACGTACCGCAAAGAAACTTAAATAACCGCAATACTTGCGAATAATAGCTCAACCAAAGTGTTCCCCGATAATTGGATTTTAAATTATATACTTTATTAATATCGTTTGACAAATACAAAATCTAATCAAAAAGAATTATAACCTCGAGTCACGGGTCGAAAACGATTAAGTATTTAATTAGAATCTAAATAGTTTGATCGAGAATTATTTCCTTAATATTTAAACACGGATTGTCATCAAGTGTCGAACTCTCATTACATTTGTCTCTGTTGTATTCAGGGACAAATTATCGAAATTATTACACGATGTACATCATAAATTGTCTTACGTTTGTCCAATCGAGAGGTAGACGCCGAAACGCAGGGCTTCCCTTTTTCCTGATCCCGTGTCAAAGACGTGCGATGCGCAAAAGGAGAAAGATACGAGCAATGCACCGCACTGATTGAAGCACCATGTGCCAAGAAATCTCCGCGTACCCGCGCGGTCGGAGGCTATCTAAAGCACAAGACAATTGATCTCGACGACCGATATCTCAGTGACGAAAAAACGGGGACAAAGGCGACGAATGCGCGTGTAGAGAAGGTAGGGCCGGAGAGACGTTTCGTGAGAACCCAGTTACGGCCGATTTCCGATTCTTCCAAACCGACCGTGGTCAACCGTCCTCGGAGGGTCCCCGTCGCGACTGATCTTCCCGTGTTTACCGCGATGCACCACGATATCTGTCACGGCAGCTAGAAAGACACGTTACAGCCTGCTGTGGCTCGATGGTGCACGCGAGAACTCGTGGAGTCGGAATGGGGTACACCTGTCCAATATAGAGAGTATACTATAAACGTGGCGGCCCGCCCCCTGACCCAGACACACAGTACAGTTATATAGGTCCCTCACGAACCGGAGGATATCTCTTCTCGTTCGAACCACACTCCTGACGACCACGACCACGATTCTTGTGAACATGGTCGCGGTGGTGCTCCTATTCGTCGTTCTTGTCCTTCTCGTTATCCCTGTTATCGCGTGATGCGCGCCACTTGTCGGGCGTACGACACGCCGCGACGTCTTTAACATCCTTCTGCCTCCTCTATCTCGCCGTCCAGGTGCAGGTGAACGTTGTTTAGTTCGATTTAACGAAACGTCTTAACTTTGTCGCAAACATCGATTTGATCCCCGAAATTTATTATGGATGAATTCATTCCTCCGTACCCGAAGGTTTTGCATCGAAGTTCAAATGTTTCAACCTGTTTCTGATATAATTTGTATTATGTAAATCATGGAATTTGTTTTATTGAACGAACGTAGGTAATTACTTATAATTCAAAGAGGAATATCAAACATTAAAATTATGTTAATACGAAATAATTTCTATTATTATTTCTGAATAATCTTTATATACGATATATTCGTAATTCGATAAATTAATTGTTCGAAACTTTGTTATATCGCGATTTAAAGTGATATATATATATATATATAGTTCGAATCTAGATCGAAAACAAATGTTTTACGGTATCGTTTATCTGTTTATTTCGCATAAAGCGTCAAGTTTGTAGTACACTTTCATCCTAATTACTTACGGAACAATGTTTGCGTAGATACGTGTGTGCGTACTCAGACGTATGAATGTGTAAATGGGTGAATCAGTTGACAGTCAACCGGCTGGTCGACCGACCGACCGACCGACTGACCGCGCATACATTGTTGACCTATAGATGAGAATCTGCCGGTACTGTCTTCTTGTGTAACAATGTAGCAACATGATGATTGTTCGATTTCTTTCTTTCGTGAATAATATAACGAGAAATATATCCCGATAACGAGGAGTAGAACTTATTTTTATTTTTTTTAATTTTTTCCCCCCATTTAAATTTTAATCGTAAAAATTGGAACAGAGATGTTAAATGGAATGTAGAATGAAGAGGAAAAGTTGTATGCGAGGAGTTGACAGATGAAGAGACATTTCTAATGATTAATGTAAATTTTTTATGTATATTGTTGTGTGACGGCAACATAAAAAACAGACACGTTTTCATACATGAATACACTATTGATACATTGATATATTACATGATTATTGATTACTACGAGATCACAAACAATAGTTTTGTGCACGCCGCTGTCGGAATGACAATGTTGTTTAATAAGCGATTACGCTATCGCTTGAATCGTATATATATTTACAATTGCATTTACACAAAATACCTACAATTCTTTTTCTGCGTATTTACATTAGATTTACGATACAAATAAAATACATCATACGTTGTGATTCGATGGTTTCATCATCATATTTGCGACTGTGCAAAGTTATTATAATATGCTAGTGGCACAGAGATATCAACCATCTTACTTCACCACGCGACTGAATAGCGCATCATCCTCCAACACATGATTTATCAAATACATAAGAATCGTAAAATCGCAAAGTTTGAAACATCTTTTTAATCGTCCCTCGTACACGTTATATACGTCTTTGCCGTTATAATTGACACGTTGCGAAACAGGTATTTCATATATCTTTAAATCAGATTAAAATGACAGTTACGACATTCAAGTGTCGAACATTAAACATAGCGAGTATTATGAGTATTATGATAAATTTTACGTAATATTTGTGTACAAGGTAAATTCTTTGCTAACATCAATTGATTAAATTGATACTGTACGTATATAAATTAAATTTATATTGTAATAAAATTTCATTTTGAACATGTGTAGTGAATTTCTAAAATATGAATTATATTCGTACAAAAACTTAACAATGATGCGTTTTAACTTCAAATCACTGTTTTTTTTGTTTTTTTTTTTGTTTTTTTTTTTTAATTAATATATTGTCTTCGATGTATTACGCTATCTTATCATGGTAAAGTTCTAAGACATTTTAGAAACCATCAGGATTTGAAAATCCAATTTGATTCTCACAAAACGTTCTAAATACTATCCAACATTGATGGCCTAATGATGGATCATCAAGTATATAAATTAATGGTTATTCATACAATTCGTTAATTGTTCTATTCGGCCATTGCTTGCGTGCTTGTTTTTATTTATACTTTGTTTCTTCACCAAGGTGCTCTTTCTGTCGATAGATATAATCAAAACGAACAATTCCATTAACCATAATTTCGGCAAGATTTCATTCACGTACATGACCACAGTGAACCAGCACCGAAAAGATATAATATAAGAAAGAAAAATGAATAAAAATATGTCAAATTTAAAAAAGTGTTAAAAATACAATATCTTATAAAATTATATTGATACGATTTGTATTGTTTACTTAAAATTTTAATAAAAATTATAAATGTTATTTAATCTATAATAAATAAAAGATATTTTTGTTGCTTATTTTAATAATAAAAAAAAATATATATATATACGTATATATATATATATATATATATATACATATGTATACATATATATACATATATATATACACATATATATATATATATATAGATATATATATACATTGCCTGAGCATCACAAATTTATATATTTTAATATTCCTAACTATCTTATAGAAGCTTTCTTATTGTGAAGTAAGCCTTTTGGCATGCATCTCAAAATATTCTGTTTTCGAAAGTATTTAATACCTTAAAAGTATTTACCTTAAAAACAGCATACAGCGAGTTCTATATAATTCACTGAGGTAAAACAAATATTTGTATGTAATATTGGTGTTCTTATTGATCTTTTTTGTTTTAACAATAGTGCATAAATCAATCTAATGTTGTGTTACGCGAGAGCAGATGCTGGTAAAGAACTATGTTTAGGTTTTGTTTTATTTAGAAAAACCTTTATATAGCCATTGAAATCTGCACTCACAAGGACATGTCCACCACAGCCTTTAGTACGCTGCTCGACCACAGGATCAACGGGAGGAACATCTACGGTTGAACTACCTAATTTTGCATCCTCTTTATTTTCCCAATGTTCTCTCTCTTCGATTTGTTTAATAATACTATCTGGATTTGGTGCAAACACTGCACATGTCACTACGGCATTATGAGCTTTTATACCTTCCCAAAAATCATTTCGATCTCTACGTACGCTTGAAAATTTAGAATAATCATGATGAGTTTTCCAAATATAAATGCATTGATTTTCCGAGCCGCTAACTATATATTGCCCATCTGGGCTGAAACTTGCTTTAATTTGACTACTGACATTAACGTAACCTTTGTATTTGCATGATAGATTTAAATCTCGTAAATCGTACAATCGTATACGACTATCATTTGAGGTAACCAAAATTTTATCTTCACCTGGCATAGGTTCAATACCGCTAATCTTTCTTCCCGTTGAATTTTTACCTCTTGTTGATCGAACATGTATTTGCGTGTGATATTTCAATTGATCCGTGTTGTAAAATATACATCGGCCATCGTAAGAACCAACCACCGCGAATTTTCCATTTTGACAAAAATTTGCAGCAGTAATCAATTTAGTTTGTCCATCGACTTCGTTCCACACAGCCACCTTCTTATCTGGAATATTCCACAATCGAAGTTTACCATCCAATGATCCGGAAAGAAAATAACGATCATCGCGAGGATGAAACACTATTGCTGTAACAAAATCGATATGCTGGAAACAACATAAACATTCTTTTCGTGATATATGCCAAAGTCGAACAGTTTTATCCATTGATGATGATAGGACAAAATAATTTTTGGACCATGAAACATCAAGCAAATCCGAGGTATGCCCGGTATAAGTGCAAAAAGGCTTTGGCATAAAAGGACTTTTCGTCCCTTCTATTTCACTAAAGGCACTAGCCACAACATTAGGATCTTCCATAGATTGTTGTGAAACCAAAGATTCTTGGGAAGGAGTTGGGCTAACTTTCTCGGCATTGTATTTAGTTCGCATATCTTGAAAATACGTAAAAGCATCCCGCAAAACCCAAATTCTTAAAACTCGATCTTGACCTGCAGTAGCAAGTAATCGTCCGCAAACTGAAAATTTCATACACCAAACAGGACCTACATGTTCGCCACTCAAATCTTGAACATGCTGTAAACAACTAAATTCATATGGTCCTTTATGACTATTAGATGCTTTTAATTTTATATACTGCTGTTCACCAGGATATACTTCATCTACTATATCCATAACATCCTCTTTATGTCTTGCATGCGATACTTCTTGTGCAATAGATTTTGCTTTGTCCATTGTTTTTTTTACAGTAGATCCTAAGAATCGTTTTAACTTTTGTGTTTTTTTTCGAACTCTACCAACAGATACATCTTCATCCGGTGGTATACTAGACATTTTACTATCAACACTTTCTTCGTCACTTTCTTTTTCTTTTTCTAGACTAGAATTACTTATATATTCTGAAGTAAGTCTCATAATATGAAGCGATAAAGGATTAATACATTGCGGTAATTTATCTTCTGCTATACTCAATGGTACTCTTTCTCCAGTATCCAAGTTTAAAACAGTTACTTGCTCCAAGATTTCCTAAAAATATTATTAACGTAATATTATTAAAATATATATACGTATGTAATAAGAAATAACATTTTCTAATTTTCTATCAAGTATATATACCATATCTGTCAAACGTTTTCCAGAATCTGTTCTTGTTCTTACAAACATATTTAATTGCTGAACCATATCTTGATCACCTGCTGATTTTCGTCTTTCTTTTGAACCTTGCGGACTTAAACCTGATAATTTATGAGGACCTAAAGAATATCGACCGATACTGTTATTAGACATGGATCCCAATGGACTATTAGATTTGTCACTCGACCTCACGCTCATTAATTCAGCTTTCATTTTTTCCACCCTTTCCAGTTCTTCGGTTGATGGGCCTTCGGCTTTCGACTTATCTTCATCCTATATAAATAATAACAAAAATAAACAATTTATATTTGATTTGATATTTTAAAATTGTATTTTACAAATATATAATATTACTTGTGGTTTAACAACATATTGTCCTTTCGTTGCAGATCGAATATCAAGAGAATGTTCAAATTCTCTGGTAATGGATTCGATAGTACTCGCAGGACTTGGTAACGGTGACGCTGATAATGCCGATTCCGTTGTAGAAGGCTAAAATTATAAATCTATATTTAGTTATTTTATTATTAATATCATTCTTAATAATTTTACAAAATATCTTTTTTATTGTAACAATATTATATTAATAAATATCGTACTGCAAGATCAGAAGGTGTTTGAACTTTTGACTTTTTTTTACGTCTTGGTGGTGCGACAGGTATTCCAACCATAGTAATATCTTCATTTGATTTTCCATTATTCTTTGTACTAGCGATGACATCAGGTTCTTGAAGCATAACAGTCTTATCATTTTGTGAGTGAGAAATATAATTGGACCTACTGTTAACAGAGGATTCCTGAAGGATATCCCCTGATAACGTAAGGATGCTGGAGGACTGGGACACCTTACCAGATGCTGTGTCCTCGTCTTTGCTTGGAATACTAGCAATGGAGGACATCTGGCTTTCACGGGTAAGGATGGCAGAAGGGGGACACTGGGTTACATTTGGTGCAAGTGTAGTAGACGCACTGTCCCCAACTCCAGCTAAAATTCGGCCCACTCGTCCTAAAGATGTCATGCTTTGTAAACTAAGAGTATCATGTTCTATAATCCTAAATGGATGCGTTGTCTTTGAAGGAGTAGGATAAACACCCTCGATTGATGATGTTTGACTATCTGGAGGGGAACTATTAATTGCAATATCATCATCTTCTGTTTGCATACGTTGTCTGAGTTCACGAAATCTTCTTCTACCTATACTTTTATCGGTACTTGAATCTTTCCCATTTTCTTCCTATTTAAATCAATAAATTTTATTAAACACTAATAGAATGATAAATACATATATTATACATATTACAACTTTAATATTGACAACTACTTACATTTTTATCTTTATTAACTATACATTCTATCATTACATGTTCCTTTGGTTCTACAATTGGTTTAGGTTGAGCAGGTTTCACAAAAACATCATCATCCATTTTTTTGGATGATTCTGATGTATCCTTATTTTGTGTTTCAACACTGATAGAATCACGTTGTTTATTTTTCCTAAGAAACCAAACCAAATTTTTTAATTATAAAAATAATTCTTTTAATATGAAATATAAAATAAGAAATATATTATTTTAACAAATTTATATATTTAAATAAATTTATTTGTATATCTATTTTATTATATATGAATGAATATATATATGAAAATATATATATTCATTCATATTTGAATAATATATAAAAAATGAATATGTATAAAATTTTTTTAAATATCATATTATAAACTCTAAATAAATAAAATAATTGTAATTATATAAACAAATATTAAAATTTAAAAAATGTAATTGTATTAAAATAAATGAATGATTTATTAAATAGATTAATAATTCTTCAAATACATCTATATAATAACAAAATTGTTTCAAAATTTCCTAAATTAACAATATTAACATTTAGATCCATAAAGAATTTGTAAATTTTGTGATAATTTCATACGATTATATGAAAATAATCTGATATAAGTATTTAAATTCAGACCTAACCAAAGATAATTACTTTAGAATATGATACGATAATAAAAATTAGATATATAAAAACGATTTAAAAAAATTTCTGTATATATAAGAATTTTAATTGAGATATATCGAATTAAAAAGAATGAAAATTGGAAATCAAATTTTATAATAAATAATTTTCTAGTTATATCTAAACTAGATATATATAATTTATGCAACAATATTTTTTATTAAATATTCAATATATACGAAAAAATTATATTCGAAATAAAATTTTTAATAAAATAAATTAAAAAATTACCGTGCATTATGATGAAAAGTATCATCCTCTGCATCAAAAAATTCTTCGGAATCGCTGCTTCCAGACATTGTCGTCTGCACTGAGTGATTGGTAATAATACTCTTCTCCGCATCGGTACTGTCAAGGCACGTCACGCGTTTCGCAAAATCGCGAACACTAGGGCCAGGTCGAAGCGGCCACAGGATCGTAAGCGGCACGAAGTCATGATTTGACTTCTAATAGCGGTTACACAAGTGCACAGTTTTGTGCTGAATGCACTGGTGCGTATTTCAATTATCCTAGTTCTTTCAAACGTAAATTAGCGATGTGAAAGTGGTAACACTGCCTGAATCCATCCAATAAAGAGGCTGCATCATGGAAAAGAGTTGTACGATTGGTGAACAACGAATTTGCAGCCTCGAACTCGTGCAGCTGCCCGCTCGCCAGCATGCCTGCTGCAAAGGAGGCGAGCCGTCACACAAAAGCAAGATGGAGGATCTCACAGTCGAAGTATGCGGCGAAAACGGAGCATATTATAAGGTTCGTTCTGTGAAAAGTATACAAAAAACAGGGCGGAAGATTGAGGCCGTGGATAGACTAACTTACGGCCCATGGCGCGGTTCTAATCTCACAAAAGAGACGCCCGTACTTCGCGAAAGCGCGGCCCTCAAATGTTCGCGAGGTAACGCGGCTTCCTCCGACGCCATGTCTCGTTTGACAGGGCGTGATTTTCGTCAGCTTTTGATGTTGCGATTCGTCTCAACATTCTCCCAATTCATAAAAACGCATATCTTTAATATCAGAATTATAAAAACACTACTCTCTAGCGTATCCCGAAAGTATCGCGGTATTATGTCCGAATGTCTTACGCTACTCATTATACCTGTGATTCTTGTACGAATGAATTTATATGCTTTATGTTTCATTTTTTCAGGCCTTTGTCACAGATGTCTTTGAGGACGAGGTTTTAGTAACATTTGAAAATGAGTAAGTTTTTTTTTCTACTTTTTAAAAACAGTTTAGTTGCTAATATATTTGAACATTTACCCTGATACTCTGAACTAATAACAGTGTAGTCTCTTGAGCACAAGAATTATACTATTTTTATCAGCTATAGGAAGTCTAATATTTCTAATACCTACATCAACAGTTCCAAAAATTATATAATATTTATGGATATTACTTGTTATCATTATTTGATTAATTATAACTTTTTAAGATTTTTTTATACATTTATTTCTATATATATGTTAATGATAAAAATTATATTAAATGCTAATAAAAAAAGCTTATTAAATGTATTAAAAAATTTAACATAAATGATCATATATAAATTATTAAATTTTTATATTGTTTTTTTTTATTACATATATATAATATACATATATATATTTTTTAGTCTAAATTTTAAATATATAAAAATTATAATGTGTAGAATGAGATATATTAAAATTCTATTTTGTTTGATTATAAATTGAATAAGTAATGTAACATAATAAAATGTCAAAAAGCAAAAAAAAATTATAGTATACTATTTTATGAAATTATAATTTTAAGAAATAAGTATTTATACATATAAATATAAAAGCAATAAATATTAGATGATAAACATTTTATATTTTATTTTATTTTATATATATCAATTAAATATGATTTATTGAATAATATTTAAAGATATATATCCTTTTATTAAAGATTATAATAACCTTGATATTATATATTTAATAAATATAATTTTGCAATATTATTTAAAGATACTTTATAACTTGTTGATTGTGTTTTAGTTGGCAACCGGAATCAAAATTTCCATTTGCTCAAGTACGTCTACCTCCAACAGATGGTCAAAAACCAGAATTTTCTGAAAATATGGAGATTGAAGTATTTTCTAGGTCCAATGAGCATGAAGCATGTGGATGGTGGAAAGCAATCATTAAGGTAAATTATGAAAAATTATTTTCTAACATATATGAGATTTATTACAGTGCAATAAATATATATAAAATATTACAAATGAAAATATCATTTTAGATGAGTAAAGGAGGTTTTCAAGTAGTTGAATATTCGGGATGGGAATGTGCTTATACTGAAATTGTAGCTAGTGAACGACTGAGGGCAAAAAATCCTAATCCTCCTATTGATAAAAATACATTTCACAAGATCGAAATAGAAGTACCTGAAGATCTAAGAGAATTGTATGTATCATATCGAATTGTTATTTTATGAAAAGCTAAAAAATATTTATAATATATGTATTTTAAACATCTTACTTAATATATAGTGCCAAAATGGAAAATGCACATAAGGAATTTCAAAAAGCGATAGGGGCGGCAGTGTGCCGATATGTGCCTGAACGAGGAGTATTGCTGGCCATCTCCCGTCATGAAAATTTACATCGTCACAGTACCATGCTCCAAGAAATGCACTTTAGAAACTTATCGCAAAAGGTGAATTACAAAATAAGTTGTAAGGGACTTGATATTTTTTAAATATTTTGTGACAATATAAAATTATATATGCATTTTATACAGATACGTTTTATATGTATATATATATAAAAATTTATAAATTTAGTAAAAGTATATTTGATATCAATATTTTATATATATATTGCAGGTATTGCTTTTAAAAAGAACAGAAGAAGCAGCACGTCAACTTGAGTCAACTAAACTTCAAACAATTGGGGGGTAAGTAAAAATGTTAGAGTTGGTGTTGCCATTAAGAAAAATCTTGTGATATTTAAAAACCTGCCCCTATCCATACACTGTCCTGGTTACCATCCTGTCTGTGGTTTGCATTTACTGGCAGAAATAATTCACAAGATTTCTAATCATTAATATGTTTGCTTCAACATCATATAATTTTCATGAATGTTATGTAGTCACATTACAAATGTTTATTATACATTTCCTTATAGTTTCCACATACAAGTGTGATTGTGTATAAAGTATTTAATAATTTCTTCATGCAACATTTTTAAAATTCATATACATCTGTGTGTGATAGTTATTTATTCATACTTATTTTTCATACTTTTGCCAATCACAAGAGCACGATGTGCATATAGTAATAAATCTGCACATAATGTGTTTTTTCATCTGTCTTTAGTGAATGTCACTTTTTGCTGACATATTCTTTTGTTTATTTCATAATATTATAACAAATAAATTAATGCTACATTTTTTAATGTTTGCTGATTACTATCATCAGCTATATCTAATATGATTAGATTAATTTAATTTAATTTATATGATGATATATTTATATATTAAATATTTTAACTAATTTTTCTATAATTACAATTTATTTTTAATTTGTTATATTTTTAAGTTAATAAAAATAAACTTTCACAATAATAGGAAAACAATAATTTATGATAGGAAATATAACATTTTCAAAATTATGTTTCAATAAATAATTTTTTTTATCTTTATTATTTAATCTTAAATATCTTGGTTAAAATAAAATCATTTTTAATAATTATATTTAATATAAAAAAAATACTATAAAATACAGATTAGATATGTACGTATTTGTGAATACATACATACATACATATGTGTCTATATATATATATATATATATATATATATATATATTTATTGTATTTTATATACATGCGCACATATGTGTATGTGTGTGTGTGTATATATATATATATATATACACACTACATATATATATACACATATTATTTGAAGTACAAAAAATTTTAAATTCTGTCATGTTTCATCTATCATAATAAATCATCTGTTTTATCATTAATCAATAAATTGACCTAAAAATAAAACTCATTAAGTAAAATAATGAATATTAATAATCATATAAAAAAAATCACAAATATCTTTGTAGTTTTAGATGCTTTACATGTTTTTGCAGCAGACATTATCATTATATGTTTCAGCTATTAATATATGCAATTAGGATAACTTTAAATTTTTTTAAAGTTATCATGTTATTTATCTTTGAACACTTTAATTATTCTTATTAAAATTATATTTTTAGATTGAGATACTCATTCTTCCATACATTCAGATAATGGGTTTGTATAATTTTTTTATTGAATAAATAATACTTAATAAATTTTAAGAAGTTAGTAGAAATTTGTGAAGAATTGTTTAATGCTAACACTGGACATTAATTCTTTTTTACACAGGTATGTTTATGAGCATATAATATTTAAAAAAATACACACACACAAAATGAATATGCAGTGATATATCCTTTTCAAATTGTAAGTGTATTTGTAAAAAGTGTTAATGTAAAAAACAATATAATTTTTAACATTATTCGTTAAATTACTCAATACTTATTGAAATTCTTGTCGAATAGTTTGTTTTATAAATATTTCAAATTTAAATTTGTATAAAACTTCAAAGTTTTATTTAGTGAGGAGCAAACAGACAGAATGGCAGGGACGCAGGATAGGGCCATCTCATATATAAGTTTTCAATAAGTTACACCAAGAGTTTCTTTCTCATTTCAGCAAATTTAGATCTTCAAACTTTATATATCAGCGTGTCTCAGACTTTGAGGCAGGAGTGAAAACAAATTCAAGGTGAGATCACAGCAGCGTGGTTTAGATTTAAGTTTAGCTTATTGTATGATAAATCACACAGCTGCATTTTTTAAATGAAAAATGAAACTACACTATAAATGTGCATGCTTCGGCGTTGTGTAGATCATTCACTTAAACTCAAATGCTTCAAGTACACTGACATACAAAATTTATTATTTTTTTTTTTTTTTTTCTATTTATTATGAGTTGTAGTAAAATTTTGCGTGATTGATAAAATAGTAAACATAAACATGTAGCTGTGATCTGTTTCATTTGTTTCTTTTTTCTTTTTTTTCTTCTTTTTTCTTTTCTTTTTTTTTTTTTTTTTTTTTTTTCCCCTCTTTTTTTCTCTCTCTTTTTCCTTTTCTTCATCTTTTTTTTCTTTTTTTTTTTTTCTTTTTTTTTTTTTACATTTATGTATTAAGTAGAGTTTTAAAATTATTAATTTTTTTCAATATTAGAAATTATATTCTAGCCTGCCAATGTTTGAGAAACACTGATATATTAAGTGTTTTGCACAATAAAGAATTGAATAAATGGTGGTTCTATCTAATATATTTCCAAATGTAAAAAAAATTATCTGTAAAATTTCGATAAAAATTATATATATTGCTCTCTACTAATATATAATATATATTACTATATATAATATATATTATAATATACATATATATATATATATATATGTATTAAGCAGAGTAATATTTTATAATTAATACGAAACTTTTATACGGGATAATTATCATTTAGATTATTATAATTTTTAATTTTATTTATATATAACTTACTTTCTTCATTTTCATTTATGAAACATTTTTACACAATTTATATTATTTTTACAATTTTACCATAAAGTTTACTGTACTTTATACTTTATAGAAATTTACATTTTATTTATAAATATAAAAATTATAATAAGAAAATATAATATTTTCTTTTAAAATTATAATAAGAAAATATAATATTTTCTTTTAAAATTATAATAAGAAAATATAATATTTTCTTTTATTTTTAGAAAAATATTTTTCTAATTATATTAAAATTAATCTTTCTTATATTAAAAACAAATTTATATTATTCATTTTTAATTTTATAATTATTTATTTTTTGTTTAATATTACTTTTTTTATTATTATAATTTAAAAAATTAAATGAAATTTATATGAAATTTTTTTAAATCGTTGAAAGAAAGAAATTTTTTAAATACTGACATTAAAAAATTCAAAAATTTAAAACAATTTGAAATAAAATTGTGAAATATTTGTAGTATGTAATTTTTTTTTTTTTTACAAAAACATGTAAGCATGTTTTTTAATAATTATATTATAATTTTACTATTTCAAATTGATTTAATTTTTACTATTAAATTGCTTTATTTTTTAAAATAATACTTATTTTTTATATTATTATGTTAAAATATTTATTGGTATTTTATATAAATGTTATATAAATATATATATATATGCACATATTGTGTTAATAATTAAAATTTTTAATGTATTATATGTTTAAACTTCAAATTTCAAATATCAATAATCAAATTTCAAATATAATTTTACAATTAAATTTCAATTTATAAAAAATATTTAAAACTAAAATGTGAAAAAATTAAATTAAATCTATTATTGATTTAAAAATAATTTTGAAACTTTTGAATATCACTTTATTATAATTTGTAATATACATTATACATATATTATACATATATATTTAATGCTCACAAAGCATTTTTTTATTAGTATTTTTATCTGCCAGGATGCAAGCCACTGACAAGAATTTAAATTTAATTAAAGTATTATCACTGTACTATAATATAATAATGTATAATAATGTAAAATTGCATGTTACTAATGAAAACCATAATTTTATGTTATTAAACATTAAGATTCTATTATACAGTAATATTAGCAGAGTAATATTAAAAATATATTTATTACATAACTAACTGTTATTTGTCTGCTATATTAGTATTACTTATAATATCAATAAAAAAAATTGAATAATATAATTTAGATGATATTTTAAATTTTAAAATGTTATTAAATCATTTTGAATTTGTTAGATCTAATTAAACATAAGTTATATTCTTTCATTATAGATTCTATAATATTTCAATAAACAACAAAGAATTATATATCTAAAGTTATATATGTAAGATAAAATTTTGTTTTTTAGATACACAGATGAGTTTAATGTTCGAGAAGACTTGATGGGCTTAGCAATTGGTGCACATGGGGCAAATATTCAGCAGGCAAGGAAAGTTGATGGAATTACAAATATAGAATTAGAAGAAAATTCGTGCACGTTTAAAATATATGGAGAGGTAAAAATAGAAACATTTATTTTTTTTTTTATTATATTATGTCTTATTTATAAAATAAAAATATTTATTCAAATGACGTTTATAATAAAGAAACATTGAATACATATTTAATTACAGACACATGAAGCAGTTAAAAAAGCTCGTTCTTTACTTGAATATAGTGAAGAATCTATACAAGTACCACGTGTTTTGGTAGGCAAAGTAATTGGAAAAAATGGTCGCATAATACAAGAAATTGTTGATAAAAGTGGTGTGGTAAGTATTATATTCATATTAATTAATTTTGTAAATGTTTATAAAAATATGTTAAACACAATTTTATTGGTTTTTTCAAAAATAATTAATTTGTATATTAATTTAAAATAAAATTAATATAATTTGTAAATATATAAATAAAATAATTAAAATAAATAAAAATTAATGAAAATATGAAATATATTAATGAAATATAATTGTTAATATGATGAAATATAATTGTTAATATGATGAAATATAATTGAAATATAATTGTTGATATGATTAACAGAATAATTTTAAATATAATTACAAATTTTAGGTACGAGTTAAGATAGAAGGTGATAATGAACCTCAACCAACAATTCCAAGAGAAGAGGGTCAAGTTCCCTTTGTATTTGTTGGTACTGTTGAAAGTATTGCTAATGCCAAAATGTTATTGGAATATCATTTGGCGCATTTGAAGGTATAATGGCATGAAATATATATATAATATATATTAGATATATATATATATAATTTAATTATTACTGCTATAATTTTTTATTATTTAACTTAAAGGAAGTAGAACAATTACGTCAAGAAAAATTAGAAATTGACCAACAATTAAGAAATATGCATGGATCGACCACAGGACCAATGCCCAACTTTCCTCCTACAAGACGAGGAATGATTACAGGCCCAGAAGAAGGTGGTGGAGGTCGTGGAGGTCGTGGTGGTCAATCTCGCGGACGTGGTGGCAGGGGTAGGGCTCCCGCCAGACACAATGCTGGTAATACTATTACTGACTATATCAACAATGTAGAGAACACACAAAAACGTAATGGCAGAAGCGGTGGATCCAACACGAGAGACAGTAGAGAACCCAGAGATTTTAAAGACAGAGGGCGTGTTGTCACAAAGTAACATTCAATAATTTGTTGAAACAGTGCTAGGATTATTACTATACAAGGTTTATAGTAGAAACTCAGTTATTCGGATTTGGCGGGATGATTTTTTAGTTTGAATAAATAAAGATCAGGATATCATTCGATATTCCCGCTGCCACCTACTAGTTCATTCATTACCCAATACAGTGCAAATATATTTTTTGTCTCATATATTATTTGTCATAATTTAATCCATTTTTTACTATATAATAAACTGCTCACTTTTAATAATCTATAGAAAAATTTGATGTATTTAGATATTTCTTAATATCTAAAAGTTATTAGATAAAATAAATTACATATATAGCTCTATATTCAAATATATAACTTATAAAAATATTTTTTTCTTTGAATTGATAAATATTTTCTAAAGAATCTTTTTTGAACTCAGTAAATAAAACAATTTAATGTTAGAGATTCGGATAAACGAGTTTTTACTGTAATTCATTCTTGGAAATACTCATTAAATGATTTAAAAGTTTACTTTATTACATTTAATAAATTGAAAGCTTACAAATTTGTAAATTTATCAATATAAGCATAAAAAATAATGATCAAAACATATACAAAGAGAATAATTTTTTCTTCATGTATTAATTTATTCATGATTTTTATTATTATTAACGTTAAAATAATTCATTTATTCAAATCAGATTTGATCTTAATATCTTTTTATAGTCGTTAATGCCTTTCATTGTTTAATTATATAGATTTGAAGCTATACTTGTTATAAAACCGTTTCAGCTATTTAGTTTTTCATCGTACATCGTTATTCGTAATTCATTGTTTTTGTCATAATTACTTTATACTTTCTCAATTAATATCTATAGATATATTCACAATTCGCATTTGTAAACATGTCATCACATAGAACATGGAATTATAATAGAAAATAACTGCAACCATATGCATTTGCATGTATGTGTTTAATGGAAATGCATGTAGTAGCTAAGTAACTCACGGTGTGTGATTTATTTGATTTATTGGTTATTGAGAAATAAATAAAGTACATAATATTGTTTTGTGTGCGAATTGTCTAATCACGTATTATATATCTTAAGAGTAACTACTTTTTATGGATTAACAAATATACCGCGTCAAATTTATGACATGTACGTATATAACGACTTTTGAATCTTTCATTTAGTTAAATAATACATTGAATGTAATTAACTTTAATTGCTTTTTAAACGTTAACAAAATTGAATGTTGTCTTAACTATATAGGTTGTTTGCAAGTTGATAAATAAGAAATTAAGAAGCAATTATGTTATTATTTTTATTAAAAATGTACTTATATACGTTTTGTAATAAAATTTACCTTGTAAAATACTCCACGTGAATCTGATTTTTAACTTATAAAATATTAGGTAGTAACAATCACAAGTATTTTACAAATGTTCTTAATTACATTAATGTAATTCAATAAAACTATATTCTGTGATTTAATACTACATTAATATATTAGTTTTCATTTAAATTTGTATAAATTTATGGAAATATAAATATTAACGGTAGAAGAAGAAATTAAAAAATTAGTGAGCTTGATTCCAAAGATGCCTCTTCACTCCCAATTAATACCCTTAGTTATTATAATGGAAAACATCATTGATAATGTGTTAAATGCTACATTGATCATCATCGACTACAAGTAAGGATACTAATCTTTCATCATTTCATTTGTTTTACAAAATCATTAAAATGTTTGTGTTCATCGTGTTACATTCAAATTTTAACTTGTTTTTTTGTTATAAATCTGATTTAATTTACAGGATTACGCCGAGACACCTTAGATGGTAGTGAAGATCGAGTAAGGGATCTACCGCCAAGAGGTGGCCATCAAGGAGGTGCAGGCAATTCAGGGTATATGGGTGGTAGACAAGGTCGTCCTCCAACTCAACGTAGAGATCGTAGAGATGAACGTCGTCGAACAACCGATGATGAAGATACTGTTCTCGATAGTCAAGATGTTTCAAGTATTGATAGAGGTAACAATATTTTTCCAATAATATTTTACAGTAGAACAGCCGTTTCGTCCTAAAGATTAGTAAAATCCTTTGAGAATAGCATGGATTGTGAAACAAACACTTGTGACCATCTAACACTAACAATATCAATGATGATTACTAATGCACGCTACTAACGTATGTGAAATGTAGCTTTTTATATAATCAGTCACAAAAATATTTAATTTTCAGTAGTACTTTTATATTATTTTATAAAAAGATGGTCACAATAGTTTGCATATGCATAGAATCTGTATCAAGTGTGGAGGGAGGACCTAAAGGCATAAGGCGAAGACGACTTCGACGTTCTCGACAACGTAGTTCTACACCAACAAATAATCAAAAAGGTAATTACGTGAAATTTAAAAAGGATTTATGATATTTCTTTAGGACGATCGGTATTAATATAACATAAGAGTAAGTGCAGTATTATGTTTCAGAATGCGTATTGATGTTAATATACAGTAACACTCAGAGTTAATCTATATATTTGTTTAGGCAGCAATGCCGGTCCAGGAGACCAATCAACTGTAACTAGTAAAGAAGGAACACCAGCCAATGACGTTTCTACTACTAACAACAGTTCCCAAGGGCCTAAAGGCCAAAGAGAATTACGGTCTCGTCGTATGCAACAGAGCAATAAGCCTAAGGAAGCTCTGGTTAATGGTACCAGTGGCTAAACAATCATTATGGTCGACAACTGCTACTTACATATAACATTACACCTGATGAGAGCTATTAACACCCAGCACATAACATGACGCATACCTACGCAAAGACTACACGATTATGGATCGCGACATGATTAGTCTACGCTCGTTGTTAAGACTGTTTGCTACCGATAAGAATACGACTGTTGTTTAAGAAATCGTCATTCTCCTTAAACACATTTAAGGACACATATTAATATCCATGCATGGTTTAGTTTAATGATAGTGATTATGCTATCATGTTTGATATATGGATACATTCATTGGGAGATAGTAGAAGCATCTAAAAAAGAATCCCCTGATTGTGAAACTGTGCCTCATTTTTATACCAAGCTCCCAACTTGTGTGACAGTAATTTGGATGTACTGTAAAGTACTTCTTAATCACTTGAAAAAAAGATCTAATAATAGGCTGGATATTTGTGGCTCGTATGTCAATTATCAATTTGAATAATTTTCGCCTAGATGTGTCGCTATTATTATGAAAAAATAACACAATACGTACAAAAACACAGGATTTAATCAATTTTATTCTCTTTCTTTTTGTTTTTTATCTTTTACATCATTGCAATAATTGTAATAAAGACTTTTGACATATATAACAAAAGTACGTGTTTTGTGTTATTTTATATTCATATATAAAAACAAATACAATAATTGAACATACTGGGTATAAACCATTTTGCGACAAAACTAGGACGAAACATGATATGATGAAAGAAAAATGGATTCCCATTGTTAATTATAACAATGGTAGGTGGCAGCTGCATGAAATCTTGGTTAAAAGGTGTTCCCAATGATGTTCCTTCTATTTACTTCACAAGATTGATTTTTTTTTTTTTTTTTTTTTTTTTTTGTTACGATTATTACTAGAGTTATTTAACAACACTAGATTTTCAATTTTATGTTTCAATACTGAGTGTTGATTAATAATACCATGATGCTAAAATGACTTATTTGATTGTAAAAAAAACAAATGGGTGTACAAGAAGTCGGTTTTTATTTCCGGGTTCACTTTTCATGTAATTTAGTTTTTTTTATTACAGTCTAAGCATACTATATCAAATATTAGGATTTGATATGACGTTCGTTTCTGCATTGTTTCGCATGATTTAAAAAGAAAGTAAACGTATACTTAGTAATACCAATGTATGATGTGCCAGAGAAGGAATGATACATGTTTTATGATATCTAGCTGAAGTGCAGACTTAGCGCATACCTTTATTACTATAATACTACTTAGTCGAAATGTGAATGTCTGAAAAAATAAACTAGCTTTACTATACTAAGCTATAAAATAGATATGGCCAACTGTTTTAAATTGATTATCAGTGAATATGAAACATTATCTGTCAATTTAAAACAGCTGCCTTTTCTTCCGGATATGACAACAATTAATCGGACATGTCTTAAGGATTTTGCAAAAACGCATGGCGGTTAATGCAACATATTGACATCTAACAAAACAGCTGCCATTTTATCTGAATATTCTCATGGCAGCAAAAAAAACTGAGACATCCCCCAACTTGCTTGTTTCAGATACATTTGTATTGATTGCAATTTGTGCATAATTTAAGAATAAAACATTTCTGTACATAGAGCGGTCATTAGTATGATGAACCACAATTTTTTCGAAACATTGATAATCGTTTTTTAATCTTAACAGTCGTTTTAAACTACAATCTTTATCCCTATCCCTAATTTCCGTAACACATTTTCTATTAAAAATAATTACTATTACGCTTAATTTTCTCATAAAACTTATAGTCTGAAAATATTAATAATATTTAATTATTATAATTTAATTTATAATTATAAAAATTAATATAGAAATGCAAGCATGATCAAAATAATTTTTTCATTCTAATTTAAAATAATGAAGAAAAATCATTTAATTTATAAAATTAAAATTTTTTAAATTTATTTAATTAAAAAAAAGTTCTGAATAACAAAAAATAAAATTATTTTACGATTCACTTAATAAATATGGATTTGGAATTTTCGTGTATTTATTATTAAATAAATTATTAATATATTTATTATAAGCGTGTTTGCTTCTATGGAAAAAATAAAAATATTTTTTTATTATAAAATCATTATATTTAATTTTTTATTCAAAATTTATTTTCTGAAATAAAATAATTAAAAATTCTTTTTTAATCATAATGTATATTTCAATTTTTAAAAACTATACAAATTACAAATAAATAAAGCAATATTTACAGATACAAATTTTTAAATTCAAAAATGTAACAAAGTTTAAAAAAATAAAAATATAAAATATTTAAAATTATTATAAATTATATCATTTTTTTCATAGAGCATAATTTTTAATTATATTTAAAATATAATATCAACAATAATAGACAAAAAATAATGCAAATATAAAAATAAAAATTCAAATAAAATTAATGCAAATGAATGTGAACTATCTCATAAATCTGATATAAATATTGGATTATTGACTTAAAAAAATCAAATTACATAATATTTTTTATTTTTTATTTTTAAATGAAATTTAATTATTATATATTATATAATAATTAATATTTATATATATAAAATAATTATTATTTCGTTAATATAATTATATACGTTTAAGTATTAAATATTAAATTAAAAGTTAAATCATTGTAAAAATTATTTTTTTACAAATATTTTTATTTGAAATAAAATCATTATCAATAATTAATATAAAAATTATATATTATTTTAAATTAGGGAATTTATAATTTAAATAATATAACAAATATTTTCATATAGAGGCGCTGTATATATATTTTATTTTGTTCACTGTGTTTCTCATCTAAATTATGTGCATGATACGTTTAGTCAGAAGCCGTCAGCTGTTGTGTCAAGTGAACATTCTTAACCAACAAAATAAGTGAAACTTATCAATAGTGTGTGATTATAATAATAGTGAATCTATTATTAGTTGCTAAAGATTTTATAGACTTGAAAATATCAGTTAACAGAAATCAGGTACGTTATAATATGTTTTGGTTAGCTTAACTTCAGTTGGTATTTGCTCGTGGACTTTCCACACCTGTATTAATGCTAGTCATCTATGTGTAAGGTTTCTCAGTACTCAACTCAAACGTGTTTTTGTGCTCTTTTTTCAGTTGGCTTAATGTTTATTAATTAATTAAAATTTAATAATATTTTCAAATGAGAAGAAACAACTTTAATAAAACGTATATATGTATATATACGTATATAGTATGTACATATATACGTATAATATATAATATACATGTATTTATATAATGTACATGTAAATTTAAGCTATTGCAAATGGCGATTATTTTGCATCCCTTACAAAATTGACATTTGCATTAATTATAATTATATTTATATTTATAAAAAGATTATTATTTTATCAACTTACAAGTACATCGGGTGAAGTGAGGTAAAATATAATATTATAAAAACTTGCATTAAATGTTTTTCATACCTCGTAATTGTTTCATAAACACAATTTTGGAATTAATCGATTTGCTAATTTAGATTTTCAATATATTATTTTCTTCAATGCTATATGAATTAGAAATAATTTGGATATTTGGAGTCGTATAATTCGGTAAAAGAAATAACTGGATATAATCATATAATATTATAATATTTGACTTATGTTTTATAAAAGATGAGTAGAATAACCTTTTATATTATAATATTTCATGTTACATATTAAAAATTTCATAAATATTTATAAATGTAAAAAAAAATAGCAATTGATAATAACTGCCGTGACAAACTAATTTCTTTTTTAGTATAATTTACTAAATATATATATATATATAAAATTGAATATAATTTATGAAAATTTATGAAAAAAACAATAAATTTTTATGAATTATAAATTATTAGGTCAAATAATAATATATAAAAGTTTTATATATTTTGTAACGAATTTCATATGACGGATATGTACGCACATATATATTCGTTATATTTATTATTATTAATAAATAATTTATAATCTAGAAAAGATTTATTTTGAAATTAATTTTACGATATTATTGGAAAAGATTAATCATAAGAACTTGTTTTTTTGTTTAAATGCGATCTATATAATTACATATAATATAATGTTTATAATGAAAAAAATAATCGCTTGTAATCGATAATTTATAAATTATATTTTTTTATTATATTTTTTAATTATATTTTTAATGTTTATGTTTATATTTACATTATAATTTAATTTACATAATATATAATATATAAGTAACTTAAATATCATATCTTATCATTTAATATATTACTTTTAATTGCCGTATAATATATAGTAGTAGATTGTAGAGAATATATATATATATGTTAAATTAGTTTGAAAATTCTAATTCTAATTTTTTTTTTTATATGATTTAATATAGATTGAATTGACTTATCCTTGTGAAACAGAGAATGAGACATTAACCTGTAATATTACTCAGGATGTTTAAAGAAAATGATAGCAGTTCTGGAGGCTGTAGCAGCACAGCTCCTCGACCACGAAGAATGTTAGCACGATTTTCTTTACGCCGATTATTATATTCGAGTCCACTTATTGGTCGTCGAATTGTAAGAACACCTAGTTCAAACAGGAATGTAAAAAGTAATAAATAATACTTAATTTGAAATAAATGTAAAATAACTTTTTTTTTTTTTAATCTTAATTATTTTTTAGCAAAAGATCCAACTGGTGGCAAGATTACTGATGTTGAAAAAGGAGAAGCCAGAGTAAGTAATGGTTCGAGCCATTTTCAATTTCAGAACATAGATCTACAATGTGCTTCCAGCAAAGGCTCTGTACTTTCTTCTGCCGGAAAGGTATTTATAGAATATATACATGTGATGAAACTTTAGAAAAATACAAATTATATTAAATAATTGATAATTTGAAATGATATTTAGATTGTAAAATAAGTTTTATTTTAGAGTAATGAAAATGGTTTAATGGAGTGTCCTTTATGTTTGGCTGAATTACCAATGGAATTTTTTCCTGTTGTTCAGTCTTGTCACCATCGCAGTTGTTATGACTGTTATCAACAATATCTTAAAGTAGAAATTTCTGAATCTAGAGTTAATATAGCATGTCCTGAATGTTCAGAGCCACTTCATCCAAATGGTAAATATATTTTTTTAATAAAGAGAATTTAATTTTTATTATTATTATTTTTATTGAATTTATTGTTTTATAGACATTCGAATGATTTTAAATGACCAAACGCAATTGGAGAAATATGAAGATTTTATGGTACGACGAGTTCTTGCTGTAGAACCTGATGCAAGATGGTGTCCTGCACCAGATTGTAGTTTTGCCGTTATTGCTAGTGGTTGTGCTTCATGTCCGAAGTTACGTTGTGAGCGACCAGGATGTGATTCTTATTTTTGTTATCATTGTAAAGCACGTTGGCATCCTAATCAGACATGTGATGCTGCTAGAGCTCAACGTACTCAATATTATGAACGCAGTTCATCTCTCAGTTTTAGTCAAAGTGATTCACAGCATAGTATGTATTATTTATAAAAATTATTAAATTAATATAATATATGAAAGATATAAATATTTTAAAAAATTTATTTATTTTAAATAAGTAATGTTTTAAAAAAATTATATTTACAGAAGATGATGTCAAACCATGTCCAAGATGTCAAGTGCTTATTGTTAAAATGGATGATGGAAGTTGTAATCATATGGTTTGTGCTGTTTGTGGCGCAGAATTCTGTTGGTTATGTATGAAAGAAATTAGTGATCTTCATTATCTAAGGTATAACATATTTATTACTATATAAATTATTTCAATAATTTTTTATTTTATGTATTTTATATTACAGTCCATCTGGTTGTACTTTTTGGGGTAAAAAGCCATGGTCTAGAAAAAAGAAAATACTTTGGCAACTTGGAACTTTAGTAGGAGCTCCAGTTGGAATTGGTCTTGCTGCTGGTATAGCCGTACCTGCTATGATTATAGGTTTGTAAACTACAAATCATTTTTATATATTAATGCTAACCTAAATATTATTTATTTATAAATAACATTTAAAAATTTATTTGTATATCTTTGAGAAAAAAATTTATTTGAACTATTTTCTTTTTGAAAAAAATTATGCGCGTACGTGTATATATATATGTGTATATATGTGCACACGCACGCATGTGTATGTGTGTGTTTGTATGTATATATATATGTATATATATATGTATATATATTTAATTAATTACAGGTATTCCAGTATGGGTAGGAAAAGAACTATATACAAGATATGAGAAAGATAACAAACATAAGAGGAATGCTTTTATTGTTGGAGGAGTAACTGCATCTGTAAGTTAAAATTTTTTTATAAATTATATATTATTATATATGTTAGATGAATAATATCTTAAAGTAGTATTAATATGATTTTAAAGATATTAATAATGGAATCATTTAGGAATCATGAAAATCATTCATTCAATCATTCAAATTCATGACAACATCAAAGTATTATTTATTTATATAGTTTGTACAAAGAAATGGAATAATATAATTATTGCGTATATGAATTACAAGTAACAAAATCGGTCGTATAGCCGTTTTAGTTTAGTTTGCGGGAAGAAATTTCGTTAAAAAACTTCAAATTTAAATTAAATAAGTATTATATTTAACTAATTTAAGAAAGAGAATGTTATTCTCGACTTAAATTATTTTTTATGGCACGTATTGTTAGCAATTCTTTTACATTTTGAGTCGTTTGTATTTTTAAAATTTCATATAATGTTTATTATATATGTGGTATTTTGTTTATTTAATTTTCTTACTAAATTGTAGGTGTATATATCGCAAGAACAATCCAATATTGAAATGTTTTCAAACATAAGAATCTAACATCAATTCTATTTTCATCACGTCAATGAATTTTAACGTGACCGATTCCACAATTACATAATTATCAACACACAAGCTTTTTTCGCTTGAAATGAATCACGTTATTCGTAATTATAACGTTAATGATAGACGGATCGAGTTCTTGAACGATCAGTTCCATAACTTTTTCTTTTCTGATTTACATTTCGCATAGAAATATTAATTTGCTGCAGCACTATCATGGGCGGTAATAACGCTGACTAAGGATCATTTTCGCTATTGGCAATTATAGTCTCGTCTGTAAGTACACCTTCATTATGAAGGTCTTTTAAAACATCGATCAAGCGCTGTTCAGTATCTGCATCTCCTAGAGCAACATCTACGGATCCAATACATAATAGGAGAGCGAGAAGTTGCGATCGTCTATAATCCTTATTTAAATCTTCTCTTGTATAGCCTAAATCTTTGGGAATGTCGACACCAAGACGAGAACACGTGCCAGTTAGTGCATCCCAATAAATATCGAGGAAAGTTTCCGTATGCTTTCGACGTAGTTCAGTTGGCAATGAACTTACTAATAACAGAGCAATGTCGTTAGTCGGTCTACTATAAGTAACCATTTGCCAATCTAGGATACAACATTCGAAACCAGAGGGTCCTTCCTTGAAAAGTAAATTATTACACCAAAAGTCTGTATGCGTGATCAACGCTAGCGGACCTTCTGGTGCAAGAAGTGCAGATATTATATGTTTAGTTCTAGGTCTTAGAATAACTAAGGCCTCAAGTATCGCTTCCAATCCTGGTGTACTTTTCAAAAATTTGGCAAGTTGCGGTAAACCACGTTCAACCAATTGTTGATATGAATTTGTTGCTTTTGCTGTTTGGAAGAGAAATGGATAACGTTCAGACAGAAGTTCTCCTTCTACAACTTTCATTGCCAGAGAGTGTGCATGTATACGTGCTATAGCTTCTAATGCAATTTTAGTTTGATCGTATGTCATTCCTTCGCGAAATTTAATATTTCGAAAATCAGAATCACGAAGATCTTGCAATACCAAAATTGATTCTGGTTTTGTGGGCTTATCGCCTGATTCATCAGCTGGTGTATAATCTGCAAAGTAGCATACTGGAACTGACAGAAGAATTTCGATGTCCGATTTATTTCCTTGAGATGTTAGTTGTTTCTTTTGAAATTCTTTTAGGTCGGGCATGACCTAATGTAAACAAAATACAAATTATTATTTATTAGATAGAATAATCAAATATTGATATAACAATAACACAATAACATATAGTGCATCTTTTAGCATCCGTTCCTATTATTCTTGAAAATAAGATTTCGAAGCTTCAAATATGTCAAATGAACTAAATTTAACACTGATTCACATCCATTTTCTTTTTCACTTAAATTAAATTCGCAAATCACTTATTTAGATGAACATCTGAATTCGGTATTGTTTTGTCGGATGCTAAAATGAGCACTGCTATATTAATTGATCGCTTACCTGCGTATAAAATTTAATTTCCCGAAGATCGAATTGGCCTTCGATAACAAAAAAACGATTTATCGGATCTCTTGGAAGCTCTTTCACGATTACGGACAAGTCTTGCGTAGTATTCGTGTCGTTCAACATATACTTGATTTTAAGACGCATAATATCGCTGAGCGCGCTTTCATTACTCGTACAGCCGGGACTTACGTTACATTCGTTTATTGTGACCTGTGTATATGATGGATTAATTTGCAAACAATTCAAGAATATTATTATATTTGATACGCTACATCTTTTTAAAGCACTTTCAAATTGCTAATAAAGCATTTATAGGCTGTTTAAATTGATGTCGTACAAAAATCCTTACAGACAACTGTTAGCTGTAAATTAGTTTATATACCGAAAAACTAACCGGTTCTTTGTGAAATTCCTTTAGAACACCACCGAGCCACTCCTTGTTAAATTCTATCTGATTCTGCTCCTCTCCGCAGGAAGATTCTTCTGTATCTTCCCAATCCCAATCGGTGTCTTCCCAATCCCAATTCGCCATGGTTTCGTTTCTTCTGTCTGTCTCTCTCTCTCTCTCTCTCTCTTTCTCTCTCTCTCTCTCTCTCTTCTCTCTTTTCCTCTTTTTCCCCTTTGTTTATTCTATTAGTTTAATGACGGTTAACACTATAACATCAATGATGGCCGTGTTGAAAGGAAACGGGGAAAAAAACAAATGAGAGAGAAAGAGAGAGAGAGAGAGAGAAAGTGTATGTATATCGTGCTTGTGACGTTTTGCGTGTCTATTGTCCCCAATCAATGCCAATAAACGACATATACACTCCTATGAACGATACACATGCAAAACGTCCGTCTATTTGACTGTTCACATCTGAACTTGTCCGTGTGTAAGTATGCGAAGACTTGGTGAAATCACTAATAAACGAATGGATTCGTCGTGTGTCCCTTCTACTTCCTGTTACGCCGACCGGTCCTTGAACGTTCGGGCCGGCGTAGTTCGACGTTTTCTCATCGGGGCTCACAGTGTCCACAGCACGACACACCCTTGGCGCAAAGCACCAACCGACTTGCCCAACCTTCTATTCGTCGGACCGTTTATGATCGTAGCGTAGTGTGGATCTTAAAGTACCGACTGACACGATGCACGTTCCATCGTCAGCCACCTAGGTGGATGCAGGCCGCAGGGTGGGACAGAGAGAGGATTTCCCATGCGCGCACTCCTACCGTCGATCAATATCCTTCCTTCCGCACCTCCCGCACCTTCTGCTCACCATGCACTTTCTCTGTCTCCTGTTTCGCTGTCTCACGTTCCTTTCCACGCTCGATGGAAATCTAGAAAACGGATCGCCAGTAATCTTTCAGCTCATCATGACACGGCTGCCCGAGATATATTTATTTCTACCGCCAACCTCTCCCTTCGATTTTGCTTGATATTTTTGTTTTGCTGCTTTCGTTTCTTTTTTTGGACACGTTGAAGACTGTTCCAGAAGTTGTCGCATTTTCAAATTGATACGCGTGCAATTATTTAAACAAAAACAAAAAGAATACTAAGTCGAAGTAATTAAGACATTACGTATTTTACATAATTTAACCGAGTATATTAAATAGCTAAAAAATTTTCTTAATTACTACATTTTTCCCTCTGAAAAAAATTTATTTTAAAGAAAAAGTACAATTTTTAATTTCATTATACACTCCTTAACATGAAAGTACGATGGCGAATTATAATAAAAAATTTGCAATAATTTTATTATTAATTGTTTCACGTTTCAATACATATATATATTAATATTTACTTTCTTTATCATTATTTTTGAATTGATGAATAATTGAATAATTATAAATTTCTTTAAAATTTGAATTTTTGTAAGATTAATAAAAATATTGTCCCTAATTTAGGATCATCATTACAGGTTTTAGTTTCGCCTATATTAGCTGGATTGGCCGTAGGTATTGGCGTACCAATTTTATTATTTTACGTTTATGGTGTAGTCCCCGTTTCTCTTTGTCGAAGTGGAGGTTGTGGTGTTTCGACGAATGGTACAGGTGTAAGATTTGATTTCGATGACGAAAATGAACTTATGGGTTCTCTGAGTGTTCGCAATGGTGGTGGTAAATATATAATTCAAATCGATTTTAAATATTAGATTAAATGAAAAGAGAGAAAAAAACATAATTATCTTATTATCGTAGATGCAGCATCGATTGATGTTGCGAGTCATCGTGGCGGTAATCCTTCGATAGGAGAAGCTTCACTTTCATTAGGTAGTGGTAGTCATTTGGAAAAATTGGGTCGTGAAAACGATCGTGAGAGTGCTAGTAATGTAGCCGTTGCTGGTACTAGCCTTGCAGGAAGTATAGCTTCTAGTGTTCTTCCAGGAGGTCAAAGGTAAAAAATATATATTTTTTTCATTTATATAATTTGCAATTATTAAAAACGTATATATTTATATTTTAAAATTAGATTGGAAGTTCAAGCAGATGTGACGTCTACTCAACGCTTCAGTTTGTGTAGTGAAACAGCGTCTGCCGCAACCAGTTTATCAGAGAAATCTGTAAACGCATCTATTGCATTGGATGATGGCGCAGCTTCCACGAGAGCTCTAGCAGGCTCTGTTCTAAATTTTAAAGTATTTTAAAGAATTTTTGTTTGTAATATAACAATTAATCTTTTTATCGTCATAAAAATTTAAATTTATTTATTGTTTAGATGGATGGGAGTTCAATTAGCGGTGGCAGAAGTACCGAAGGAGAACAAGGAACAAGCTCTATTGCAGGAGGTCATATGGACTCGGCAGGTCAAGCTACATCTTTGAGTTCTCTCGAAGAAGTAGCACCTGGTTTAGCGAAACGTGCTCGACGCAAGCCAACTTTAGATCGTCAATGTAGTGATTCTAGTAATTGGACTGTTTGTGGAGAAGACGAAGGTTCTGAACGTGTCCGATTTGATGATCATGTCAGTTTCATCGAAGCGGATCAAGAAGGAATTGTTAACACGTGTGGAGTGAATAATCGAACTTCTGGAAGACGTAAACGTAACAAAGAGATAGAACAAGAGACAAATGCTCAAAAGAGTACGAAGTACGAAAGAATTTAATTGAAATTAGAAAATTTACGATTAATTCTACGATTAATTTTACGATTATTAATTATAATATTCATTTACTTTTAGCAGAAGTTCTAATGGCGAATCGAAGGCTGACTCGTTGACGGAAGATAATGTATCATGGGAACGGGTTAACGTCGCCGCTTTGAGAAATGTTTTCTTTTATAATTCTACGGCTTCTACAGATCGGGAAAAGCGATTATCGGTGATAGAAGAACCATTTCCTGTAATGGTACAGAACAACGGTGCACGTTTCTTGACATCTTCCGACAAAGGATGTAGTATAAATAATGTAGAAGAAGATTTACGCTCTTAAAAGAAAAAAGACTGAGCATTTATGTAATATGTGCGTCCTTTAAATACGAAATACGTAGATAGATGCGTATTCACATATGTGTGTATATATGTATTTAAATGTACACTGCGTGCGTGGAATAATGTCGAATTTATTATATTTATGCACACCATGTATACATGTTATGAATGCAATAGAGGGAACAAATGAAGTCTATCTTTGCATGGCAAAGTACATCGAAGTAAGTAATATGTGCGTTCATATTTTAGAAATGCGTGCGTATAAATATATGTTATGTACGTATGTGTGTATAGCTATATATATACTCACAGGCCTCAAATTTGTTACAAAAAAGTTGCAAATTAATTTAATACAGATTTTTCTTCTATGTCAACGTTTGCCTTTTGGGCATAGGCGAATATTATTATACGCGAAAAATTTTGTTCTCGTACTCAAAACACAATATTCATAAATAGAAATATCGAATCTTAAAATTTTTCTACGATAAAACTCTGCAACAGAATTAAAATTTTCATGCGATATGACATATACGTATAGAATAACTGTATGTAACATGAAAAAGTTATAAAGCTTTATGGTTGCATTTTACGTCAAACAACAATTATTATTTTCTTTGTATCATATTGTCATTTGTCCATTTCGATCATATTTCCAGCTGTACAAGTATCGTAAAAACCTTTGTACATGAACATTTTTTAAATGTTATCCCTATAAAATAATTTATGTATCTGAAGACAATGAATATGTCTTGACAGAGAACGTTACAATGTTTTAGGAGAAGAAATTAACAATATTATAAAAAAGGTATAGTAGTTTACTATTTTAAGTTTATATTTATTTATTATTAACACCAGTGATTTATATATACTAATTTCAGGTGCTTTGTTAGGCATATCAAAAACTTTGATTTGATTTTCTTGCCGATATTATTCATATTGTAATGCTAATGAAAAATGACTAACAATCATAGTAAGGAACATTGTAATCATGTTTTAATAATTTTACGTTTTATTTCATTTTTAATTTCAAGTTCTTAAGAACTTAAATATGTGTACATAATTGTGTAAAATTATTATTTCAATATATATATTTCTTGTTCGTAAATAATAGCTTTGCTAATGTTTATAATAAGCTAATGTCATATCTACGAACGAGAGTTATACAAAAAAAAAAAAAACGAGATAGAAATATGGATTCAAAAATTGTGAAATATGACATTAAGCTGCCATATGATCTTTATATATAAATAATAATAAATATGTGTTTTAATTAAATAAACTATATAATGAACCATATATGCTCTAGATTTACTAGTGCATGGTACGAAATATGTTTCAGTTTATATTTCGGTTTTATATAAATAGCAATATATATATATATATATATATATATATATATATATATATAAATAGCATATAAATCAGCAAATTTAACATAGAAACATTTTTAAAAATGTTTGCATTTTTACTAATATTTTTACGTATTTCAAATAATGATTTAAATACATATTTATAAAATATATTTAGCTCTCTCCTTGAACAGTGCAATTTTAATGTATTAATACAAATATTTTAGAAAAATTATAAATATTAATTTTTTTCAAATTTTTTTAATTATTGTACATTTTATATAAAAATCACAGTAATATATATTATAAAAATGTATTGTAAACAATTATTTGTTTTATGATAAATGTAAATTTTTAAATACGACGAAGAAAAAATATTGTAAGTTAATATTTACTAAAATTATAAAAATATTTTTATTATACATTTTTGTTTTAGTTTTTCATATTTTTAATATTCAATATTTAATAACAATTGATTGTATTATGAAATTAAATTTGAATAAATAAATGATCAACCATTTTTATATTGAAATATGTTATATTTATATTTGTAATAAATAGATCTCTATATCGATCTACTTAAAAACAAGGGAGATTTTTTAAATAATTCATCAACTTTTAATTTAAACAATTCACTTTGAATAGGTTCATTTAATTGACATAAAGGATTTTTTACAACATATTCTAAATAAACCTGTAAAAAAATTAATTTTGTTTTTTCTATATATTTCTGAATAAACTACAAAATAATATAGTAATAAAATTATTGTACTCACCTCCTTATATAATTGCTGTAATAATTCCCTAGCATTTTGTGTAACATTATCAGTATTTAATACAAATTTTAATCCAGATGGAGTTTCAAAATAATGTAACGTATATTTACTAGTTTTATAATATAAAAATCCTTCTTTTGGATCTAATGGCGAAATTTTACTTACAAACGACTTTATAGAGAATAACATTCCATACATTAATTTTGCTTCCTAAATTTGTACAAAAAAATATATTACATTAATATTGTTAATGATACAATAACATACTAATAATAAATACAATAATATAATAATAAATTTCTTTTTTAATAAATTTAATTTAAAGAATAATGAAACAAATGACTTTTATAAATTTTTACATAAGATACTGTAGTTTGGAAAGGTTAGAAGAATTATATAGTGTATATTTAATAATTTTTAAAATAATAATTTTAATATATCCATTCATACACACCTCTGCTTTTGTGATCCCAGATTTATTCAATCTGTTCCATTCTGCATAATATAGTAATGTTCCATTTTTGGAAAATATGTATAAATTGTGAATTGTCATAATCTTAATGTATCGTTTTTGGTTTCTTTATTGTTGTCAAAATATTCAATCAATTGTTTATCGATGATTGCATAGCGATATAAATTTTTTACGAAAGATAGCTCATCAAAATATATATGTACATTGTTAGCAATGCATCAATACGTTCACTTCGAGCAACACTTGATCACAGATAAAGATACAACGAAACCAAGCAAATATAGATAAGGAAAAGAAATACAGAGAGGAAGACAGAGATAAGATAAAAATATTGAAATCAGCGTCATCTATAGAGTGTCACAAACGAAACTGAAATCAAGAATAAGAATTGATTAATAATGCCATCTCTCGAATACTGATGATATCTTTTTAAAAGTAAAATAAGATAAAGAATTTAAAGTTAGCGCTATCTCTTGAGAATTTTTAGAAAGATGATTTGAAGACGTATTTCCAAAATTCAAAAGATGGCGCTATTGGTTAATTCTTATTCTATTTCTATCTTTTTCTATTATTTGCTATCCTTGTGTATCGAGTTTCATTTGCGGCACTCTAGAGATGGCGCTGATTTCAACATTTTTATCCTATCTCTGTCCTTCTCCCACTATTTGATCCGTAAAACTCTTGCGCTCATCAAAGATGGCTTTGATATTTGACTAGTTTTCTTTTTAATTTTTTAATTCATAGATTAGAAATCTTAATAGACTCTATTCGATCCAATTTTTTAAAAATTTTATACATGCAATGTATATTATATTTGCGTATTTATATCGGACATATTTTTGATAGAAATATTTGACTTTTTAATATGAATTTTTTATTCACTCATTGGTCGCTAGTTTATCACTCTTCGTAATAATTTTCTAAATAATTTTAAATAACTTTTCTTTGCAATTAAATTTATCGGCATTGCAATAATAAAGCCAATAATAATAACAGCAGTAGACCAAGAAGAAATAACCGAAAAAGAAAGAAATAATAATGTTTCAACTATTTCAATTATATACCGATTAAACGCGACAATTATTTTCGGAAAATAGATATTCGAATTACCGTGCTAAACATTATTACATAAAAACGTTGATCAAAATTTGGCTTCGATTATCTTTTCGATCACTTTTATTAATATTTTACGATCCGGCTATAAATGAGCATCGAGCTCGCTGCATTGTTTTTCGCTCGAAGCTCTCCAATATCAAGCGCGTCATTTGATTTTCCAAACGTTGAAATAGAGTCGAGAGAAAGCTAAAGTCAACCAATCCGAAGGAAAACTTTATCTCGTAATCATGCGATATCTATGCGAACGACGCTATACAAATAAATACAGTGTAAACGGGATCGTAGAATAATAGAGGATAACAAATTATAGATGATATACGTATGTACATAGCCCATTGCGGAAGAGACCGGAAGCCATAAGTGAAGGTTAGAAATACTATCGATTATACTCGTGAAATTGAAACGAAACGAATTTCGTCGAACGATAACAAGATAAATAAGTAATTAACAACATAATATCGGTTATCGATAATACGATGCATAAATCATTATTCGGATAAACGTATCGCCAATTATTTTATAGATTTTCTCTTCATCCATGGTATCGGCCAATTTCTCTCTCATTCTTTGGTTAGGAAAATTTTCGGTACACGTGTAATCACGCTGGTTTACGCGCTCACGCATCTTTGACAAGGGAAAAATGATGTACGATAAAAATATCGCCGCGTGAAACGAGCGATCGCACGCGTTGGTTACTGGAATGATTCGATAACAATGACCCAATGGCTGTAAATCAAACGAACGCAGGCAGCGCGCGTTCAACTGGCTGTTTCGAGTGTATCATACGGTTTCAGCTTCCTGCATAAAGGTTTACGTATTCGCGTAATATAATCGACCATTGGCCAAGCGTTTGAAATAGTAAGTTTAAAATGGTACACGTACAGATTCACGCAGACAAGACTAGTACACTACTGACCCAGGTTATAAGCTTATCAAGTTTGCGCAATAGCATTCCCATTTCTGGTTACATTTCTGTTAATTCCATATTCGTTCCGGATAATATGCATACCATCACTTCGATTTATCGGCGTTCATTGATCGCGTGTCCTCGACGTTTATTATTGTTGGTTAGGTCTCTTGGAACTTAACCTGTAAACACGTTTCACCGTGCGTCATCACGCGAACGTTTTTCGCTAGTTATTACCCACTCGTTCGAATGATAATATGGCCACGAATATTTTTACGTCACGCAAAACACGTTTTCGAACGTCGTCACGTCGTCGCGAGCTTATCGTCTACGCTTTTTCGCGAGGAAGGTGGTTGCGCGCGACGAAATTCGCTCATCTCCTCTCGAGGTCTGAACCATATGGCAGTCGAGCACACAATCACGTCGCAATAAAGCAGCCTACGATAAACTAACGCCGCGTATTGACAGAGAGTACTAGATATATCGCTTTTGTCGACGATATTACGTCGTTGTGAATCGCAATAACAACCACGAGCTTTGGATTTTTATTCGTTTGCCCGTTTGTTTGCATTCTTGTTCGTTCATTTGTTTATTTGTTTGTTTGTTTGTTTGACTGCTCGCTCGCTCGCTCGCTCGCTTATTTGCTTATCGCCTCTCCTCTTTTTAACACGTCCTTTCGAAATTGATCGATCGGTAAAATCGAAACGCAAGTTCATGATCTTGCTTCACGATCGATGAAATTTTCACCTTTCTGTCAAATTTTATTGAACCTGGCGGTTATTATTTTATTCTTATTCATGAAAACGATAGTTTCACGTCATGTCAGGATTAAACAACGAACTTAACGTTGCTCCTTTCATTTGGTAGATCGTATCTTGGAATCGTGTTGCGTTTAAAGAAACCAGATTAAACTGAAACTGTAAGTCGAAGTCAGCCTTCTTTTATTTGTCGACCAACTTTCTGTTGTTGATCGAGCTGTTCGAGCTTTATTAAACCCTTTCTCCTTAGACACACTACTCGAAAGTAATTGCAATTTATACAATTTTGGTGTTTTTACAGAGGTAAACTAAGAAATCAGAGAATTACATTTTTTTATCACGTCTTATTATTTTTCTTTTCTTTTCTTTCCTTTCCTTTTCTTTTCTTTTTTTTTTCTTTCTTCTGATCTGAGAAATTAAGGAGGGGAATATGTAATGATGACAAATGAAGGTTTCATTAACCGTCCGGTAAAGAGGATTTTCCTGTTCAAATTGTATGATATAATCTTTTCCAACGCGTAAGATAATTAATATTTTTCACAAAATTAGATGTTGAGATATTAAGAATTTTTGCAATCGCTTAAAATTCTTATCGATTTCTACGAAAACTCGGCAAAAAGAGATAACTTGTACAACTTGATATTATTGCGTTTCGTTAAAAAAACGATTCATCATAATCATCGTTCATAACTTTCTTCGTAAACGTATTTTTACAGCAATTTATATTTATATCGTTAAGATATAAAGTATGAAAATGTATAAAAATTTCTCCTCAAAATGCTTCCCTTCAAAAAACTTTGAACGTTATATCTCCTATTACAGAAGGTCTGTATAGGTCTTTCCGTTGATGAAATAGGTTTTTGCATAACAAATTTCAAATAACAAGTATTCCCAAGATTATAAATTGTATCATAAATAGCTTTACATTACATATAGATATCTTTGTAGAATATTCTTAGCGGCAATGCATAACGAAAATATAACGTTATAAATTTGTATGTAGGGCGGAATGGAGTCGAAAATAACTCGTTTAAATAATTCAAAAATTATCACGCGTCATAACAGGTAATCTTGCCACGACGTGCACCACGGAAAAATTAAAATCGACAATAATTTTAACAATATGGGATTAAATAATAGATTCGTTTCTTTCCGTCTCGCCAGTTTTACGTATTTTCTATATATAATTTTCTATATAACCAATTCTTCTCTCTTCTGTTTCACGAAATTCTGTACACGCGATATCGGTGGATAAACCTTCCATTCAGAGATATCTCGTGGTTGCATAATTCGTGGAAGTCAAATCTTTGTATCAAAGCGTAAACCACAATTTTTGTTTGGCGATCGGCGGAAATAGAGGTGGTCTCGTATTTGCTGTGCAGGGTAAAACAAGTTTGCAACTCGATGGAACAGATTTGTTCAAAACCTGTCCCCCCTTCTCTCGCGAGACGCTGTTGCGCGATCGAACAGATAGGGAGATCATCTTCTCCCGTTTCTTTCACCGGATATGGAATTCTTCTCCTTCTTTTTTTTTTCCTCTCTCTCGTAACCAAAGTTTTGCCGCGATAAAATGGCATGCCACTTTTCCCATTCTAGACATTCTTTGTGAATTCAACTTTTGGAACTTCAAGTACGTGCCATTCATCCTTGTAAAACCGTAAATAGTTTGGAAAATTACGCATTCGCCACTGTTTTTTAGCGAGAAACCAAGCGAGAAATTGAATCGTGTAATTTTTCTCGTGGTTAATAAACGCTGATATGAAAAAAAAGAAAAAGAAAAAGAAAAAAGTAGTTGACCGATGAAAAATATTTCTGTTGTAGTATCGATAATACCGTCGTTGATACCGTCAAAATGATTAAGATTATCGTATCGTATCGTTTAACCGTTTTAATCACAAAAATCTTGGAATAGTATGACGCGTGTAAATATTAAAGTATCTTCGATAGATACTTTAATTTATCTTTTAAATTAAAAAAAAAAAAAAGAAAAAAGAAAAAGAATATCGATCAGAATAATGCTTTCATCAAACGGGATATAAATAAAGATCTCTCTAACATTTTCCCTCTCGTTCTGCACCTCGTCTGAAATTTCACAATAATTTCGAGTCAATTATATCTTTCTCGAAAATATGATTACGCACAATTACGTGAAAATAAGCGCGCACCTCTTCTTCCTTCTCGAGCGAAAGATTTCCGAATCGATTTGTTAAACACCGGATACACGCGAATTCGATTCGCGTATCGCGACACCGCGTCGCTTTATCACGTCGAGCCGGTAGCTCGATCGTATCGCCGCGAACGGGAGCTGTCCAAACATTCCCGTCACGCTTTTATCGCGCGACGCTCGAACGTGAACGCTGTGCTCCGCCGATTCCTCGCGCGCGCGGTTCAATAACTTCCGGATCGCGCGCCACGATATCGACGTTTGGAATTCGAGGGAAAAGGAGAAAAAGAAAAAAGAGAAAAGAAAAAAAGGAAGGAGGCGAAAAGGTGACGAGGCAAACTTTACCGCCGACTTTAAACACCGCCTCTTACTCGTTGGGTGGAGGGGGGAAGGGGTGGGGATGTCAGAAGCGAGATGGAGGCACGTGTGTCGCGAGCTCGACGGTTTTACAATGCGGTGCTACTACTACGAGATGGTATCCACTTGTTCGATAATGTTGTTTTGACGATTATCTCGATATCTCGCGTTATATAGTCGTTTAATCGACGCGGAGATAGGTCAGAACGTGACGAGGCACCTATCGGTCACCTCGCGATATTTTCGTTTTCGCGCCGGGTTCCATCGCCGCCATGACAGAGGCCAAGGAGAAAACGTGGAAGGTAAGGGCTGTCGTCTCGCTTTCGTCGAGCACGCGAAAGCTCGAGTGAGAAAGAGAGAGAGAGAGAGAGGGGGGTAGAGAGAGAAACTCGTTCCTCGTTCGAGAATGGGCTGTCAGATGTCGTGGACGTAGATGGCCGTTCCCATTGGGACGTTCCCAACGCGTTACGGGATATATTCACTTGGAAATTCTGCCCACTAATACACCCGGATCAAAGGATCGGTGGCAGGAGACGTGGATCGCGAAACGAGATCGAGTACGAGTCGTAAAAAAAATAGGGAGGCCCGTTGGTCGAAACAGTGCCGCATCTGACGAATGAAATCGCATACGTACGAAATAGCTTATCTTAGATGAGTAATAGAAAGAAACGCGCTCAAGAAATTCTGCCAAAGTAATTCTACGATGTGGAAAGATGTTTTTTTTCTTTCTTTCTTTCTTTCTTACTTTCTTTCTTTCTTTCTTTCCATCGATGCATAAAGTCTCGCTCGATGGAAGATATCGCGGCGTAAAGGCTTCGTCCGAAGTGGGGTTAATGTAGCCGAGTTCGCGTGCGTCTTGATGCGCCGACAAAACAACGGGATCGACCATGCGCGGCGGAAAAGAACAGCGTTTCGTCCGATCTTATCTGTTCCTGGTTTACCGTGCGAATAGATTAAACTGTAGCGATGCTCGTGCCGCGTTACGCGAGCGATGCTCCGCATCGAATAAATTATACTCGATTAAATTACCCGATTAACCCCTTATTTTTCCCTACCACTTTTTTATGGGCCCCGCTTCTTTCTCTCTTTCTCTTTCTCTCTTTCCCTCCCTCTGTTTCTTTCTCTCCCTCCAAACTCGTCGTCCGTCGCCGATGATTTATACGATGCAAATATAAGGTAACCCGTGTTATTGGCAGAGGAAGAGGGTTTCTCTCGGAGTCGGCGGTGCCTTGGTGGAGCTGGAGCAGGATCCCGAACGTGGTAGCTGGGGCAATCCCATCGAGTTTGTTCTATCCTGCATCGGGTATGCCGTTGGCATTGGCAATGTTTGGCGTTTCCCTTACCTTGTATATCGTAATGGCGGTGGTACGTATGTATATGTACATATATATACATATATATGTATATACGTATATACGTATGGTACGGATGGCGCGTAGCCTAGCGCACAGCGGAGCTTGCTTGCACGGAGCGATTTTTCCATGCGGGGGAAAAAAGGTCTGCTCGTGCTGCTCTCTAAACAGAGACGGTCACGGGCTGGCAAACGAACTACTGGATTACGCGGGATGATTTATCCTTGTGCCCGCTCGTTTTCGCGGAAAAAGAACAAATCTGGGAAGAGGGGGAAGGAGGGGAATGGAGCGGAGGTGGAGGGAAAAGAGGGAAGCGCAGAGTCGCTCACGCGACACGCCGCCCGCGTACGTGCGTGGCGGTTGACGTGACGAAGCGGCTAATTCGAATAATTAAGCGTAGTTTGGCAGCTCGTGACCGAGCGTTCGGCAAATTTAATAAATCTTTCCCGACTGTGTGCGCGCGCGTTTGTGCCTGTTGATATAATCTCTCTCTCTTTCTCTCTCTCTCTTTCCCTCCTCCCTGTTTCCTCTCGCTCAATTTTAGGCCGGGTTTATTTGCAAAATGCCGAGAGAGAGAAAGGTTGGCCTATCGTATTATATATATATATATATATATATATATATCCCAAACACTTGGGTTTTAATTATTCTATTTTACCTCCACTCTCGTCGTTTTGTTCTTTTAGTTTCGTTTACGTGGTCCTCGGCTCTCTTCATTGTTCTTCGCCTGTGGTCTGAACGAAAGACGACCAAAAGGAGTATCGCCACCCGGCTGCCCGCTATTTTTAACCTTTCTCTCTTCCGTGAAATGTATTTTGTCGCATTAATCAGAGCGCCGGGGAAACGATAACACTTTTAATTAGTATCCGTTCGAACCGCACAATAAATCCATTCCATTTTCTCGCGTATATGTGTGTGTGTGTGTGTGTATATATATATATATATGTATATATACAAATATATATATACATATATATATATATAGATTTATTCGGTTTGTTTCGTTACTCGATAGCGAGCGTAAAACGGGACATTGATCGAGGTCAAGAATACCCCGTTTTAATCGGGGAAGATAATGTCAATTGAACACGTTTAACCTCGTCGTCTCGTTTCTTTCGTTGGTTAGATTAGACAAGCGAGTTTGCCAACGGTTGATAACAGGAACGCGCGAGATTCGCGCGTGAAAAATTAAAGCTGTTAAATTATTCCTCGATTATAGAACGAACACGGACGATTCGAGGCACGATCGTTCCTCTTCCTGTTTTTTTTCTTTTTTTTTTTTTTACGCTCTACGCAACGAACGATAAACAATACGAAGCGCGAATTAAAAGTAAACGCGACGATGCAAAGGTAAAGATTATTATTTTCAAAATAATACGTTTATCGCGTAAATGAAAAATTATACGATGCAGCCAATTCACTGTCCCCCTCCATTTTATCGTTCGAACTTTCTTTCCCTTTTCTCGATCGAAATAAACTACGTGCGGACACACGTAATAATCCTTTCCTACAGTTCCCCTGCTACAGTTTGCCCGCTATAGATTATCAAAGTACGCCTACGTCGTGTTGTGGTCTGGTTCCAGGTGCTTTTATAATTCCGTTCGTTTTAATGCTGATAACCATGGGATTACCGATATTTTTTTTGGAACTGGCTGTTGGACAGTATTCCGGACTCGGCCCTAACGAGGCGTTCAAACGTATGGCGCCGGCACTCGAGGGCCTCGGTTATTGCACCCTGGTCGTCATTTTGCTCGTAATGGTCTACTACATGGTGATCGTTGCCTGGACACTCTTCTACACGTTCCTCTCGTTCCTGCCGAAGCTCAGTTGGGCCTACTGCGACAACGATTTCAACACGAACCGTAAGTACACCGATAAAATAACAAACCGGCCATCACCTTCCTCCCGTGTTTAAATTTTAGAAAACCCTCCCCCTCGCCCGTTCGATGTTCAACTTGTTATTTAGCGTAACGTAGCGTAACCGCGCCATACGCGTATTTTATCGCCCCCATAAAGCCCCAAGTGGTCGTAGAACCGTTTTAAACGATCGAATGACGAACGGCTCGTTCCTTCGAAATTCAATTTCTCCACACGCTCCGCGCGCGCGGAACACGAAGAAGATATTCTCTTCCCGCCTCCTCTCCCCCTCGTATCCTTGCGCGCCGCTTTACGTCTCTCCTTCCGTTGCGCTCGTGGCGATTTATCGCGATATACATATATCGCATTTTTTCTCCTCCCATAAACGCTAATAACGATCCTCAAATTTTACGCTCAACCTTTTCTTCCCTTGCCTTTCGAATACAATTTTTCTTTCTCGCGCCGATCGATTTTGACGATGATCGACGTCGACGACGACGACGACCCGTTGATTCCTCGACGAGTTCGGTTTCGATGAACGAGGGGGGAAATATATCGGCAGGAATTTCAGCAACGGGAATAATAATGTTTGCGCCGTTATCACTTCCTTCTTCTATTGATTTCCGAAATTATTTCGTGTATACCGTGGTAATGTAATCCATTACCAGGTATTAAATTCCAACGATACAGGGGGGGGGAGGGGAGAAAATAAATAAACACACGGGAGGGGGAGGGGAATTAACGATTATGAATTTCGGATGCGCGAACGTAACAACAGCAACGACAATAACAACAACGAGCAGAGAACGATCAATTTTTGCTTAAACGCGCAATATTATTGAGGATAATTCTAAAAAAAAGGAATATTCAACGATTCGTGGACATTTTTTTCTACTACAATCAAATTGATTTTTTTATCTGTTATTTAATTATATCGAACTCGACTCATCGTACATCAAAAATTTTGCGTCCATTTTTTCTCTTTCTTTTTTTTCTTTTTTTTTTTTCTCGATCCAAGGTAACGTACTTTTTCAAATGATTTTATTTTTTCCCCTCCCGAACAATTTCCATTGCATTTAAAAATTTCCATCCCCGAACCACGAAAAATACGAAATTTCCGCCCGTGACTATGATTCTAGAAATAACGATGGATCGCGATCGGTGGGAAACTAGGATTGACCAAAAAATTTCTCTGCTAAATTGTTTCGACAGTTTTAATTGTTGAACTTTGAATTAAAACTCTTCCCGTTCCCGTTGTGTTATACGTCAAAATTGGAGATCTATCGATACCCGGTATCAACGCTCATTTCCCATTTTCGTGTACAAATGACGTTTGTTCCACCACTTTGTGAAACCGAATATTTAACAAAGAAATTAATCCTCAAAGTTTCAAAGTATATAAATTATGCGATCCTTTGTACCGCATACACGGGCGATACACGCACGTGATTCGTTATTTAAGAGACGCGAACGAAAAAAAAAAAAAATCTTGTTGCGATACAACAAAGCCAAGCCAAGTTTATTTTTTAATTTATTACAACTTTCATCGGCAGACGACCATCGACGCGACCACTGACCGCCGACCACCGATCATCTACATCAATACAGGCATCGTTGTAAAGAATCCATTTTTATCACGAACGGACGATTCGACACTTTTCCGATCGCATCGAAATAATCGTTCGCTCTTTCTTTACGATTCTTTGATGTGGATTTTCCACGTAGATTAGTATTCTTCTTTTACTTTTTTCTCCACTTTGTCCAGCTTGTCTGTTTCTGATTTCGTAAATATTGTCCTGTTTTTCTTCTTTTTCTTCGCGTAACGCGAAATTTCCACCAAATTGGACGTAATAAATCACTAATTGAAGAAATTGAGAGAGAGTAACAACAATATCATTGTTTCGAAATGGAAGCGCCGCATTGCGGTCAACATTGTCGCGCTATAAATTTGAAATCATTTTATCGTTGTATAGAATGTAGGAAAATGTAAATTATTGTATAGTTTGTTAGGATGCAAAATCACAAAATAATTTAAATTAACGTTCGAATATATATCGTATATATATATTTCTGATCGTATAATAGACTGAATCACAAGCTGAATTATTTTTCTCGTTAACGAGCCTTAAGTTTTTTCCGTTGATAAATTTCGCGAGTTACGCACGCGGAGCAAAAATTTAACGCGTCTATTATATACCGTTAATATTATCGTTCCAAGAACCTTTTTCGAATTATTTTCGTAAATTGCAATTGTAATGCATTGTAAATGGATGACATCCGGAAACTTAGCCGTTAAGATCAATAAAGGTCAATTTATACGGGAATGGAGCGGGTTTGGTCACGATCCCAGCCGAATTACAGCTACTGTTTCACTATTACGTATAGAGCCGAAAAGCCTATATATCGACAAGCCTCTCTCGAGTATCGCGTTACGATGCATAATTCCATCCCAAACTCGACATCGGTGAACCTCGTTGATAACTCGTCGAAAGCTCGTCAAATCTTTGGTTCAAGTCGATTTTCGTTTCGTGTTTGTTTCGCCAATTCGTTTCATTAATTACTCCGCGTCGAAATGCTGGAAAACTTACAGGATATTAATTCGGATCGTCGATATATTAATTTTCCACATTCTCTTCGCCTCTACTTCACCGTAAGTCGGTAAGTCGTTTACTCTTTTACTCGCGTGTCGTCGAACGAACGATCATGGTATTCTCTCGACCATCGAGGACCGCTCGAAAACCGAAAATCCCTGCGGTAGAGATAAAATAAATAAATAAATAAATTGCTCTTTAATAATAAATACGGAGGAGAGGAACAAAGCGGTAGCGTAATTGTCTCTGGTCGATCGAGGTAACGAAGTAGCAGCGTGGATATACTACACGCGTGTATACATAGGTGTGCGTGTGCGATGTGTGTGTGTATATAACGCGTATATATCGAGGTCGCAATATCGAGCCATACGTTGGGTCCCTACGACGCATCGTATTCTGTAAACGACAGCTATTTCGTTTCAATCAGCGATAGCCTTTGAAAGCCTTTGATGTTTCCTAATTATCGTGCAACGATATTGGATATGGGGCATAAAGCCGTAATGCCGACTCGCGCAGATTGTTACAGCGGGCTTCAAGAGATTCAATGTCAAACGGACGATCCGGAAACGATATTTTACAACAAGAGTTGCATATCGGCCAGACACGTATGCCGGAGCTTCGATTTCGAGGATGGGAACATCACGCATTGTTTCAAAGCTGACAAAGTGGAACTTCTTCGAAACCTTTACACACGGATCCTTTCGTCTGAAGAATATTTCAAGTACGTCGTCGTCGTATTCTATCTAGTATAATCGTAATGAATTCTGAACGTTCCAAATTATTCTTTCCTTCTTTGTTTGTACACGTTTATGTTTCGCGTCTCGCGAAACATAACCTTAAATTGGTTTTTCGTTCGGTGAAAATTATTTAAGAAACTAATATACTTAAGAAAGGTGAAAAAAAATGTGTAATAGATATTATCGAATCTAGCGATTATGTGCTTGGTATACGAGGAGCTACGTGGGAACACTTCGGAGGCGTGAGATGGGAATTGTTAGGATGTCTGACCCTCGCTTGGATAATCTGCTTCTTGTGTCTGATGCGTGGCGTCCAATCCATTGGAAAAATCGTCTACTTCACCGCCCTTTTCCCCTACGCCATGCTTATAGCGTTGCTGATACGAGGTAAGAAGGAATACCGATAAAATAATATTTCTCGTCGAATTCCACCCGTTATACGCGATATAATTTTTTTTTATCCTCGACGAATCAAAAAAAAGAGATCCGCGAAAAAAATTACTCGACTTGTTCGAAATAACGAAGAAGAGGAATAAACGTATATATATATATAGTTATAAAAATAATAACGGAACGGAAATGTAATCACAGTTTGGAATAATACAAACGATTATTTGGAAACGTGTTATTAATTTATAAATCGTTGGAAAACAGTTGTTCTTCAATTATCGGACATATTCATTAAGCGCGTAATAAATAACTATTCGACGAATCGGAATATTACAGTCGATGAATTGTCATTGAATTAAAAATATATTAATTGTTAACGTACGGGAGCGATGCGACGATATCACGTATTTCCCGTATACGCGAAGATTTATAATTAAAATTCTTCGACACGATAATTGACAATTTATGAATATTAAAAACGTTGATAACGTTAAACGAGATATATTTTCACACGGCATTAAACTTGCAACGCTAAATTAAAAATCAAAGTTAGAAACTTTTCGGTATTATATCGAGCCGTTGTATCGAAACAACGTAGGTAGAATAGAAGTGGAATTCGCAAATTAACGATCGATCAATAAATATTAATTAGCGAGCATCCCGCGAACGTGAAAACTAATGTTAACGTTCGTGGAATCGAATTCGTCGCGAATTCGTTATCTATGCCATTATTTACGTCGAATTTTAATTAATTTCGAAATTCTCCTCTTTGCGAAATTCCCTGCTTATTCTACGAGTAAAAACTGTATACGTACTTATCCAGTGAAAGATGTTGGGCGAAGAAAAAAAGGGGCGTTGAAATTAATCGCATATTTACATTTGTTATCTTGGTTATCGTAAAAGAAGAAAAAAAGAAAAGGAACCGGGTAAATAAGTTAAACATCTATCTCGCCTATCTCTCGCGTCCTGTAATGTAAAATTCATTACTCGCTTCTCTGGTATTTCTGGCGTGCACTCAATATTCAACTTCTAACTTTATAAAGCATTTACTCGTAAAACTTTGTATACATACGACATTTTTTCCCCTTATTTCAACTTTAAAATTATAACGCTTCGAAATATTAAAAAATATATATATATATATATATATATGTATTATGCATATCGTTTAAACGTATATACAGATTATCGAGGTTAAATATTACAGAGGCAAGATCGTATTATACGGGACAAGTATCCTGCGATCCCAGAATTTCCTTTACGTTTTTCATTTTCATTAACATTTTTCTCGTGTCTCGAATTTATCGAATTTAAACAATTGCACGGATCGAAGTGACTTTTTAACGAGTTTTAAATAATAATAATAATAATAATAATAATAATTACTTGATAACAAAAAAACGTGCAGGTGTGACGTTGGAAGGTGCCCTCGATGGCTCTCTTTGGTTCATCATGCCGAAATGGTCCACCTTGCAATCCACCAGTGTCTGGGCGGATGCTGCTTCCCAAGTTTTCTATTCCCTCGGTATCGGTTGCGGATCCCTGATCACCCTGTCGAGCTACAGTAACTTCAACAATAATTGTCACAGGTAAAAAAAAAAAAAAAAGAGAAAAAGAAAAAAGAAAAAAAAGAATATCAGGAATCTTTAGGATAGGGAGGAAAACTCGATCAGGGCGATCGTTAGATGGCATCGTTACGATAAAAAAAATTGCAAGGCCGTCCAATTAAAATCTTCCGCCCAATTAACATATCCCGCTTAAATATAACCGATAACATAGCATTTTTCGTTCCCGGCTCGAATGTTGGAGCATCGACGACCTCCCCGCCCCTCCCGAATTCCCGAAAATTACGAAAGAGAAAAAATGAAAAGACGAGATCGAAGGCGAGAATTTCGAGATACCAGACCGAGCTTCTCGGCCCGGGGAAATATAGAATAATTGGCGGACGCCGCGGTCTTGCCGGGGGATTCGTCCGTTTTCGCGCTGTTGTCTCATCTCCGCGGACGGATGCCGATCGCGTTACGACTCCGGTTGCTCGCAGTTAGGTCGGCTCACGTGCTCGAAATATCGCGGAAAGTCGTAATTAGCATGATTATCCGGCGTTGAACTTGCCTTGGCGAGAAGGCAGATACAATTCGTTGCACGTTGCATCGCGCGCGTATAAATTATATCACCGCGACGCAAGTCGAATGAGCAAGCAGCGGTGGGATATACATATATAACTTGCCACGCCAACTTTTACCCGCGCGATTATTAATTGCCCCTCCTTCCCTCCTTCCTTCCGTTCCTCCCATCTTCGTTTATACTCCCCTCTCGCGCGACGATCTTGGCAAGTCGGTGCCGAGTCCACTCGGCTCGCTGCGAAATCGTGCAACCTTGCCTTCCCCCTCCCTCGGCTTCGATCGCGGCGCGTTCGAACGAAATATAGCGTTTCGTTTCGTTTCGTTTTATGCGGGCGGCTCGAACCGAACTCGAAGCTTTCTGAATTCTTTTCGTCGCGAACGAACGAGCGAAAGAAAAGCGGGGGAGAAGGAATTGTCGAACTTTTGGAGGTTTTTCTTCTTTTTTTTTTTTCCCTTTTTTTTTTTCTTTTCTTTTTTCCCCTCTCTTTCATTCATTTTTTTAGAGACGCGATATTCGTAACTTTCACGAACTTAGCCACGTCGATTTTCGCCGGTTTCGTCATCTTCTCGATCATGGGATTCCTCGCCCGTCAAATGGGGGTTTCGGTCGAGGAGGTGATACAGAGTGGAGCCGCGCTTGCATTCATCGCGTATCCGGAAGCGGTGGTGCGGATGCCGTTGCCCAACGTGTGGGCCGTCCTGTTCTTCGTCATGCTGTTCATCCTGGGTATCGGGAGCCAAGTAAGTGAACGATTGATAAACGAAGGGGTAACGGGAAGGATAAGGTCAAGGATCGGGTTTATAAGGAACAAAAAAGAGATTATAATCGGGCCTCGAGTGCTCTTTTTACGTTTTTTCTTTTTTTTTTTTTTTCCTTAAGAAAGAATTTCTTTTAAAAGAATGAAGAAGCGGTTTTTGAAGTTAAAGAGACCAGAGAGAGAGAGAGAGAGAGAGGAGGGGAAAAGTATGAAAGAGACGAAAAGGAAAAGGGCACGGGAGGTAGAGAAGCGTGAAGACTTTTGAAAATGAAGAGCATCGTATTTCCATGTTATTTAAAGTTTAAAGTATGGCCTTGTTCCTTGGCAAGCGCGCGAGAAGAGACGGAGGGGAGGGGAAAAAAAATTTTTCGTCTTACCGAGCCGGCTAAGAAGCCGCTATTCAAGTGGCTCGTAGAACCGGAACACCAGTCCCTGTATCCGTCAAAAGAGGAGCTGTGCGGCGAAAATGTGCTCCCAAGTAGCCCCGGACGATCGTGCCGTGTTACTTTTGCATCGCGTCTCTCCCTTTCTCTCTCTCTCCCTCCCTCCCTCCCTCTCTCTCTCTCTCTCTCTCCCGCCTCGGGGCTCGTATATCATGGAAAGAGTTATGGTTTGCCGTCCCACTGAAATCCACACCTTTCTACTTGTCCTCGCCTCTTTCCTCCCTTTTTTCTCCTTCGAACGAGAGAGCGTGGAAAGGTAAACGAGCGAGGGGATGAAAAAAAGAGAGGAAAAAAAGAAAAGAAAAGCCCCTTTGTTTTCTACACACGCAACGTGTCCAACCCTCTCTCCCGTATGTCTTTCCTCCTCCCCCTCCTCCTCGCTTTCTAGGGTTGAAGGGTAATTAAGACGGACGGCGTCAAAAAAAAGGGAGAGAGAGAGAGAGAGAGAGAGAGAGAGAGAGAGGGGATGGGGAAGGAATATAAAGAGAGAAAGGAGGTAACGAGAGAATCCCCGGCGGGCGAGCATCGAATCTCGAGTAACGCGGAGAAGGAGAAGGAGAGGGAGGAGGAGGAGGAGGGGGCACAGAGTCGGAGTCGGTCGTTGGTTTTTACGATACGCGCACAGTTCGCAGGCGTGCAGGCGATAAACACCGCCATATTGGACCTGAGGCCGGATTTACGAAAGCGGGAGAGCCTGGTTGTGTTGGGTATATGCGTCACTTGCTGGTTCCTTGCCATACCGATGGTGTTCGACGGTGGTATTTACCTGTTCACGCTGATGGACTGGAACACAGCTTCTTGGGCGATACTATTGATCGGGATTGCCGAGGTCGGCGTGGTAGGCTGGTGTTACGGGTGCAACAAATTCCTGCGTAACATAGCCGAGATGCAAATGCGGTTCAACCTTTTGCTCCGCAGATATTGGTGGCTCAGCTGGGTCGTGCTGGCGCCTATCACTTGTCTGGTAAGTATAGCAATCGCGTCCGAGCTGTCTTGTGATTCGATGCTCGGCTAAACTATGCCCAAGTTATCATTCCGCCGCCGAGTTATTAAATCGATATCGAACCTGTCCCTGTAACGGAACAAATAAACGAGACGTCGATATTTTATGCCGCATCGCGTAAATGAGACTCGATCCTCCCGCGTGTCGAGAATATTTCTTCTCCACGCGCGAGAAGATTCTCTCGCAGGATTGCCTATACTTATATATATATATATATATTTACACGCTCGTACGTTTCTTCCGTAAAATATAATTTTATAAATTCCCACGGCGCACAAATATATATATTTGTTTTAATATTTTCCGAATGTTTCAACGAAAATTCAATAATGTTCCTCGACTTACCGATATCGATTCCCATCTCAGATTAAATTTCCCAATAGATACGACGTTACGAAATTTCGGCCAACTTTGAAGATAATAAGCTCGATAACTTTGGCATACGTATACCACAGCACCGTGTTATAAAGCCGGTATACGTGTATGCATCGCGATGTCAACGGCCAATTATATGTCGCGTTCTTGTATCCTTTTTATTTTCTTCTTTATCTCGGAATAAACTTCCTCTTCTCTCTCTCTCTCTCTTTTCCAGAGATGTGAGATAGAAGAGCGTCTAATTAAAGCGCGCATAATTATACGCAATTAAACTTAACCTCTATAAAACTCGGTGGACAATCGTGTACGAATCATCCGAGCGATTAAACAAATCCGTGTCCGCGGACACGGAGCTAGTTCGCGTTCCGTTTTCGTCCTCTTTTCCCGGCTGCAGCGCCTCGGTTAAGACGTTAATCCTTCTCTCCTTCGGGGGTGTTTTCACTCACGGTATTATCGCGGTTTTGCCCCTCGGCCCTCAACCATTTAGCGCGACGCTTGTGCCCCATTATCGATTTTCCGTTTGTTTTAGACTCTTCCTCCTTTTTTCTTTCCTTTCTTTCTTTCTTCTCTCCATTCTCTCCTTCACTCCTCTCGCTTCGCATCTCGCTTGGTAAATGACGAACCATTGAAAAAAATCGCGGTATAATAATTATCGCTCCATTCGTCGTTAACAAACGCGAATCCAAATATCTGGATTTGCTAATTCGAAAGGGTGGAGAGAGAGAGGGAGAGAGAGAGAGAGGGAGTAACGATCGTTCACCTCGCCAGAATTTTCATCATTATCGCTCTTCGAGATGAAAGCCTCTCGGGTGAAGATTTTTCGGATTTTTTTCCCGCTCGCTTCGACGATGCACATTCTCTCTCTCTCTCTCTCTTTTTCTGAGGTCCAGAATTTTCAAGATCCGAACCTTGGCCACTTTGATCGATCGACTGTTTTATTAAGTGCGACATTTTTGGCACCGGTTACCTCCTACGTGTATGTATGTATGTATACACTTTTCGATAAGAAGTACTTCGGTACTTTCCCTTTGAGAATAGTGCTCGATCAATCCTCTTTTCATTTCTTCTCAGTCACAATCGCGCGACCGTTTCGATTCTTAAAATTTCTTCGTTTTCTTCCTTTTTATTCCCTTAAAATAAGAGGATAAAGAACGCGCGTTAAAGAAATTTTATTATTTTTTTTTTTTTTTTTTTTCGTCAACGCACGAAATTATCAAGGAATATCGTTACGTGTACGTAGGGATGCGGATACATTTTTCGCAATCGTCAAAATCTCGTTAAAATTTCGTTTGAAATAGCACGGGTTTAATTATCTTTGTAATAAATGTTCCATAATAACTTTTTTTTTTCAGCTTATTGCAAACATTTGCATTGCATTTTTCAGATTTCTGGATGGAAACAAACGTGTAGCGTAACGTTTGTTTCCCACCTTTGCCCATATTTTAACGATATTTTAAAACGCGACTACGCGTTTAATTGACAAAATTCCGACAAAATACGCTGGACCGCTCTTACTTTATCTTTCTTCCAAAGTTTTTTCCTCTCTCTCTCTCTCTCTCTCTCGTCTAGAATGTTCTGAAACTCTCTGGAATAATCATAATGAGAATGAGAAAAGAATGCAATTATAGATTACTCGTAGCACGTAAATGTCTCGAGAGTGTATTCGTCCTCCTCTATTTTCCCGCGATAGTAAACGCGCAATTATGCCGCATACTTTCCCCGCGTACGACGTTGTATCACATTTACATGAAACGACACTGCTCGAAGGGAAAACTGTTTTTAAGAGGGGTCCCTCTCTTTGTATTTCTCTATATTCTTTATATTCTTTTATCGTTTCTCTCGCTCTCTCTCCCTTTTTTTTTTATTTTTATTTTTTTTTTTTTCTTTGCGCCTCGACATATTTTTCTTGCTTCTTTAGAATTTTTTCAAACGATGTTGCAGACACGGGTTTTGCCATCGAGTGTAAAAAGGTTTTCATATTAAACAGGGATGTCCAAGGATTTCGATTAGCATACAACAATGGCTTTTAAGAATAGTTCGAGATTCTTTTCCAGGGAATATTTAAAACGCACAGGAGGGGAGGAAGAAGAAACTTTCCCCCCTCCCCTCCTGCACGAACAATCGACGAATTTAATGGACGAATTGAAACTCGACGAGCTCGAAGGTGAGCCGAAACGAGCGTGTATTTTGTATACGCAGCAATCTAATATTCACCGATTTCGCCGGTTTATTCGTGAGGATATGAGAGGAGGGCGGCTCCTCCCGGTGCTCTTTTATGCCTCTCTTTCCGTCGAAACGAAAGCCCTATCGGCCTGGAACTCCTGTCACGTCCCATTTTAGCGATCGTGAATCGTAAGAAAATAAATGATCACGGCACGTCGGGCCGCAGCCCTCGGTTTTTCCTCCTCCTTTCCATCGATTACCGGCCTGGTTCGCGGGCCGATTCCGAATCCAGCCGATCGAATCGATAACTTAACTTTCTGTCCCGCGCACAGAATCGAATCGATCGTCGAGAAAGGAGCACCGAGCCTCCACCTTGGCCACGCTCGATCCTTCTTGCCGGAAAAAACAAGGGAAAAAGAAGGGCCGGAGCGCTTTGTGCTTTCCTGCCCGATCGAGATTTTATCCCCCGATAAAATCGGCTGGCTTCCGTGTTCCTGGTCATCGATCGTTCGATTTTCATAAACAAGCGAGGCGCAAGGATGCGATGGAATTAGATGCGGCTCGCTTTCAAACTTCCCAACCCCGGAAACGTTTTAATACCTATCGGGAACTTTGGCCAATGTGTGTTCCTTTCGGTGTATCCTCGTATGCTTAATGTAAGTTACACGATAAACTCGAAGGTATCGATCCAGTTAGTATTTATGAAGTTGGTTTGGCCTCTCTACAAAAGGTAAAACAGAAATTTATTGATTTTTCTTACGGATTAGATACAATAATCGTGCGCGTATACTACAAGTGCTACAAATTTGAGGATATAGTACGTATTAAAATTAGCTGAAATTTAAACTCCTATAATTCCGAAGATAATTACTTTCGGTCAATGAACGAAGGATCGTTAGGAACACGGAATCTTTCCCTTTAAAAGGCTTCTTGATTTATCCTGATACGACTTCCGGTTCCCGAGATACGATCATTTAAAGAAAAGATAATTTTTAATCGTTCGCGTTTGATGCGATCAAATCCTATTAAAATTAGAAAAACTTTAAATCGCTATAACTCCGAAGATAATGATTCGCGGTCAACGAACGAAGGATCGTTAGAAACACGGAATCTTTCCCTTTAAAAGGCTTCTTAATTTATCCTGATACGACTTCCGGTTCCCGAGATACGATCATTTAAAGAAAAGATAATTTTTAATCGTTCGCGTTTGATCCGATCAAATCCTATTAAAATTAGAAAAAATTTAAATCGCTATAACTCCGAAGATAATGATTCGCGGTCAACGAACGAAGGATCGTTAGAAACACGGAATCTTTCTCTTTAAAAGACTTTTTGATTTATCCTGATACGACTTCCGGTTCCGGAGATATCATAATGTAAAGAAAAAAGTATTTTTTGATCGTTTATTACGTTTTCCGTCTCGAGCTATTTCAAACTGCAGACAAGAAAAATATACGTGATTTCTAGATATACGAGCTTCTAGGAAAAATTATAAATCGCGCAAACGTCTTGAGCGTTACGAATATTTCGAATTCTCGTATCTCGGCAACCGTTCGAAGTATCGAGATGAATCGAAAAGTGACTTAAACGGCACGATTTTCTCTATCATATTTTTGCCTTCTTCCCCATTCCGGCTCTTTTTACCCTTCTACTATTCGAAGAGTCAAACTTTAAAGTAAAATTTTTTGAAACCACGAGCTCCCACAACTCGGATAAACGCATTTAACGAAGCGTGCGCGAATATCATTTGCAAGTACCTCGGACGCTTCAGAGACATTTTAATCGGAAACCTAATATCTATTTAATCAGATTTCAATACCGGTGGCGGGTGAGTTTTCATTTAATCCCAATGTCCATGCGGCCGACTCGTAAAGACGCCCCGGGGACAGTGTGCCGAAGTCGGCCCCGATTAAAAATATCAAATTCTTAATTGGCCGTTGTACCGTCGAGCTTACTGCTCCCCCGAGTAGTTTGCACAAGAAATAACAGCTCTTTGTTATATCTACCCTCCCCCCTTCCCCACTACTCCGTCTGATTTTCCGTTCGCAGGTGGTGTTCGTGTATCAAATATATACGTACGAGATGCCTCGTTATGGCAAGTACATATTCCCTAACTGGGCGAATGCGATCGGAATACTGATCGGCCTGTCGACCCTCGCCCCGATGCCGCTATTTTTCATCCGCCGCGTTTGGAAAGGGCCGGTAAGTTTCGTCACGTGAGCAATAAACAGGGAGCGATACAATAAATCTCGACGATCTCTATCCTAACGATCACACTTAAATAAGGATTAATTTCGTCGAACGATTGGCAAGCAATTTGCAACTGCCGCGCCGAGTTTGCGCCGAAAGCGAGCTGCTGCTCCCCGGCTTAGCGAGCTAAGCCCGAGATATCAGTTGGCATAATGCTCAACAAACTATAGAGATTGTTATGCAAACTGCTCGTTGTTTTTACGACACGCTACTAGCTGAAGCACCCACGCTTTACGGCGATTCCCGCGCCATAATAACCTGCATCGAGCTTTTTGCTCCAATAGGGAACTCGATCGAGAGAGATTTTGAGAACTCGTTCGTTCCCTTCTCCAGGAAGGAAATCGAGTTCCTTCGCTCGAATAGATTTATATTTTATTACCGTTCGAAGAGTTTCGATTTTAAAATATTTTATTTTATTTTAAACGAATGCGTTGCGATTTAATTTAATTTAATTCAATGTATCCTGCGCGAAAAAAGGAATTTTTCTCGTCTCGTAGTCGTAATAAAAAACGCGAGGGGAGAGAAAGGTCGAAGATAAATAATCGAAAATTCGATAAGATGATTGTAAAGGTGCATAAGATAAGTTTGATCGGGTAAAATATTTAACCCTGCCCCCGTTCGTTATTAATTCTTCTATATCTCCTTTTATAAGTTTTTACGATGAAGCTTATGCGAGAACGATGGTTATATAAAGTTGTATAACTTCCTACGTAAATTTGTTGGAGGCTTAAAGCAGTGCCGGGTTTATCGGTTTCTAGTATTTTTTTCTCCCGATTTATGGCGGTGTACAGTTTGCTCAAGGATCACGTACCGACTTCGCAAGAGAAAGGGAAGGATCTTCAATTAATTTTCTAAATCGCGTCCCAACAAATTATTGTTTTAAAAATTTTCCCCCTCTTTGATAATTCGTCATTTCCAAGACGAGAAAATGTTTCCCTTGTGGGAAACGATCGATTAAAATTTATCATCCTCGGAACAAGCAAATTTCTTTCCTTCTTCTTTTTTTTTTTTTTTCCCCCTCTCCTTTTTCTCGCAAAATCATTCTCGTAATTGCAACGCGAGCGTTTCGTTCCGTGTGTTTACCAGCGACGAGACATTGTAAATTTCCACGATAAAATGTGCCCGGCGTTTACACGATAATTATACACCGCGATATCGTTGCCACAACCCGAAATTCTCTTTGTACGAATTGCAAATTTTTTTCTTTTTTAAAAACGGTCAACTGCCTCGATCTTTAAGCCTCGCTCGGTGTACTATCTAAAAAAAGTTACCATTCTTTACCGTAAAAATCTTGACCGTAACTTGGAAATGTCTTAATACAAGTTTTTCTATGGTGCCCAGGTAATCGTACTTTGAAACGAAAAGTTTCGTTCCGTGCTCCATCGTACGGATCGAACCTATTTCATCCGTTTCTCTCTCTCTCTCTCTTCTCTCCCCTTGACCGCTTTGTTTTACTCGATAAATTTACTATTACTCTTATCTCCTTTCCTCCTGTCTTCGATTCTCTCTGTACAGCTCGAAACTACTTGCGAGCTACGAGAAGAAGATTACGAGGCTGCCATCGAAAACCGAGAAAATCTTTTTTCCAATCACCGTCGGAATATTATTCTTATTATTATTATTGTTATTACTCTAAATTTCGAGAAGGGAAAAAAAGGAGATCCCGTTTCTATCGATTTCTCCTCTTTCGCGGTCCATAAGTTCGTCAACGAGCGAGAATATTTCGAGGAATCGTTTCGAAGGGAATGTAATATGCATACGCGTGTGCACGCGGACAAAACTCTGGAAATCTTTCGTCCCGACCAAGCCCAGTCTAGGAAGCGTGTGCAGTTGAAACAGCGAGCTCGGTTGACTGGGATTGTTTGCACGAGCCGCGGGTGCAACCCGATTGTTCAAAGAATTTGACTTTCCCGTTTTAATTGTCCGCAGAGGGACCGGAGCATGTTTCGGCCGAAGAAGACGTGGGGGCCTGCCGTGGAAAAAAGTAAGGACACGGTGTCCACGGCGTCCGTCAAGGTATCCGAACCGCGTGGGAACGAGACGCAGGAGAATTCCCCAGTTTAAATTCCGCGGACACGACAATTTTTGATCGATCCACCCTTCTCTCCACGCCGATTCCGGTCACGTCGATTCGGATGTTGATGAACGCTTGAGAAAAAGAAACGCTCCCTTCCCTCCCGACAGAAATATCGTTCGAAACGCGTACACTTTTCCAATTTTTCTTCCCTCCTTTCTTCCTTTTTTTTTTTTTAAATAATATCCCGAATATTATTCGATTTGCCCGACTTTTTTTTGAACGGGGGAGGCAAGGGGAGGATCGAATTGTGAGTACGACGGCGATGTAATTACATGTAATCGTTGAAATAAATAAGCGGTGTGTGGAAAAATTCGTGGACCAATGGCGGAGCCCGGTTGAGCACCACTGCCGTGCGCACGTTCATTTCGACCAACGGGTATTATTATTTCTACTTGTTTCTCCCCTTTCTCCTGCTTCACTCGCCGACAATTATGACAAGTTCTTCGAGGAGGAGTTTGTCGGAAGGAGCAGTCGAGGGAACGACTCTCCCTTCCCCTCCGATTTCATATTTTTTTAACAAAAATATCGCGCCAACCTTTTCGTTCTTTTAAATCGATGCTCGCGGCAACGGCTAATCTAAGTGCAACTACAATTTCGCCTCGAACTTTAACTCGCTACTTGCCGATTAGTATCGCATCAACGAGTTTACGTCCGATTTTCGGTCCGAAAGGGATTCGTTTGCGATGCTTCCTTCCTTGCGTTTACAATTTGCCAAATGCGGGCGAAATCCGAACTGCCGAACTTCTCGATTAACCTTTTGGAATCCATTTTCGCAGACGTAGATAGAGAGAGAGAGAGAGAGAGAGAGAGAGAGAGAGAGAGAGAGAGAGAGAGAGAGAGAGAGAGAGAGAGATTTCAGAGAATATTGGCGGAAGGATGAATGGAAGAAATATTTTTTGTACGCGTTGCAGTTTTTCAGTATACATAGTAGAAGTGTGTAAATATGTTAAAAATAAAGAAGAGGAAGGAAGGAGCGAGGAAAATATATTTTTCGTGCCGGACCTGCTAATGGACTCATCGTTAACAAGCAAGGCCTAGGGATGTCTCGGAAGCTGGAACAGCGGAGGTTACATTAGAGAATATTGGGTGAGTTGTTTGGGCTTGCGATGCTTAAAATTCAATTATTGTAAATAAAGTAAGAAGGAACGATGTAATTTTAATAAAACGAAGTGAGCCAAGTGCGTTAGTTACTCGTTTATTTCTTAGTAACTTATTTTAAAAGTTATACCTCGGAAAACCTTATTGATAATTGTGTTAACGGAGTTCGATACAGATGGAGTAGTCGAACCATGGAAAATTGGTTGGTCCCTGTACGCTTCACGAGCGAAGATAATTTCCAAAATAATATGCAGAGACAGAGAGACAGAGAGAGAGAGAGAGAGAGAGAGGGAGGATAAATGGGATAAGAAAGAGTATATGGATATGGAAAGAAAAATTTTCGATATTATTCGTAATTGGAATACATATTTACAAGTGCACTCAACCGATAACCGCGATCCCCCATTGTTTTATTAATGCGTGAACTCTATCAAGCGGCAAAATAAACCCACTAATACCAACGATACCCCAGAAACGGGAGATATTACATATACACTTGTGCGAATCCAATTCATATACGGAATCAATCGATCGAATATACCAAAAAAGCATTTTGCAATTTTAAATGAAACGAAGTACTGCTTCTATACCGATGAGACTCTTATCGATCCACGGTTTATGAAACCTCTGACAATATATTCAGTGGTGCGCAAAAGTTTCCGGTCAAATTGATTTTCCACTTTATATTCGAAAAGCAATATTTAAAAGATTCTTAACTAATATCGAACGAAATACTATAACGAGTGTACTATTGATTTCTGATTATAACATCGTTAAAAGTTTCTCGAAATAAAGTCTGACGCTTTGCAAAAAAGAAAAAAAAAAAAAAGAAAAAACGTAAGTCAGACTCATCGTTCGAAGCCAAGAGGTTATCGACTTGACTCGATCGAATCTATTTGGAGCTAACAATGTTTTTTAAGTTTCTTGCAATTCCTCGATACAGAAATACACGTCGATCGAAAGTTTCTGAATAAAATTACAAAAAAATTGGACAAAATAAAACAAAATAATCGAATCTGACGACTCGGATCATTCTTTGATCAATTTACATGGTTATATCCACCAAACAAAAATATTTCACACGTATCGAACACAATGAATATAATATAATATAACACCGTTAATCTCGGCGATAGCGATGCGCGATTCAGCAAGTTCATATTGCTAATGATGCAATGCATACCAGGATACCAGAATCCCACTATTGAAAATTACCTCTCTACCCAATGATGTATCGCTTATCTATATCGAGCTCTAAGCTAAACTTTAGAGATTATCGGATGGGATGATTCGTCCTATTCTGGAATTCACGATTCATCGATTCCACCTATATCCAGAGCAAATCTCCGTCCACGGAATGGACTCGAGAAAACTTTTCGCCCGTTCGAATTTCCTCGAGTATCCCCGTAACGAAACGACGACTCGTTAGCCGCGTTATGATGATCATCTGGTCGCACGCAGCGCCACGCCACGGCTGTGTAAAAGTGGCGACAGTGGCGCCCATTCGTCCCGTGTTTCCTCCTAATTAATGCGATGGAACATCTACTGTACAAGGAATTCCATGTTCCCCGCGGCGTAGCAATATCGTGTGGCCGTCTGGACCGCTTGTACTCCGTCTTAACGCGGAATGTCGGCATCGGGGGCCGAGAGGAGGACGACGAGTGGAGGGGTATTGCGTACTGCGTTAATGAGAATTCGGGTCGATCGTTGGTCGATTCGCAACGGCGCCCGCCATCACCTTTTTTTCCCTCGCCGCGTCAAATTGCCTTTCGATCCCTGAATTATCCGTCCCATGAATTTTTATAAGTTCTGACGCGTTTCGTCGCCTCTATAGACGACTTCGTATATGCACCGATATATTTGGGGGAAGAGGGGTACAAATTCCGAAGGATTCGGCCGAGGATAAGAAATGCGATAAGAAATTCTCGTTTCTCCTCTCGAATAAGAAAAGATATGAAAGCCTAAGAATACCTTATTTGCCGGGATATGTCGTGAAAAATAATTCTATCTTATTGTCGGGGGAAGAAATGAAATTATGAACGATCGATCGATGCCAATACGTATGCGGGGACGTTTTCAATCTTCCCGAATAAATTGAGAAAATAAGAAGAGAAATTTGTGTCGTTACATATAAAATATTTGTTGACGTTTCATTAAGAAGTCACGGGCGAATATTGAACGTCGATTGAAATCATCCGATCGTCGGCGAGAATTGCTGCGTTAATAAATGCGAAACGTCGATTGTATTTACTACATCGTTTGTATTTGTAACGCGTCTCTTGTTTTAAGACAATTTATCGTGACTGACAGGTCATAGAAATTGGCTTTTGATTATCGCTTATTTATCAACATTACACACGTGAAATTTTACACGTTCGAACGCCGAGAATATTTTTAAAATAAAAGGAGAATATTACGTATGACTTTTCATATTTTGTAATTGGGTAATGTAAAATCTGTTGTTAGACCGGTATTTCAGTCTACGATCAATATTTGCTTATAACTTTGTAATAAAGCGTTTTAAAGCGAAATTTTATGTAACGTCTTTTTTCTTCTTCTTTTTCTTCTTCTTTTTTTTTTTTCTTTGGTTCCTTGTTACATTATACTCCTGCAGCGTGCCTGAAAAAAAATTGCAAATACTCCGTACAACGTATATTAATCACTTTACATAGAAAAATGAAGAGGAGATATAAAATTGATGAATTCCATTGTTACGTCTTCGTACTTTATAATCTCGTAATAATTCGAATCGAACACGTTGTAATCATTAGTTCGTATTTATCGAATTATAATTACTCGCGCAATAACACGATAGGAAAATTGTCATTCGATATATTATGCCCGATCACTTTTCTATCGATGCGATAAGTATCAATTTCAATAGTAACCGCAAATGAACAATCGTAATTGGCATATTATTACTAATATGTATATTAATGTCAAACATTCAAAAGCGTTCCTAATTTGACGTTCTAATATTAAAATTAATATTTTAATATTATTATTGCGTTGGCCCACGTCAACGAGATGTTATAAATATTGGAAAATGATTGAACGAGTATAAAATAAATGGACGAATAAATAAGAATTTATCCTTTCCGTGGGACGCGCTTTAATAAGGCTCGGTTTTATCATATTATAAAAAACTGCATTAAAATTTCGCATTAATCTGTTTGCACTGAAGTTTCGCGTAGAGTTCGCGGCGTCTAAAGTTCGTACAGTATTATCGATTGTTTTGTATGCTTTCCTCGTGCAGTAAACCGAACGAACGGTTTAGTTATTTTCTACGTTACAAAAGCAATGGTCGCCACGATTGTTTAACTATTTGATTGCGACCCACATCCTCCCCTCCCCCTCCCTCTTAAATCAGGTCAAAAATGCTAGAGGGAAAAGTAGATCGAAATAGCCGTCAGAGTAGAGAAATTTTTTTCGTTTTTCGACGAAAATTCGAAAAAATAAAAATAAATGCGCGCGATTGTTTTCGATATCTACGTATATGATCGTGTTAATAAGTTTGTTTATAAGTTTCGTTCGAGTTTTATTTTCGTGTATTTGAAACTTTAGCGAGATCGTATATCGTGGATTCGTTATCGCTATCTTCGAATCTTTTCGTTACGTTGGAATACCTTCTTCATTATCTGAACATTGTTTGAGAAACCAAATACGTTTTCGCTTCAACAACAGTGTTAGTTAATGTTCTGCTCGCAATACGATAAATCTGTACTTGAGTTTCTACATTGTTAGCAACATAATAAAGCTCGTAATTTTATTATAGCATTGTTCGAGAAAAAGATAAGTGAATACGTCTAATAAGAATGTATAAAGAAATAAAAAATAATTAATCTCTCGAAATTTCGTTGTAAATGTAATTAATTAATAAATAAGATGAGAATTGTGAAAGTGACGTTGAGTTAGAGATCGAGTGTTTAATTTATCGAGAAAAAAAATAAGCTCGATCTTGTTTGGAGATTGTATCGACGAGAGGATTGGAGGATTATAAAAATGTAAATTTTGCACGATTTTACACGGCGTTATCGTGAAAAATGCATACGCGCAATATCGAAGTATCGCATCTGTTTCTAATTTCAAAAAAATCACATTTCACGATTCTGTTACACCATTCACTATCCCCGCTTCGATGTTCGAATTAAATAATTCTAATTATAGTGAAAACAATTTTTCCGACGAAAGGAATGTACAAATGAAAAGATATACGAAGAGAGAGAACGTTTCATCCGTTTCGAACCGTTTCGTAAATCGATCTCTTCTCTTGTCAAAATATAACGAACGCGGTAGAGCAAAGGATGATTCGATCAATTTCCCGAGTAAAACGTTCCAATCCCGATCAACTTAATTCCATAAGATGTAAATAAGTTTACGAAAGATAGGAAGGAAGAAAGAGGAGGAAGAGAAAAGGTCTGCAAAAAAAGAAGTAGGAAGAGGAGGATAAGAAGGACAATCGGTTGTTGGGGAGGTAAGAAAAGAAAGGCCGGAGGGTATAATCTCGTCGCGATAACGAAGGAATCGCGGTGGTTAGTTTATAACGATTTAAAGGAAAATTTATATCGGCGGCCGGGCTAAAGTGGCCCGATGCAGCTGTAACGCGACATTGCACTACGAAATTAGGTAACAACTTCGATAACGTGGCCCTGGCTGTGTAGATGGTGCTGCCGCTACATGTATAACGGACAGACTAAGTCACCGCTTGTATCGCGCTGTTCTACACGCGTCGTTAATTAATTTTGTTCCTTGCCTCCGTGTTATCTGCCGGCTGCCAGCTCTTTTGCTCGATAATCACGATAACGGATGTTTCTTTGTTGGGCCAAAGTCTTTCCCTCTCACCTCCCCTTCCCCTCTCCGTAAAACACGATTTAAGTAACTCTTCTCTCGTATTACCGTGCCACGGCGTCGCCGAGAAATCGGGTCGAAGTAGGTTGCTACGCTCGCACGGTGCAAGATATCACGGTGATGAAACGACTCGACAATGGGCGATGGTGGGGGAAGTCGGAGGAGGGGGAAAGGGAGAAGACACGAGGGAATCGACGTTAAAGGACGCAAAGACGAGACGTTCGTGCACGACGCGCGCGAAAATAATTAGAAAACGATTCATTTATTCGAATTGGTGTTTCTAGGCTGGTTCAATACTCGCGATTAATCTTTAATTCTCCCGTGTTAGTTTTCCCGTGCACTCGTACGAAACGTGTTCATACTTTTGTCTGTTGTGCGAATGGTAGTCGCGGTTTTCCGTTAATCGAACCTACTTGTGCCGGTGAACGAAAAGGAAATTTCCCCTGGTGGGCAGGGAATTTACTCCTGGTGGCAGAATTTCTCCCAGGAATCGGTTTCTTTCCACGTCGCGGAATATCGTGTTTGGCCATCGACGCAACCGTTGGAAATTATTCACAATTGGATGGAAGAAAAACGACTTCGAGACGCTTAGCTCTTTCTTCTTCTTCTTTTTTTTTTTTTTACAGATATTCCGTAAATATGTATCATTGTTCGTATCTTCAAAATCGACAAAGTTGCAACACGTCTCGTGAATGGGCATAAATGATATTTCTAAAAATATATAGATCCTTTCTTGCATTCTACGATACAATTCTACTTATTTCGTATGAAAAATAATTTAGCTCAAGTATTTAGAAGTATTTTTCCAGAAATAAAGTTAGTAAATGGGGACTTTATGCGAATTTTACTTGTAACGAATAGCATAGACTTTATTTTGGACCGCATAGTCATACGGTCGAGGAAAACGTTTGTTCTTAAAACTCAAGTTATTTCGTCCCTGAATATACACCGCGTGTATACACATACACGTTATTTTCTCGGAGATTTTTCACGGAAGACTTGTTTGTTTGTCCGTAGCACATTTACGGAGCTATGAATTCTTTTTCTTTTTTTCCTTTCTTTTTTTCTTTTTCTCTTTTTTTTTTTAAAGAAATAGACGATTTCAACGAAATCGCGAAATTCCTAAAATTCTAGGTAGGTATTACGTGGCCGAAAGTTTTGTGAATTTCTACGGTTGCGGTTCGCAGAAGGTCGAAAACCTCGGCCTCGTTTTATATCGCAAACACGTTTCAAAAGCGAAAGAATAAAAATCACTGACTAGAAAAGCACTTGCTCCGCACGAGTAATATCGCGATTCGCGACGTAGACGCAAGATATATATATATATTTTTTTCATAGCGACGGAAATGTAATGCGACCGGACAAAACTAAAAATAATCGTTAACCTTAAACTTTATCTTTATCACCGTCGAATGACACACACACACACACACACACAAACAAATTCTTTTAATATCCAAAATAACTGGATCCTTCGCGATTTCTCGCGAAATAATAAGAGAAAAGTCAGAGGAAAAATGGGATCGACGGGACGGCGAATCTTTCCTTCCTGAAAAGAACAACGCGTATTTTTTTTTTTTTTGTAAATACGAGTTTCGATAATAGTCGTAACCTTTGGTATTCGGATAGGCCGAATCAAACGTTTCGCGCTCTTCAATTACACGCGAATTTCTCATCCCTTCACCCTCCCCCCTTGTTGTGGGCCGACGAAAATGGTTGCGTCGTCTGACATTAACGTGCTGGGCTCCTTTGATCCGCGGAATACGGCATTTTAGTTCACAACGAAACCACCCATTCCCGAATCTGGGGCTAATTGTAGCTTAGCCGACGTTGTTCCAAGCCACTCTTCCATTAACCGGCCGGTACAGCAATTAACCGGAATTTCTATGAGATTCCGCGCGTCCGCCTCAAAGGGGGACGACTAGGAATTTATTGTTTCGATTTATTATGCAGTCTGCACACTCGTTACCGTGCCTTTGCCCCTTCCAGAGAGAGAGAGAGAGAGAGAGAAAAAGACCTTGCTACTCCTCTCCTCTTTATCCCCCTTATCTTTTTTACGCGCCACTCCTCCCATCGGACGTCGGTAACAAGCTTTCGTGCCTCTTTCGCCCTGGAACGCGGCCATAATGGAAGATTTAAATTTGCAGCCGGGGTTACGCACGCGTGCGAATTTGAATTTGGATCTATTTTATAATCCGGGCTATTAAAGTTGCCGCTGAATTTGCATTCCTCCCTCTATCTCTCTCTCTCTCTCGCATCGTCTCTTCTCCGGAAAATTTTTAACCGGAATGGGAGCCAGCGGCGTGACGGAGCGGCGAATGAAATTCATGAAAGCGTTATACAACTCTATAACTGCGTACACACACACATCGATTATTGCGTAGGCATTGCTTATATACCACTGAATATATACTTGCGACTTTTATTCGCTCCTCATCTTCTCCTTCTCGTCCACTGTCTCCTACTCGTTCCCTGTCGACCAAGGGCTGTCTCGATTCAGGAGGATCGAGGAAGAAGAAGGGTCGCTCGCATCGACTCGGTATAACGTAGTAATTAGCGCAAGGAAAGGTGCATCGGTGAAAAATGTACCGTGCAAAGAAGGTGGAGAGGCAATTTTGAGCAGGTGGAATTGGATATCGTCCTCTGGGCTATTTGTAGGAAATGTTTGAATAAGCCCTGATTACTTTTTCGAGGAAAAATTGAATCGAACGATTCCAAGATCGATCCCACGTTCGAACGAAGAAAGAGCGGTAAGCAAAGTAAGCAAGCGAGTGGATTAGCATCCGTGGCAAACGTAGGATCGCTTTAATTGAAAAAGAAAGGGAAGAAAGAGGGGAGGTAGAAATCATCGTATGGAGAAATATAATGCGTTTACTTGTCGGCGACTTGTCTCGATTAATTTTGAAACAGTTCCTCCCTGTTGGAAAGGGTCTTGGATCCATCCATCTTTCATGCGTAATTCGCCCCACGTTTTGACATCCGGCACTAGTTTCCTCCCTTCGAAGGTAGGTTAGTTTTGAAGATGTTTCAATCAAGACCTCCGACAGCCAGTTTACGAAGCGGAGCGGAGAGAGAGAGAGAGAGAGAAAGGGAGAGGGAGAGAGAGGGAGAGAGAGAATGTCGTCGTCCCGTGAACGAAGAAGTTTCCCTTACTCCGAGAAGATGATCCCTAATGCTCGTAAGTGTACTCTAATAGCGACATTAGTTCAAATGATTTATTGACGCGCGTAACAGAATTTGATGCGCGCATTAATTTAGACGAGGTTGCACGAGTTTCGAACATTGTGTCCGTGTTTCGCCAACACTCGCGCCTAATTATCGACGTAATTAACCAGTTTATACAACGCTCTCTTTCTCTCTTTTCCATCCCTATCCCCCTCTCTTTCCGATGCCTCAAAGAAATTTAAATATTTCGATAATTACTTCGTTTTATCGATCGATCCGCCAAATCGTCATCGACCTTTTTCGCAATTTTTAAAGGATAAAGGGGGAGAAAAGAAATTTCTGTCATTGAGATTGACTCGGAACGCGAATGACCTGCCACCCCGAAACAAAAGAAGGAAGCTGCTGTTTTTACCAAGGAAATCTTCTCTACGACGCAGATGCTTAATTTCCCTGCGGACAACGCGCTTTAATCACGTCAGACGTTGAGCCACAACTCTGTCCTTCTGTCTTTCTCCCTCTCTCTCTCTCTGTCTCTCTTCATGTTCTCTCATTAGAGAGGAGAAAATCAATAGTTAAAGAAAGAAGGAAAGGGGAAAAAAGCGACGACTGAAAAATGAGAGCGCATAACGCAAAGCAATTTGTATCTATTTCCATTAACGTGATTTCGCGTTAAATCGCTAGAAATATATATATATATAGTTTTATTTATTTCGCGTTGTGTCTCGAACATTTCGAACGATGATGAATGGGAATTTTTCGGAGGAAAACAAAAAGAAAACAAAACAACAAAATGAAAAGGAGAAACGTAAAAAAAAAAAAAAATAATAAAAATCACGCCAAATTTCGAAAAACGTTCGCTCCGACTAATTTAGAACGGCGTTCAGTTGTATAAATCTCGATCGATTTTGAAACACGATTCCTTTCAAAGTGTCGGCCGCGCGTATTCGTTAATACAAACTTGACAATAATATTTTGTTTTCTCCTCGAATTTCCGAAACGATAAATTCCCCCAACCCAAACTGTGCAACTCGCGCGATTTTCGTTGTATTCGTTTTTTTAATTTTTAGTCGATTCGATCGAATCTCGTTTCGAATCTCTGCACATTTTTCGAACGATTCTATTATTTGCTTCGAGAGTATCGCCATTGTTATTCCGACCAACAAAATATACACGAATTATCGCCAATTATCGGCAATTGTAATTTCGACGAGATGACTCAGGGAATGTACAAATTTTTGAAAGGAATCGCTATCGAGGTCAAAGCGAGGCTTGAATCACTCGATACGTGGCGAGATGGTTGTAAGGCGTCGAATGAAAGGGAGCCGAGGAATAAAGGAAAAGAGGGAAGAAGAGTGATTGGGAGGGAGGAGGAGGAGAAGCGAGGAGATGGAAAATTGTGTTTCGTCCTGATTCCGGAGAGTTTTCATCGCTAAGACTGTCCTAACAGGGCTGTGCTGCTTTAAGCGGTGGAAAAGTAAGGAGCACGAAGTTGGACCAAGTGCTTGTACAAAAGAGATGGCCGGATAAGGATTTTTCGAGAATTACTCGCGTATCTTCTTCTAGCGTAAAAATTTTAACGAAAAAAATCTTCAGCTCTGTTTTGCTAATCTATATACGTATAGCATACGCGAAGGCGTTTCAAAATTCATAATTCCCCGAATATGAGAATTTTTGAATTTCAAATCTGTTCGACAAATTTATTCGCGTAAACGCGAATACGCGGGGACGAGGGTTGGGTTCGTTGAACGAAATATCTGGTGGTTATCGATTAATTGGCAAAGGAACAATGGGCCGTGACAATCCTATTTTCCGGTAGACTTGATTAAACCTTGGCTCCGGGTCAAAGAAGAGCTGTTTGGGCCGATAAGTCGGTTTCATTGTACGAATGTCACGCGTGTAATTTTAACTCTTCCGTCATCCGTAATACCGTTGGCCGGTGTGCGAATCAATAACCGACGATTGGCTGACGGCTACAATTCTGCGAGAGCACGGGCGACGACGAGCTTCGGCCAAGCGTGGGCACACGGGCGAGGAGGGGAGAGGGGTGACGCGAAACGAGGTAAATGCGGTTGCCACGACGCGAACGGCCAAGGGAATCGTAATTCGGGATATCGCGTCGAGTTTGCTCGCAACTTGCGCTTCGACGTCACACCGCCTCTAATGTAACGTGAAATTCTCGCGAATTCCCGTGGTTTTTCGAAAGGCGAAAAAAAACAGCACGGAAAAATAACACGGTCCGAGTTTCCACCAGTTTTCGAAGCAACCAAAGCAAGAACAATATTTCGTGAAAAAATATCAATCCGTATTCCTTCAACCGGACAACTGGTTGGACTTTATTAAACGCTTAATTTAACTGGCGGGATACGAGAACGAACGACATATATTTTGCGGATAATGGATCTCTCTGTTCGTTCCACCGTTGAAATTCGCACAGTGACCGCGATTAAATAGACCGACAGATGGCGGCGCTTTCGCGGTATCCGAATTCCTTAAATACCAATCGGAAAATAACGTTCCATTCGGCGTCCCGTTGTAAACGAAACTCTCGGCTTCGTTTCAGACGCGTGAAAATCGCGCGGCGTTTGCACGCAATCCGCGTTAATTCTGGTTAAGCTATACATATACGTAGGCAGTTGGTAGCAGGCGGAACTTGGTAGATAAATGTCGCGAAGGCTAGCGTTGTGGATCGGACTCGACCGCGTTGCGACTCTTGTATCAGAGATAATATCTCGCTCGATTCCGAGCGGCGGCCGCAGTCGCAGTCACGCGTTGCGCTGCGACCGACACGCGCTAATTATGCAAATGAGTTTAGGACTGGTGCGGGCCGCTGTTAACGAGCGATGCACGTGCATTCGCGTTCCATCGAGCGGAGAAACATCGGGTTTACGCGTAGACTATGACATACGCGCGCGTGTGTGTGTGTGTAACCAACGCGTGTGCACGCGATACCCGATCAATTTTTCATTCGCCAGTCAATTTTCAAGTTGCTCTCGCTACGAAATGATAGAGAGATATCTCGTTTCTTCCCGGGTGAAACTTTTTTTTTTTTTTCTACGGAAATTCGATACGTATACACCTTTCATTGGTGGAAAGAAGTCTCGCGGGACGACACAAGGGCAAGAGGAGTATCGCTTCGCTATCTCCATATTCGTTTACAATTCCGACACCACGCGTTACACGGTAAGAGCTGTAATTTGAATATTCGAAATCGTAAAAATTATTCTCATGAACGTTACGTTAGGATAATCGTCTATTATTCGCACACAATTAGTATCTTGACTACTATTGCGAGAAATAAAAAAGTTTTTAGAATTCTCTTGTATTCCATTAGCTAATCCATCGAGGTTTAGATACAGATCGTCGTTTCGGATTAGCGTACGCGACAAATGGTAGAAAGAAATATTCGACGAGTTTAATTTCGAATCGAATATCGTTTTTTTTTTTCTACTTACTTTTTTCCAGTTCGATTCAAAGTTTGATCGAACGTTATATATATGTATATTTCGTTTCGAGATATTTTCTTGCATGCCGAGACAAGAAGAAAGGAAAAAGAGGGATCTCTTCCTTTCTCGCGACGAGCAATGTTGGTTATCCTTGACAAAAGAAAAAAAGTGACCGTTTCAACGGGACACGCCATCAAAGTATTAAGCAACTGAAATTGTTTTTACCGGAAGCTCTCATGAAAAAGTTAAGAAGCTTTAATCCGACCTAAAATTAGACTACGGTTCAACTGTCGGGTTGGAGTTGGGCGAAAACCTAGTGTCTTAAAAATAATTAAACACGTACAAAACACGGTATTACGAATTTCCAGCTGTATGCCTTGAATGTGGGAACAGGGAAGGTTAAATCAGAGGATATAATTGTACGGACGGGGTGGTTAGGCGAGGCCTTTTGAGAATACGGTATTGGTATAGTATCTCTTTGACGGTGGGTGTGCAAGACCCTGCCGCAAATTAATATTTAACGGTTACTCACTATGGTATTATATTTAATATATATCCAAATAATTTATAATTTGTGCCTCGAGTAACCAGTTGTACAGCTATTAAATACGATAATACGTATTACGAGAAATGGGAAATAAATCTAATGTCTCTTACTTGTTTTATATATATATATATATATGATCGAAATAATTCAATTCGAACGGATTAATTATTCGTGAAATAATAATAATAATCATCGGGGAGCGAAATAAACACGAAATCGCGACTCGTTTAAACATCAATTTCACGAGTTAATAATTGAACTTTTTAATACACTTTTAAAGTAATTCTTCTAGTTGAATCAACTTTGCGTTTATAGTTTCAACATATTAGCGGGGGAGGGGCGGGATTAAAAGAGAGAAAAATGAGGGGGAAAGGGAAACGTACATTGGACTCGTTCCCGGTTTTCCGAAAGTTGGCGATCGTAGGTTTTAATCAGAAAGTTTTTTCCCGCTGTGGAACTATAATAGCCCCTTCGTTGCCCCGTAAATACTCGTACGCGTATGCTCGATACGCGTGGATCGAAAGTGCTAGCGGATCGCCAATTATTTATCCCCCCTCCCGTAATAACGATGCACGATTTCTCTCTTCCTCTGCTTAAAATTTCTTTGTCCCTGCGTATCGAAATCCGCTGGCTCGATTTCCACCCCCTCCCCCTTTTTCGAAAGGAAACTGGATGGCGAATATAATGCGGAATTGAACTGGACGCCGAACAATCGGAATTCAAGCTCGGACAAAAAAGAAGGGTATCAAAGGCCGTGACAAAACAGTTCTGTGAACGATGTTTGAATCATTTTTTACACCCTTCCTAGCCTCTGTTTCCTCCCCCGCCTCGGTAAACCCATCACCGTATCAAACTTCCATTAGCAGCCGGGTTCCAATCCTTTGGAAAGGAATCCACGTCCCGCGCAATTCGTAGAACGTTCATGCACAATTGGAACGGATACGAGGGCACCTATGCGAGGGCGGGGGGAGGAAAAAGGGTCGAGACGAGGGTTTTCCATTGAAAAGCACGATCGCCATACTTTTTCCACCGATCTTGAAGCTGGGGAAGGGGGGGCAGACGTTTGCCGTCGCGACCCCCCTTAATTCCAGCCGGATTCCAGAGGTGAAAATCTGTCTGACCCTTGGCCGGTTCACGATCTTTCATCCTCCGTTCGTTCCAACGAAACCCCTTCCCCTCCCCCTCGGTAAGGGCTTGATTTCGCGCCACCTCGTGTTGACACAGGCGACTACAACGATCCCCCATTCCAATTCCTGAAGCGTGGAACTTGGAAGCCGCAGGGGAGGGGGAAGAGGAGGATGAAGCCCGCGCCTGTCTGCCTTTCCAACGCGAGAGAAAATTACGGATACGTCGTGTATCGGTCGGGGAGAGGGAGGGGAGAGCGAGGTAACCGGATATCGAGGTATTCACGCGCGGTATATGACGTGGAAGAGGAGGAGGAGGAGGAGGAGGAGGAAGGAGACGGAGAAGATGGAAACAAACGAGTGTGTGTAACGAATGTAACGTACGCGAAGGGGGAGGGGTGGAAGACGGGAGGATAGAATATAAATGCTGTGCACGAGAGTCGCGCAAATCTATTCGCCGGATACGGGATGCAGCATTGTCGGGATTCAACTCCTCACCGGTTATTTCGCGGTATGGGTTCCGGTTAAATGAGAAATCTTTTATACATTCCGCGTACCAGCATACCCTTTTTTCCTTTCTTCTTTTTTCTCTTCTTTCTCTTCATATTTTAATTAATGGCAGGTAGGTTCCCGCGCGGATCCAACCTACGAGAAATGAAATCACTACGACCCTCGCTCCTTGTCGTTCCTCTCTCCCTCCTCCTCCTCCTTCCACATCCCTTCAATCTCGCGCCTTTGAGTTCTTCGATGGCGCGCGTCGCACACGCAAACGGTTTTACCTGCACCGCGGTCTCCTCGTTTCCCCTCACGCACCCTTTCGTCCCCGCCGCTCCTCCTCGCGTCTCCCTTTTTTGTCTCCCGCATCGGCGTTTCCTCCTCCTAAAATAACGCCATCTTTTCATCCCCCTTCGTCGTTACCGCACGCCGATACTCTTCGCCCCTCCACTCCTCCCCCTTTCCTTTTCCTTCGCGACCCTTCCCTCTCCTCGTCCGAAACGCTCTCTCGTTCCGGCTGCGTTAAAACGTTCGCGATGTCCAATATTTCTGCCACGATAAATCACAAAACGCGGAAGAAGGGCGCGCGCGTGTACTCTTTGACTCTCGACGCGACGAGACGCGACGACGAACAACAGCCTCTCGCGTTCCTCGCTCCCTTCCTCCTCCTCCTCATTCCATTCGATCCCCGGTTAACAAGTCTGTTATCAGACGCCGCTAAATCAAACGGCGTCGGGGGTAGAACGAAAAGTAACGAGTTTCCAGATTAACTTTCCACTCTTTTCCATTTCTATTGCGCGGGGGAAATTAATTAATAAAATCGTCTGCTGAAAAGATGCTTTCACGCGTTCGATTATTATTATTATTATTATTATCGTTATTATTATCGTTGTTATTATTATCATTATTATTATTATAATACGCGGTGGAAATTGTCCATTGTTTCGAGTTTGGTTATTCAACCGAATCGATTATTCGAACACGCAGGATGAATACACGCGATTCTAACGCAGCTAAGCATTGTTATATGCTCAACGTTGCGTCCTTGTATTTTTTCTATTTTTCTCTTCTTTCCTTCCCCTTTCCGCCCCGGTTTAATACCGTTTTAATTTTTTACCCGCGCACGGAGAGACGACAGTTCCGCGGGGAAGGGGAAGAGGGAGAGAGTTATCCGAGCGGGAATTGAAATAGCTATAGCAGTTATCGAGTCGGACGAGATACACGTTAGCTTGCAAATCAAAATGCGAATACGAAGCGATAGCCGATAGTCTTTAACGGAGAAGCGCTTTCGCTTCGACACAAGTTGTTGTTTCGCGAAACAACGCGGGCAGATGTGATAAACGCCTGCCTTTTTCTCTTCTTTCTTCCCCTTTATTCATTTATTTATTTATTCACTTCTCCTTCGTTTCCCGGCTTCGTTTATCCCCGCGTTAAAAAAACCATATCCGACGCGTAACGCTACACCTTTTATTCCGGCACCAATTTTTGACAATTCCGCTCGACGTAGGAACTCGAGACATTATACCGGACCAGGTATAATACATCGAAATCGATATCGTTTCAATATTTGATATTTCGAATGAAAGAATAATGGACGGGAGAGAGAAAGAGAGAGAGAGAGAACGTTACGTTGAATAAGACGCAAACGTTAAATAATTAGGGAGGGAGGTATTTATCGAGAAGGCAAATTCGTGCAATTTCGGTTAATCCGATAATCAGCCACTTCGAATTCAGCCTCGTGACTCGTATTTTCGCGATAACGCGATCGGTGGTTGGGGGAAGGACGTTAAGTATCGCGGTTGGTGAACTTTCTTCGTGACGTTTCGAAAAGGCATCCTGGGATCGTTCGTGACGAGGATTTTCTATGGACGCATCGATCGTCCTCGCCGAGGGAGCGATCGTGTACAATATCCCCTCCCCTCTTCGATTCAGGGGATCCTTTGATTAATTGCGCCAAGGGATAACGATAAGTCACATGCGATATATCGTAATTGATAATCACGCGACACGATTCGATTGGGTGATTGGATCGGCGATGAGGATCTCGTTCGGAAAAGATATCTTCTCGAGAATATCTTAATCGAGAAATTATAAGAAATTTTCCTCGTCAACGTATCGGAAGAATTTCGGAAAGCCGCGAGAACTCGTTCGATTTCGCTTTCAAACCGCACAAACCGCGACGCCGGTGCGCAACAATCCCTCCGTTGAAGGGAAAAACTTTGCCTTTCCCTTCGAATCGTAATTCAGCGGTCTCGCGATTAACCGCGGGGACGCGGGCTAAAAACTTTCCAAACGGCGGCAAACTAACACGTGAATACGCGCGCACACACAGTCAGAATCGATATTTCCCCCGCGTTTTCACAAAGCGGGATTGTACCTGTTTCGTCGCGAAATGTGAATTTTAGATGGATTTCAAAATGTAACAGGCGTGAATCCATTCGCGAAATTGGCACGAAAAATAAAAATTCTAACTCTGTTGTTATCCTTCATTAGGTAAGCTCGGTAGTTTGTCGGTGAACCGCCACTGTCTTTCTCTCCGTCTCTCTATTAAATTACGACTGATTTCGGCGGCAAGGGGGAGGGGAGGTGGATCCTCGTGGCCGAACGCCACGCCCACACCGAGGCGTAATGCGTTTCCACGTGATTTCGTCCACGATGACGCGCCATTTTTTTAACTTGTCCCTCTGGCCTGGGCATAACGTTCGCATATATCCTGGCTGGTTTAACCATAAAACGTAAAACGAATACCGTGTCGCAGACCGGTGATCGTCGACCGTTCTCCTCTCGCGCTCTCTCTCGCTCACTGTTTGTAAATAAATAACAAGGACGAGCCGGCGGTGAACAGTGGGCGTCTTCTTTTCGAGGGAAGAGGGAAGGGAGGAGGGAAGGAGAGGGGGAGGCGGGCGCATCATCGTGTTTTAAATCATGGAACGTTAGCGACGCTCGATCGCTCGCCGATCGAAATAACCGCGAAACTGGGTGTGGAACAATCACGCATTAATCAGCCGGTTAATTACTCCGCGTGGCGGAAATATCGGTGGAGAATCGGTGGCGCGCGAGGTATCGATAGGTCGCGACACAATCCAGATAGATGAAGTGAAAATTCAAACTTCCCCTCTCGGAAATTTGCGTTTGATCGACGTTCGGGCCGAATCTAGTTACGATGGAACCAGATTTGAATAAATAAAATATTGTTGAACCGATTTATAATTTTTCTTTCTCTTTCCACTTCTCAAGGATCGAGTAATCCTTGCCGGGATCTTTTTAATCTTTTTAACCTCGGTGCAGCCGCGCAACCTCGTTCGTATACGTATGGGAAAGCATAATCGACGCGATAAACGCTGTATCGTTGTATCATCGTTAAACGGTGTAACAAAGCTTTAATTTCCATTTAAACCCGAACGCCCTTTGAATTGGTTAAAATACAGTTGGCCCAATAGTAATTTCTCGCACTTCCGCCGTTGGATTGTAAAACAGGCCAAGCCCTCCCCTCCTCCCCTCTCCTCGCAAACGCAATTTCCATTACGCAACCGAGCGGGAGGAGGAGTGGGGGAGGCTGCGTTGAAAGTCGAGGACAGAGAGAGAGAGAGAGAGATAGGCGTGCGGTTTCTGGCGGAAGCCACTGCAGCCACGAGCGAATAACAGGCCCCGTTCCACGGAATCTGTAAATTCATAACCCGGCCGAACACCTTCCGGCCGACGAGCGTCTTTCTCTTCTCTGGCCGAGTAGAGGGAAGACCGTCACCGCCCAACAGAGCAACCTTTCCCTCGATTTCCCTTTCGATCTCTTTGAGAACTGAGGACCGGATACTCGCGTGGAGAGGACGGCGTGGAGAGGAAGGGGGGAGGGAAAAAAGCCATCGTTCACCATCGATTTCTCGAGGCAGGTCTCGGGTGAGTGACGGGTGCGGCATGGAGCAAACTCCACGCGCTATAATTGAGTTCGACGTTGGTTGAAGAATGGCTCCGCAGCGATGCACGCGTGCACGCGCGCACCTGCTCTCTCTCTTTCTCTCTCTCCCCTCCTTCTCTATACGCGTCCATGTTGTTTCATCCTCTCCCTCCGTTTGGTAAATCTACACCGCGAGAAGAGGTGGAAGAGGAGGGGAGGAGGGCGAAGGTTCTCGAGCAGAGATGAGGAGTCTACGCGCTCTTTTTTATCCACGATTTCGCCACTCCCGCCCCGTCACAGTTTAATTAATTACTTTTAATGAGCAGAGAGAGAGAGAGAGACGCGCTTGATCTCGCACGCGTGCACCACGCCTGCTCCATCCATACCATCCGTAATTCAACGGGAGAGACGCGACAACGGCCACCGTCTGATCTTTTCTTTAAGAGCTTCTCTCTCTCTCCCTCTTCCTCTTTTTTCGCCCTAACGAATTTTATTCGTTACGATCGTTTTTAGGCACGTTGGCGTTTCATCCATCCACTTCTTTTTTAATTAACCACGACCGTTTTCTTCCCTTCGGGTTGTTTTCTTTTCTCCCCTGTTACGGTGTTTCTTCGTCGCGATAATTGGATGCTTGGATTAAAGAATATTGCATCGAGGCGAGAATCGTATGGTAAAATTGAACGAAACGATTTTTTCGCCATCTCTTCTGTTCACAGTGTTCGTCGAAGGGATCGATCGTTTGTTTCGAACTGCGGATCACGCATCATTCGCAATAGCGGAGAGACTTTTCCGAAAATGGTAGTTACGTTTCGTTAACACTCGCACCGTGTTAAAAGTAATCGCTCCGGGACACAGTGGGGAGAAGGCGGATGTAACAAATTGAAATTCTGTGTTTGAAGTTTAGAAGCGATGAGCCGGCAAGTAATGTTGGAAGTTTAAAGTAATACGATCAAGTTATACATATATATATATATATTAATAAGATATTTTAAGTTGCGAAATTTATTGCGAGTTTAAAACTTCGCAAGAAAAAAATAAATAAATAAATACGGAGTTATTTAAAAAAAAAAAAGATAAAGAAGAAGCGTATTGGAATAACGCTGTCTCCATTTATCACGAATAGATCTCCCCAGAGTAAACTCTAAAATATCGAGAGCGAAACACGGTACAACTAATATCTCGAATTCAAACAAGTTGCGCCAATTTTTACAATTCTACGCGTGTGCGCAATTACTGGGGATACATTAACGACTTTTTCTTTTTTTTTTCTTTCTTTCTTCGTTTCGTTACTTATTTTAACATCGTCAAATTTGCCGACGCATTGTCCGATTCGAAACGATGCACGATGTTAATTCATCAACATCGGGCCTTCGGATCGAAAACTTTTTATTTTTATCTTTTTAAACGGATAAAATAACGAAGAAGGAGTAGGACGATGATAATTAAATCCATTTAAAAAAAATAAACGTTTTTTATTTGAGAAATAAAATTATTTTTACTTATTCATCAAATATTGGATTTTTTTTCCCCCAAATAATAATACAAAGTTCGTACAACAACAATTTTTCGCGTAGCACGTATTAAAAATAAATATTAATTTATATCCGTGTAAATTATTCGCACGTGTGCATTGCCGACAACGAACGTTGAAAAACTTACGTGATTTGCCGTAGTGTAAAAATTCGATCCCTCTTTTTCGAAATAAACAAAAAGAAAAATGTCATACGTATACATAATAAAAATTACAACGTCACAATAATTCGTTACGATATCGTTAAACCGATCAGAGTGAAATGAAGTATTTAAATGAGATATTAGATGAATATTAGGTTACTTAAAAAATTATGAAGACGAAGAAGAAGCAACTCTTTCGTCGCAGAAGATCCTGTTATCCGAACGACGTTAACGTTCGAATACGACGATTCTATCCTATATTCGAACGGTTCGCCGACTTATCGATTCGCTAATTTACAGAAAAATCGAAGCGGGACGTGACGAGAGAAGACGAATAGATATTGCAAACGAACAAATACTTTTTGTAGCCAAGAATCGTATCGCGATATCTATGTCTCCCCATTTGTCTGTGTCTCCGGCTCGGAATGAATCATTGTTTTCCAAACGTTGTCGCGTTGCTCGCATTCGCCACTTTCTCTCGGATTAAAAATTAAACTGGGGAACGAAAAAATTCTCGCGACAGAGGACGAAAAATTAATTAGTCGCGACGATGAGACGGGAAGGAAGAAAAGGGATCGTACGTTTCACGTCGATTAATTTTTCTTCTCTCCTCAGCGTGGAACCGCATCGAGACAAAATTAACGTCGGAACGGCCGCTGATACGCGCTTATGGAATAATCGAACGCAACGAGTGGAAAAGTCGGGTCGATGAGACGACACGTCCCACGACAAAATCCACCTGTTATTCGTTCGAGCAAACTGCTTAAGATTAATTTGGCCTTCCGATAATAACGTTTCTGTTCCTCGTTTTCTCCATCGTTTTCCGTCGTCCAGATTTCCTTTCTTCCTTTTTTTATATTTCGCCTACAACTTTTATCCCTCGGAATTAATTAACCGAGCGTCGTCGAGAGATCGGGAACTCGAAATCGAAGGATTTCGAGCGGAGAAATGAAAAATGTCTCGTCGCATCGTGGCATCGATACATCATCGATTCGTTCACGTTCCATCGAATTTTCGCTACACTTTTCCTCAACAACGACCGGGCCCGTAACTTTTTGCCTTTTTACTCGATTATTTACTGCACGGTCAGCGTGTATTCACTTGACCGGTCGCAATCAGCCATACAAACTGCTTTCCTCTCTCTCTCTCTGAAAACCCTGTCCTGTTTCCCGCACTTTGTCCACGTTTCCCTCTTATCATTATTTTCTTATCTTTCCATTATTCTCTTCCCGTCCTTCGTACAAATCTTCGTACGATCTCCGCTATATCGAGTTGTTATTACGTATATAGTTTTCGAGGAAGCCGAGATGGCGCCACTGTCCGAGGACAGATTATCGGATGGGGAAAAATCCTTTATTATTGGTAAATGATCAATTTGAGATAAGCAGAGGTCCGGTTAGAAACAATCTTTTCAATTTTCGCGTTCACCTTTAAATCCTTTATAATCCTATTTTTATTATCGGTAAATGATCGAATCGGGATAAAAATTACCTTCCCAATTTTATTTCGCGTTTTTTTTACTTCGACACAAAGCGCGCTCGAATTCGCATAAACGGAATTTTAGCTGTGCAAAATTATATGCGCTCGATTCGTTTGCCTCGAACCAATAAACGATTCCAAATATATACACGGAATTTGTTTCGTCCGTTTAAAGTTTCTATTCGTAATTAATTATATTATATCGAATTTGATTTCTGCCGATGGAATATTAAATTTCAAATTTCCCATCGATACGAATTTGGACGAGAAGGAAAAAAGGAAAAAAAGGTAAAAGAAAAAAATTACTCGCTAAACTATATGTTAATTCAATCCATTTAAAAACGTATCAAATTTCGTGGCAATTATAATTGAATCGTATTACATTCGAAAGGTAGACGAAACGTTGCCAGAGGTGTATCATATATTTTCGTTTATGAAATTTTAATTAAATTTAGTGGACGTTGATAAAATTCAGTTTAGACCTCTCTCTCCCTCTCCCATTTTTCTAACGTACTCAACGTTCTAATCTTCTTATGCAAATTTTTAATATAAAATATAAATCGAATATATTTCGTTGCGGAAAGAATCCAACCATCGATTTATCGCGGACAAAAGTTACACGATTCTTCGCTTTCGATTCTATCCCCCCCTCTCTCCTTCTCGCTCGTTTCGACGAAACGAGGAGCGGATTAAGAAGTACAAAAAGGAGGAGACGATTAACTTGGCGGACGTGGCGTGATCGTTGCAAGATGCGACTTTATCTGCCCGTTGCCAATGATCCCCGCTCATTTCCATCTAAAGTAACCGCTCGGTAAACCATTTTCCCCTCCTCCTCGCGTGATGGATCGCGCCGATTCCGCGTCGATAAATCGTATCCACCTCGCCTTCGTTATTTCGTATACTAATAATCGCATCTCCTATTTAATCCTATTTTTATCCTTGCTTTCGAGAATTAAAAAGAAGGAAGGAAAATTACTCGGATCTTTCGAGCCTCCACGTAAGGAAACGATCGACGGAGAAAGTTGTTAAACAAAGTTGTTTCGATATGTATGCGACCGTATACGACTTTATTCAAATCGATCGAGAAGTAATTGTAGCTGGAAACTATCGTAGAGGTTATAGAGGTTACGTAAATGACTCCATTCGAAATTTTTAACTCGCTCACTTTTCTTCAACACCTAACTGGAACATACATTTATAACGTAATTATATGTATAATTAATTATTTTTAAAATTTATAATTTGCATACACAATTTTTTATACTTAACCATAAATTTAATTTTCACGAATAATAAATAAAATTATAATCATTTGAATCATTAAATAAAGCTTCCAACTTTACACCAAGACTTAATTACCTCACAATTTTATATACGTTATAATTCGGGCAATTCGATGAAATAGATAAGGAGAATAAGGAGAGCTTCATCAGACGCTCCTCGAGATACTTCGCCGTCACGTTTTCTCCCCTCCAATCGGACGACAGGAGGGGAGAAGACTGCTCGGATCGCGGCCACCGAAGCGAATACACTCGAGGAGGAGGAACGCAGCACCGTTTCACGTTTAACGTAAATTTTAAAGGAAAGGATCGGATCGACCGATTCAATGTTTGCCCTGGCTTTCCGCTTCCTCTCTCTGTCGCTCGCGGCCGGAATCCTCGATGACAGAATGGAAAGGACGACGCGATCTTTCGGATTAATACGCCGTGATGCACTCGGCTCCCCTCGCTCCCCTCACTTCTGTCAACTGCACCACGCCACTGCACGCTTCGTTTCTCCCTTCGTGTACACGTGTTCCATCGATCAAACTTATTCAAATTTCACCGATGTATTTATTTATTGAATCGTACGACACGTTTGGATTGCAAAAACGTGTAATTGTGACGTTGGTTCGCGGAATCTTCGCGATTTCGGCGCACCATCGGCTACGGGATAACGTATTGGAATAGTAGGAGACGTTTATCTGTTTTATAAGCAGCGACAAGACTGCGAGGCTCGGCAAATTTCCGAACGCGCGTATTAAATTTGTCGCGAGCAACAAGGGGAGCCAAGTTTTTCATCCAGGAGAATTAGTTTTTGTTTGAAAACGGGGCGTAATACCGCAACTTACAACCGGGTCCATTTGTTCCAGTCGTGGAATCAGGAGCAAGTATTGCGCGCGTAGGATGCATAAACCCCGGCGGGCTCGGCTTTTATTAGGTGCAAAATAACGCGTGCACAAAAGAATGGATGCAAATTTCTTGGCACAATGCGCGCCTCTCTCCGCGAGCGAGTTTTCCGCGTGTCTATTGTTGATCGTATTCGATACATAGAGAGATCGTGAATCGCATTGGAGGGAAGTGGAGGGGTATAAAAAGTATATTTTTGATCGAATATGAGAGGAATTAAGAATCTGGCTTTGCGAATCAAAGACTCGTTTCCAGCCTCTTCGATCGATACTTTAATCCAAACATTCGATCCCTTTTACCTCCAACGTCCAATTCCAAGAGATGAAAGGACGGCAACAAGATTTCGAGAATATAAAAATATCGGAAATTCGCGGTACTCGACGATATTTTCGTTGTACGATATTTTCGTGTAGCATCGATACGTTGATCTACTATTATCTCAAAAGAATCGCCAGCCTTTAATCCTCTTCGGGGATTGGAAAATTCTTGGCAATTCTCAAAATCTTGTTTACACGAGCCAGCGCGTGTCTTTTCGCGTCGATCAAATATTCTCCATGAAACGATGCTGCGAGAGAGATAAACGAATCAGTCATATATATCAAGATATTAAGATATACCGATCGAACCACGTTCAATTTGCATAAATATCGGGGGATATTTAACTTTTTCCTAACTTTTCTGCAAACAGTTAGCGCCAGTTTGAAATAAGTACAATTTCTGGAGCAAGTTAAGTCGACCCCGGTACAATTTCATAACAGGGAAATCCAACTTCGGAACAGAAGTACATCTTTGGTATAAGTTAAGTCGTCGTCCTCGTCGTCGAGGTAACGAATTGTTGGAACGAGATTTCCTTAAATTTGAATTCTTTTACATCTTGTTGCAATTAAAGCGATTATTAATTGGAACGTGGAATTAAGGGGACGGTAAGAAAGAAAAGAACAGAAATTTATCCTCCAACGCTACGCAGTCGGAAAATTAATTGTTCCTTCATGGCGAACGATTTTTGTTTAAGCGCACTCGACGATGTTATCCCCTTAAACATCACCAAATCTACGAATAATACAAACGAGTACGAAGATTTTTACGCGTGATATTCGTAAGATACATTAACAACGAAATTAACCGCGACAATTATCATGGTAAATTCCTATTACTATTATTATTATCATTACCGTTATAATTTAAAGGGAAGACTGAAACGGCTTAACCAGCTTCGATCGAATGGCATTATAGCAACGGCGTGCATGCCTCTATAGCCTTAATAAATCGGATAATGAAGATGCGGGATAATAGAAAATCGGATAATCGGGAAACCATAAAATGAGATCCTTTCGCCCGTATATATATATATATTGAAACGAATCGAACTCTTAATTCTTGATATCGCCCCCCTCGGGGCGATACATCAAAGTCGATTCTCGATTCTCGGGAAAGAAGAACGAGCGGAGGGGAGGCGACGTATATTTATATAATTCGTATCTCGCGTTTTTTGGCCCGCAAATATTTGCCGGGTGACATCAATCTTTCGGGTATAACGAGAGCAGGGGGAGAGGAAAAATACGATGAAACTCGTCTCGCGTAATTTCAACGAAAATTATCGGACTGAGCCGCGTCGCGGACGAAATTAACCCCCGGTTCGAAATCAATTTTCGCTGGTTGCGGGATCGAAAATTTTCGATCGCCTACGAGATTGTTATCGTCATTATTATTATTATTATTATTGTTGTAATATTCGTGAAATGGAACGAAGGAAAGAAATATTCGCATCTTCGACCGTGCAGCAGTAAATACGCGGTTTTAATCGGTTTACGAGTCCACGAGAGGTCGCAGCTTTTCGAAACGCGAATTTTTTCGAAAGCAACCGGGGGAGGAAAAAAAAAATTCACGGACAAATCGTGTTTCATCGTTGGCCGGTCATCGATACAAATGAGTCGAAACAGTATTACGAAATTCTGAAATTGTCGACACGCGTGTATGTATATATAAACTTTGGTTAATATATACTCCCTCCCCTTTTTTTGTCACGAGAGAATTTGCAACGAGAATGTTTCACGCGCGACGTTGTGTTATTATTAATTTTCAATGCAGCGTGCACATTTGTCACGTTAAACCAATCTTTTAAGAACATTATCATTTCCCCCTTTGGGGGGCAACTTGGGGGGAGTTATATCGGAAATCGATTATTAGATAACGTAGAAATTACTGAAAGGGAGGAGGGAGGCGGATTTTACGGAGAAAGTTAATCTGATCCAAGTTTAGCAACAGGCGGGACCAATAACAGTTGTACGTACGTGTATGCGGCGATCGCGAGCGCGCGAGCCGTTGTTGCAATTATAATAATACGGCGATTACGGCGAAGAAACGGGACGATTATCGTGTCGCGTCGAATCGTTACAACGCGTGACCAAAACGCCTCCGCTTCTTATCGATCCTCCGATTAGTAGACTCTACTACTTTAGTTTAATTGCCGGACACTTATCTTACGTGACCGGCTGTTATTCGCGAGGAGAATACAAAATGATGACGTACCATCGTACGTGTACAACGATAAATATTAATTTCCTAAAAAAAAAGGAAAGGAAAATAAGTATTTTTCGTTTCTTCGAAGCAAAATATACGAACGAGTTCAAGTCGATCGAAATTCTTTCCAAGGACGAACGAATGATTCGTTCCATTCCCTTCTTCCGGGAACAATATTTTCCCGTGCCATTCGACGTACATATATCGCCCTTAGAAATAGCAACGAGAAATTATTCGAACGAAACGAAAATGTGGTTGTTGTTTCTTCTTGTAGATAAAAAAAAAAAAAAAAAAGGAAGGAAGGAAGAAAATTGAGCGGCGAATCGAATATACTGGAGAACGCGAGAAAATGGTGAATCTTGGGCGGAAAGGAATCTTAGGCCGCGTTTTAACAAACGGGTAAAGTGCACTCAATTATACCGTTTCCGCGTTTTACTTCTCGCCCCAGCGGACGCTGTATCCGAGGCGGAGTCGTAAGACACCGACTTTACCGATTCGACCGCGAGCCAGACGGCAAACTCGAGTGCTTGCGGACCAGGCCTTCTATGTACAGTCCTCCGGAGAGCCTTTCCAACATCCTCCTCCAACAGGAAATTAATTTCATGGGAACGACAATCGATGATACGCTTTCTATTTCTCCAACTTTCGCCATCTTATATTATATATCTTATACTATAAAATCAATTTATTCCAAATTACCTTATCTTTTAATTACCGCGAATAAATTCATTCTTTTTATTTCAACAAAATCCATATATATATATATATATAATATATATATATATATATATACGCGTGTCGAACTACGATGCTGACAAACTTCGATGCTAATAATTCGGACTGGGAAATCGTGATTCCAACGGAGCGGCCGCCTCGTTGAAATTCGAATCGCGAGTTCAGGGACGAGGATTGAAAAGTTGGCGGATATAAAGGTATTAGGCGGAGGTGTATTTGTCAAATAGACGCGGGCACAATATATATATATATATATCGCACGGTTAATTTACTCGAGCAATAACGAAGCGAGAGAGAAAGAGAGAGAGAATCATAAGCCCCAGGTGTTACGTCGCGAATCTTCGACCCTCGTAAACACGAGAGCACCGTTGCAAGAGAGACGCATAGAGAAACTGTGTACGGCTGTGTGTGCGCGCGCCGCATGTGGAGGGGATGAAGAAAGGAGGCGCGCGGGAAGGAGAGGGACGAACTGCGGAGGAGATATACAGAGTATAACGAACAGAAGCTCAAGGGTGCACCCTACTTTCCTCGTTGTTACGGTATCGGTGAGTAAAGTTGGCCGAGTAGTTCGGTTACGGCGGCACGCATCGCTATTTCCATCTTATCCTTCCCCGACTTTCCTTCTCTCTCCCTCTCTCTCCTTCCCCCTCCCACTTTTTAACTATCCATCCGTGCCCAAGGATTCCAGCGCTTGGCTTTTCACCGCCATTCGAAAGTTTCCGAAGAAGAAACGTGGGCAAGAATGGGGAACGGAGATAATCGCATCGGGTTCATCTTATCGTCCCTTAATTTCGCACTTTTCCTTTCTTCGTCATATACACGCCCATCTACGTACACGTTTATCGCCGATTTGATGACTCGATTCGACAATGAAGGAAATCCGCGTTTAACGACGATCATTGCTGCAGTTCAGAAACATGCAGTTCGTTTCTCGTTGGAGAAATGAATGTTTGATAAGAAGGGCGAGAGAGAGTCCTTGGATGGAGATAAAACGCGTATACGTATACCCAATTCCCAACACCAGTTTCCATCCGAGCCTCGTGGAAATTTCGCGCCGGTAATTTGTATCTCACCTGACTTTCTTCCTTATCATTTCTTATGAATGATACGGATAGGTCAAGCGACGCGAGAGCAAAGTGGAAAATTCGATATGTGAATTTTCTTCTCCAATTTTCGCACGAGAAGAAACTCGTTCACGCCGTATCCCCTCCCCTTCTCCCTCCGGACAAAACGTCCCATTTTCGTGATACTCGGCGATACGAATTTTCAAAATATCTATTTATTCGTTTGGAATGGAATTATTCCACGCGACCCGTCGATTCAGGAATCGATCGTGTATCGGAACAGGTGGCGATCGATACGATTTCTAGCAAGCATATTGGACCCGCGTAGATATCGAAAAGCGTAGGATTCTCGATCTTCGTTCAAGCAAATTAAACGGATATGATTTTAATTGAAAAATCAACGATATCCCCTCCCCCCGTATAATGTACCACGAATATACGAGTGTGTTCAAATAACAATTAAATCAAACCCTTTTTCCCTCGTAACGTTTCCCATTTGCATTTTAGCCGGTATTGCGCCGCCACGTTATATTCGGGAATTTTTCCTTCGCGCGGAAGAAGACAAATATGAAATAATATCGAGCACAATTTTTCCAGTTTTTAAAACAATTTCAAAATCCCGTATAATTTATTATTACACACGTTGCCTGATTCGTTTGAATCAAATTTCGTGTTTTCGTAAAAAAAATGTGCAAATGCGTATATTTTCCCGCGTATTAATTAACGACGCGCAACAATATTTCGACAAAACATTTTCAAAACTAGAAATCAATCGGGCAAATATTCCTCTCTCCTCCTCCCCGGTATAGATAGATTTTGTGAAATTAATTTCGTATTTACCCGCGCCCAACTTTCGAACGCCCAGTTTTCGAAACATATTTAATGTTTGCAGAGATATATATATATATATATATATGTATATACGTATATATGTATGTATATGTGCGAGCAGACTCGTTTATTTAAAAAAGTATTTAATTTTTCGCATACTTCGTATCTCGATATTTCGCGTCTAAAAATGTGGATATTGTTTTACAAATGGCAATGATGAATATTATTTAATAAATAACAATTGTTACTTGATATAAATAACAATTTTTCGATGAAACGGCCATTACCCGTCCAATTATTTTATCACCGTTAAATTCAAAATTCTTCTCTCTCGAAAAAAACAATAATATAATATTGCTTAATTTAAAACGAAAATATTCCCATTCCCATAAAAATGGGAACGAAATTTAAATGAAAAATTCTATAATTAAAATTGTATGGTTTAAAAAAAGGTAGGAAATTAGCGCGAGAAATATTTTTTTCCGGAAATTGTCTCGCTTTTGCGATACATATATATATATAAACAATTTATTAAAAATTGATTGGACCTATATAATCATAAGAACAAGGTAAATAACCTTAACCTAAGTTCACGCAAGAAAAATAACCGCGCTCTTGTTGAAGAAAATACTCTTTGATCGAGGTAATGAACCAAGTTGTTGGAAAAATAAGAAAAATCCGGATCGATAACTGTGTACAACCTCGTACCTCGTTATTAATACTCTCTCTCTCTCTCTTTCTCTATGAGGTAAAAAAAACAAAAAAGAGAGAGGGAAAAGAAAGAAAAAAAAGAAAAGCAAAAAAGAATTTGTTAGTATAATGAGTTCATAAAGCACGCGATACTTATATAATATGTTTGTGGTGCACGCTGCTGTGCCTCGATACATACCTTGAGTGTTGTTAAAACGCAAAAATATTCTGATCAATAAGTTTATGGCCGTGTTCACTTCGACACCTTTTTAACGCCGCCGCCTTTGTTTATGCAACGCGCTCGAATTACCATTGATAAAATGTGTAACGAGAAACGTTAAATCGACAAGGAATCGTTGACGACGAGGGGGATTGTGAAAATTTCCTCGAATCGAGAAAGAAAAATGATTAGAATTTGAAAAGCTTCCTCGCCCAATTCGCTTTTGTTGAAATAACGATATCGATTGAAGAGGATAGATTCGTCTCGCATGGAAAAACGTGTCATCTCTTATTGCCGTTTAACGGAAAATTATTAATCTTTTTCGAAAAGTATTTTGATGCTTTAATCAAGACATTTGCTGTGTTCCTCGAGATTTACTCGAGCGCGTAAAAGAAGAAAAAAAAGGAAGAAGAAAGATCTCGTCGAGAGAACTCGTTTATCCCGAATTGAAAATTACTTGGAGGAGTACAAAAAAGAAGAAAAAGTTTTACAAAAAATTAATTTCAGATGTTTCAGATGTTAAACAACGGAATGTTTTCTTTTCTTCTTTTTCTTTTTACCCTTTGATTTAATGAAGTGTAACGAATCATTTCTTTTTTTTTTTTCAATTTCACAACAATGAAATATCGACCTTACAGCGCGTAAAATATTTCATACTTTCATCACCGATATTTCCAATTTTCACCTTACTATTCGAACAATCATCACCCAGGCGCGCACATAAAATAATCGTTGGCCGTCAATCGCGTGATTTTAAGCGAACGATGGCCAATGAAAACCGGATACCGCTATTAATACGGAACGGTAAAATCGCCACTCGTGTCGATACGTGAACGTTTTTCACTAATTATACCGGCCGATTTGCCGATGCGGCCAAACAACAACGTTTGAAAATCATCAACGGCCACTCGCTTTCTTTTGATACCGATCTTTAATTTACATTTACACTAGGAACACTTAAATTATCCATCCGTTATTTGAACGAGCCCCCCCTGGAATAATTGCTTTTTCCAGGGGATTCACTGTTTCGATAGAATTTTACAGTTTGCCCGCGTATATATAAAGATACCTTTGATACCCGCGCGCTCTGCAAATTTCGAAATTCTAATTTCAAATTAAGCGCTATCTCTAAAAGCGTAGTAATTTCCACGAATTTGTACCATCGATTGCACAGCGAATCGTGTGTAGTGGTGTAAGCGCACTTACAGGGGACACGAAGCAAATTGCTCGAGTTTAATTAATATCATCGAAACGTAAGATTTTTTTCCCCCCTCCCCGAAACGAAGCGTGTTTGGATAAAAAAAAGAAAAGAAAAGAATGTATGCATTTTAATTATCACGTTTTGAGTGATTCGATTTCGATATTAATCGCCATTTCTCATCGAATCGTCACATTTCACGCTCGCAGAAAGGAAGAGGACTGGAGGAAAGAATGGTCTGCGAGAGATACGATACGATATATTCGAGTAAATATAATACGCGTCGGACAAGTTTGTCGGCTGCAACTGTGCGTAAACATGTACGTACGGGTTGAAATGACAAAGCCAAAGGAAAAAATGCGACGAGGATAAAAATTGAACGAGTCGCGTACAGGTGACGCGCGACTGTAATTCTTCGCACCTTTTCGATCTATAAATTAATCGAGTCGTTTTCGAAAAGTATATCTACCGATCGAAAATCGCACAATCGATTTCGAAACGAGAAAGAAAACAAAGAAAATTCAACGAGCTTCGTACGTTTAAACGAGCGCGTGCAAAATTTCAGCTTTTATTCGAAATATTTTTTTTTCTTTCATAATGTTAAAAACAAACTCCAGGATATATTCTCCAGGATGGGATATATCCAATTACTTTATTTACCTCGTAAATTTAGCAAATTTTTACACGGGAAGAAAATGAAGCGAGCAACAAAGAAGATGCAAATATACAAAGGGATTGATTACAGAACAAACACTCGCGTTGTTCGCTTTTCTCGAGTGGTTCTCGCGGGAACGCGTTTAAAATGCAATCAATGATGGAACGTAACATTATACACAAACGAGGGCGATGAAAAGAAGAACAAATATCGGGCGCACCGAACGGCTGACGATTGACGCACGCACACGCGCATGCGCACACTCGATCTAACCGACGCGCTCGATTCGCGCGTGCGATTGGCCGCCGTGTCCGAGCGGCGCTCATCACTTTCAATTATCGGGAATCTAACGGGGTTTCGCGGCCTGCTACGATCCGGCCATATTTTAAATTCCATTGAGCCACGTGACGCCGCCAGTTCAATTTCGCCCCCCAAAGTTGGCCACGAAAACTAAGTAAACCGATCATTCGATCCACGCGCGGGCCTTTGGCTTGTTCCCGTGCAACGGGGATGAAGCACGGGAATTAAAAAGCAGCCCAATTCCCGAGGAAACTCAAACTCCGAGCTGTGCAATTCCAACGGCGAAACCGTTTAAAGTGCAGAATTTTTCTATCTTTGCTTTGACCGTCCATCCGGAATTGGATTACCGATTTACCTTCAATTTTCATCTGGTTTATTCGGCGCAACAACGCTACACAGTTATTACGCGCAGAAAGTAAAACGAGTTGATATTAAAAAGTGTTAAAAAAAAGAAATGTAAAGAATATATGTACACGTTTCTCGTTATCTTGTTATGTGTACATTAAGCTCTCTCTCTTTCTCTCTCTCTCTCTCTCTGTATATCGAGTATACATTTCATTTAATCAAGAGGACAAATATATATTCAGAAAATAATAGTTTTATATCAAACAAGTCCGTCCGTCCTCGAAAATGGCCGTTCTACATTCTTCGCGCACAATGTGTACAATCTCAAACACTCGGTCTAAAGTTTAGACTCTAAACACTCTTCCCTCGCACTAGCTTCTCGACTCTTCGAGCCGTGAAAAGTCTGGATCGAATCGGTGTGGTTAAAGCGAAACAAAGAGAGATATTCTTTTTCTTTTTTCTTTTTTACTCGATGCCGTCTCGAAAGGAGCGTTGAGAGGAAAAACGTAACGCAATTTCTTTACCGTTTCGTTTCTCTGTCCCCACCCCCTCAAAAAAAAGAAAAAAGAACCGCTTTCGTCTGAAAAGAAAAAAAAAAAAAAAAAAATCATAGAAAAATCGTCGCGCGCGAAAATCGAAGCGAAAAAAGAAAAGAAACGGCGTTTGTTCCGAAATATTCCGCTGCATATTCCGCGATTACTCATTGACCGCTCTTATTGGGTAAACGTTCCATCTCAATATCGTTTGTAGACGACGGGAGCTGACCGGTCGCCTATCCCTCTCCATTTCGCCAGGAACGTGGCGAACTTTTCTATTTGAGTCCCGTCTGTTCGGGGAAGAGTGGCACGGCACATAGGAAACCGATAGTTGTGAAACCCGACACGCTGTCAGCCGCGCCAGATGTCTCAAGATAAATCGAACGGTTGCCGGAGTTTCGTCTCGGAATAAACAAAAATTGCAACGCTAACGAGTCAATAGGTGAATAAGTTTTAAGGTGAATCGGTTTTTGAAATAAGAGGGAGAGAGTGAGAAATAAAGGGAAGAAAATCGAAAGAGGAGGGAAAAAATGAAATTTGGGAAGGGGAAAGGAAGGATTGGAGAGAGGTGGCAAGGAGAGGAGAAGGAGGAAGTTAGTTCCTGTCGGGGAATAGAAGAAGACAGAAGGGCGAATAAGGATATCGAGTCGTGGCTTAAGACGTGGCGACGTAATCGCGCGTATTCTGCTCGACAAATATTTGACATTCGAGACTATTCACTATTTCGCCAACGAACAAAGACGCGAACTTTTATTTCACCCCTTTTTTCCGCGAGTTGAAATAACTTTTCGAACGATGATTCTTACTTAATACGGATCAAAGACGATTTAAAACGATTCTTCTCCATTCTCTCTACCTGATACCGATCATCACACTTCCCTTAACTGGGAGAAAATTTTTATCGATCCCGTAGAATTCGAACGTGGCGATTTATTTTAACGCGAGACGGATAATTGAAAAGAAAAATAATCCAAGGTTAGTTTTTTAGAAAAAAGAATGGCGACCTTGTACACACTTTTCCAGGCACACGCTCGTCTAGACGAGATACCGTAGCGAGCGAACGATTGGAAAAATTATCGCACTTGCGTTATCGTCCCTCTGTATATTTCTTTAATCGTTTTAATTGCATTATTAAAATATCTCGAATAACGTTAAAAATCCGTGGAAAGAAAACGAATCGTAATCATCATCCTCGAGAACATTCTTTCCTTTCCCCTTTTACTCCCCCCCTCTAATTCTTCTCTCTGTTTTTATCCATCCGCTTCGAGCAACGTTCCACGTTCCCCCTCTCTCTCTCTCGCTCTCGCTCTCTCGCTCGCTCGCTCGGCGACGAGACCTCGAGCCCGCGATCGATTGCGAATCCCCCCTCCGCGCCACTCCATGTAGAGTCGTCGAATCGGATTTCAGAACGACTCACCTGAAATTCTAATTTAAGACACCGTGGGAGAGGGAAGGAGGCAGTTGACGAGAGAGAGAGAGAGAAAGAGAATGCACAAGCCGGGGACAGAATCTGTGCATCAGACCGGCTCCTTCCCGATCCTCACCAACATCGGGCCGTGTCCTCGTGCCCGACCAACCGTTTTGCTTAATTGAGGGCTCGCCCGGCTACGACGTACCTTTCATACCCGAAATTCATCGAATTACTGAAGTGAGACGGGACGGTTCTATAACCGTGCCACTGACCGCGAAGAAAAACGTCGCCCGTCCGCTGTTGCGATTCTAACATTCTCCGTTTCACTCGACAGCGCCATCAAATTACCTCTCGTTTATATGGTAATATACGATATCGAATGCCTCGATCGTTTCTTTACATACGTGTGTACATAGCTGAACTAAAAATTATATCGAAGGAACGCGTATTATTCGAGTCGATAAGAAAATGTGGATTAATCTTGACTAGATAATTCCTATCTCGAGATCTCGCCAATGAGACTGTATTCGTAGATCGTTCTTTTTTTTTTTTCATTCATTATGAACATTTTCGGGATAAAGTTTTCGATCGTTCACAGATGCTCTCTTTCCCTTTCTCTTATTCATAGAAATTATTGTTAAAAATTGGATGGACGAAATTTTAGCTGAATTTATTTTATTGAAACGAAGAATTTTAATTTATTAAATAACACTCTCGTATTTAAAATATCAGAGGCAGAGTGAGAGATCGATATATTCGGGATAAAAATTTCACGGTAGATTTAACAAAAAAAATAAGGGAACGAGATATGCGTTAAATCGTTTTATTTAAAATAGTTTATTGGATTGTTTAGAAAAAAGAATTTACGCGACGAAATGTTAAAAACATGAATTTTACACGAAAACTTACTAACTTACTAAGTCTAATTCCCTTTTATGAAACTATCTTAACGCTATTATTTAATTCGATTAGCATTGTCGAGAGAACACGGTAAGTACATTTTCACTATGGAAGATAAAAAATTCTAAAAGATCGTAACGTCATAGAGAAAGTTGCAAAATTTTAATAGGGATCTCTTTCAATATTCCAGCAATATTCGAAAATAAAGACGTAAAAATAATTTGTATCTAGGTATTTTCGACGCGATGCGCGACCAATTTTGATAATCGAATAAAAAATATCTCCCGAAACACCGTAAATTAAATCATCCTTCCCCATCGCGATATTACTATATACGAACCGTCACTTCGCGTTCCTCCAATTCCATTCCAACTCGTAAAACTAATAACAAAACACACATAACGGTAATTAATTCGTTTCCAGATATGAAAACTAGTTTTCCCTCTTAATAACGCGCTCGCGACTCGCACACGGCAATCTCACGCAAGCGATACTGCTAATTCTCTCGACATAGCTCTCTCTCTCTCTCTCTCCCTCCCTCTCCCTCTTTCCTTCTCTCTCTCGACCAACCGTCCTCGCTCATAAATACGTTACGCGATATTTTCCACGATGAGCAGCATAAACACTGCGATTCCTTCCTTCCCTGTGAAACGATATTCACAACGTACTGCTCACGGGTGGAAAGAAGTCTCGCGGAAGGAATGCGAGTCTGATTGGTTAATTTGGAAGGAAACGCCTACTTTCACACCCGGTTTTCTTTCTACCATGGTATTTGTACCAATCCAAAACGACGATCTGTATCTAAACTTTGATGTATTCGATATGATATAAAAATTTTTTTCTCATAAAAAATTTTCTCGTAAAATGCATAGATTAATTATAACTTGTAACGGTAGTTTAATTTATAAATGTAATTTCGAGTAGTTAAGATAATAATTGAATACGAATAAGTTAGATATTCTATAGACTATATTCTATAGATTATAGATAATTTCGAAAATATTTCGACTATCTTAACGAAACGTAGATAAATGAAAATAATTTTTACGATTTTTACGATTTTGAATATTGAAATAACAGCTCTTCTACTACCGTGTACCCTGTGGTGTTAGTAAACAAAGCGCCTAGAGTGGGGATAAAGTGGCGAAGGATCCCTCTTACTCCTGTGCCGTCCCGCCATAATACTTTTCTTTCCAGCAGCGAAGAGCAGCGCCGTTACAGTTTCGCTGACCGACCGCATGGAAAATTAAGTTTCCATATCTCTCGAGCGAAGCCAAGCTCGGTGGAAAGTCGGTCGTAATTAGGTATACGAGTAGATTCTGTTCGACAAAACCAGATCGTTTACTCGTTCGTCCATCCTCGAATCAAAACCGATCCAGAGCGTGGCCGAGTTCACCGATGCTCGGTGAATCGTTGGTGCGAGTTCCTTTATGGTTGGAAGTGTTCGTGCATGCAAGATTCGGACCAGTATAGTCCGACAAAGTAGTTCCACAGCTTAATGCTCGCGCTGGTTGCACCAGCTGCTGCTCGTACATGCATCCCTATGCATATACGCTATGTATCTAATTGTAAGTAAACGCGTGTGCGTATATATATATATACATATTATATATACGTGTACGTGTGCGCAAAGGCACTGCGCGTGCGAACCAGTCTCGTTTTTTGAAACGAAGCCCGCGGCATACTGGCATCGGCTCAATCGTCGAACGAGCCCGATTCCAAATGGCCCGCAGCTAACCCTCTTGCCACGTGCTCTTTATCACCACGCCTCTTGCATTCGTTTCGTATTTCCATTACCTATATATATATATATACCCGACACTCTCAATTGTCCCCAACTGTCACTCCTCCACTCTCCACGTACAATGGTAATGTTACCCTCTGATTTTCTTTCTTCCCGAACTCTGCTCTCCATCTTCTCCTTAAGGCCTGCCTGCCTGCCCTCTCCTTAATGGCCTCTCTCCGTCTCGCTTTAAGATTGGTCACCATTGTGCAATCGAATAATTCGTTACTCGAAACTACGAACAATTTCCCTACGTTGGAGAGTACGTCGTTAAGGAGTTTGCTTCTGTTCATACCTCTCTTATTCCTTTTCCTCTTTCTCACCTTGCTTCTTCTTCACATCGCGTTTTGCTTTCTTCTCCTTCTCCTTCTTCCTTTTTCTTCTTCCTTCCTTCCTTCCTTCCCTCCATTCTTTTTCCAATTGCGCCGTGGCCAGTCGTTCGTAACGACGTGCTCGCGTCATTATGAAACGGAAATGTTGTTTATTTGATGCTTCGCTCTGTTAGGTTTCCCGGCGAGGGAGTGGGGGGAGGGGAGGGATACCTCGAGGAATTAAATTAGTCGGCGGGGAAGATAAACGAGCATTTTTAGACGATACACGCTATACTTTTTTCCCTCGTTTTTGTCCCGATCCGGTTAATTATTTTACCTACGTCCATCCCCTTCCCCATCTCTCAGGAAAAAGAATTCTTTCGTATTATTTCAAACTACATACACGCGCATATAATTATTATACCCGTATAAGTCTAAAGTTCTCCCCCAAAGTCTCATTTTCGAACCTCTTCTATCGCGTAAAGATCTCTTTCGTCGATACGACGAATTCATCATCAAACTTCTCGAGTCGTTTACGCCGCTCTCTTATTTTCAATCTTCCTTCGTTTTTCCTTTTTTCTTTTCTTTTTTTTCCTCTCTTTTTATCCTTCCTCTTCATCTTATTGTCACCGTTGTCTCGTTAAATCACGTTTCCCGGCACGAGTAGGTCGCAATTATTCGCGCACTTATCGAATATTCCGAGCGCGATTTAATCATGACGACGATATTATCACGATTGTTAAAGAGAATCGAGAGGGGGGAGGGCACTTGTTATTTACGCGTAAATTTATACATAAATTTGCGCAAGGCAAGAAAATTCCTCGCGAGACGAGGAGCAAGCAGCAATTGTTGCGACGCGGAATAAAATATCGCCGTTCCCGAGGCTTCCATCGACAAAGGGACAAAAGTGCGCTCTCTCCTCTCTCTGTCTGTCTCTCTCCTCGGGTTGACATAAATTATTCACGCATGAATTTACGCGCGTTCCCGATAAACAGAATTTGCACAATCAACTGGCAACCTCGTGACCGAATAAAATACAATCGCCACGAAGAGCTGTTTCCCCCCGCCTCCGATAAAGGAACAAAGGTGCTTCTCTCTCTCCCACGTAGATTATTTATGAAAAATATTTACGCGATCGAGCAGCAGTCACTCGTCCATGGAACGAGGTATTCTTGTATTCCTGTATGTATGGTCGATGGGGAAAAAGGGCTCTTTTGTTTCGCACGTTGCAATATGTATATATATATATATAAAACAAATCTAAATTCTCGATTTCTCTCTCTTTCTAGACTTTTTAAATTGAAATTGTAAAATTTCACAGACAGTTCGGCGACGGATTTTTTATGACGACGCAGGAGCAGGAAACATACCGATTCTGTTTCAAAGAAGAGAAGATATCGGAGAAAAATTGTTCGTTACATTTTTTTTATCGCTTACTACATCTTCAACTCGGATAACGACGAGAGGGATAAAGTTTATTTTTCATTTTTAACCCCGTCCACGCGGGGGTTAAATTTAAGTAGAAGAATTTCCGTGCCTTCCAAGCATTAAAGCACGCATTACTACACGTACAACTTATAAAAGGGGTGAAAATAGTAGGAGCCCCCGTTATCCGAACGCCATTATCCGGCCGTTTTATTATTCAAACGATCTGCTTTTCCCGAACGAAGCGTGTACTTCTCCCAGCAACAGATGCGTTCCCCTTTTGAGAATACGTAATTTTTCTATATAATGCATATTTTTCCCTTTGTTCGATCGAACCAAGCTCGATCACGACGATTTAGCATAAAACTAACGGCGCGTGGGATTACGTTAACAAGTCGCGAGGCGGGAACGCGATTTTTTTATTTCCGAGTAGGAGTTAAATTTCGAATGATAAATCAAACCGAATCGAAAATGAGTATCGATAAAATAATTGATAAAAAAAAAAGGAAAGAAAAATTATCACATCGATTCTGTTTCAACGTAATTCGATCAACGAATCGAACCGAATTCTTGTTTTATTACGAGATAACACGCGATTAACAAGTCCTTTTTTTTCCAGTTCCTGTAACAACTCTCGTCCGTCGAGTCGATAATATCTAATTGCAATTGGTAGTCTGCCTCATTTGTTTGCGTCATTCTCGCGTGTTAATTTATTCTCCGTACCTTGATTTTCGTTAATCACTCGCCTCAGCTCCGTTCCATTGTTAATACAAAAAGAAAAAGGATGGAAAAAACAACAGCTGGATCTCAACAGCGATCGCGTGTCGCTTGCTCTCTTCGCAACGATTATGACAATAATGGTGGACGATGATCGACCTAACCTATTCGCACTAGTCACGCGACAAATTCTAGGGGAACGGACGAAATATCACGAGGCTTCCCTCTCTCGGCCGGAAAAAGTACTCGGTATTCGAATATTGCAACGCGAATCGACGAAACACGGCCGAGATATCGGTTCGAGACGCCATGCACATTCTTTCGCTCAAAGACACGCGTATATATCGATTAATTCCACGGAGCTCGTGTAAATTACACGTGGCAACGTTGTCTCTCCAAGAATGCGCCAGATAAGCCGCCGTTGTCCATCTCAGCCGTTGCTCGCGAAACGCAATAATAAATTTAACCAGCTCGCACATTAGAAATATCCACCAACAACTCCATCCTTATCTTCCAAAGATCGTCGATATTCTCAAATTTCCTCGTTTCGTTCTAGGAAAGAAAATAAAGGAAAGAGAACTCACTGAGCTACCTACCACGCCTTTATTTCTCCCCCCGGCGCTTGACGTTATAATATGGTCAAGATTTAATTCGTCTCACGGCTTGGAATCGTCTGGATAGAAATGTCGCGGAACATTAAGAATTTTTCACGAGAGAGAGAGAGAGATGGAGCAATTAAAAAGAGGCGAGAGAGAGGAAGCTCGCGACACAATGTGAACAGAAGGCGCAGAAGTAATACAAACGAGCGGTAATGGAGAAAACGAAACAAAGGAGGGATATATATATATGCAGAAGGGACAACAGGGTCCGTTCCTCCCTCCGTGCAAAGCAATTATTCCCGACGAGTAGCGGTGGCTGAATGCGTCCGCGATTTGTGACTCGTATTTGCGGCGAAACGCTTGCATCTCTCTGTTCGTTGTCTTTCCAAGCAACGATATACGCGCAACTCTTTCTCGATCAACTTCGCTACTCCTTTCTTCCACCGCGTATTCCTTTCACCAACGAAGCTGTTGGCTTCCTTGCGATCGCCACCTTTCGTTTCTTCCGCTCCCTTGTGGAATATAAACTGAGAAACAAGGGGGCTCGTGACACGATTCACGATTCATTTCTTCTTTTCTGTCCACGTTCGGCTGACGAATATCGAGAAAGAATGAAATGAAACGAAATGGTAAAGGTTGGAGGTGTTCGAGGTTCCTCTTTTGAATCGAGTAATGAGAGGAGGGGAGAATAAATGTCGAAATATTGTATTCCCTGAATGTTTTATCTTTTTTTTTTTTGTAAGAGATAAAGTATCGGCCGGTAAAAATTTTCCACGATTTTTAAAGATAAATTTATCGTTCTATACGTTCAGATAATAATCGCTACGTGCGCTCTTTTAAACTCGTGTTAATTGAAATATATATATCTTACTTTTTTGCTCTTTCCAAGGATTTCTCGCAACGCGTGCGAAACTTAATCTCAAATTGTCGAAAAGAACGGTCTTAAAAGCTAGCCGGAGAGGGATAAAGGATTTAAGAAAATTTTATTCCGGCGTCTAAAGCTTTGAGCTAGAATAACCTTACTCGTGTATCTACCGGCGAACGGCCGGATCAAATGCTCTTCTTCTTTTTTTCTCTTTCCTTTTCTTTTCTTCCCCCCCGTTTTTTCTCTCCTCCTCCATTCCTTTCCTCCATTCTCGAACGTATACTTTGCTACGATTGATCGCTGCGATCGCATGCGAAGCAACGATTCAAACACTTGGTGCGGGACGATCATCGTGAGAGACGAAAAATTTTGTCATGAAAATTTACTCGAAACGCAGAGGAAATTGTGCGATCGAGGTCAATTTTTGATTCGTATCGATATCTCGATCGGTTGCCGAGATACGAGCAGTCAAAGTTTCCGTGATATATATATATAACGCGAATCATGAATGGGTCTGCGCTCGGTGAATTACTTGGTTTATTCTTGGAAATGCTTACTACGCCCTTCCAAGAATCGTATTACGTGCTATTATGTTTTCCTAGCAGTCGCGACTGTCGCCCGTCCGGATAGGTGAATGAGAGGCTCTGATAAACGACGAGTGGCGGTAAACGATGAAAAATTACCTTTCTCTTTGCGCGACGATATCTCGGCGACCGGAAGTCGTATCGGGATGAACGAAAGAGGGTTTTAAAGGGGAAGCTTCCACGCTTCCAATCATCGTTCGCTCGTCGACCGGAAATGGCTATCTTCCGAGTTACAGCGGTTCAAAGTTTTCGTAATTTTAATAGGATTCAGTCGGGGTAAATCACGTGTCCAGCAGTTGCGTTTATTTCCTTCTTTTCGCGAGTAAATATTTATCCGCGTGATCCGAGTTTATTTAATCGGCGAAATGTATATAGGCTGCGCGAATACGGTAGCTTCGCACGTGTGGAATTAAACGTTCGGAATGAAACGTTCCAAGATGGATTATTAGCCTCGACCACGCGCTTGGCTCGATTATTGTCGCAAAGTAAACAATTTAACAGGGAAAGTTGGCAAGTTTCGTTATTTCTGACTTATATTTTGACGAGAGGTCTGAACGCCGTTGAAAATACAATCACGTAGAAACGCGACCAGTGAGAAACTCGCAAAGGCGAAATTTTTAGTTTGCTCTCCGCTTTTACTGTAAATAGCGCGTCAACTAATTTCCTTAGCGGTATAGAGCACCGCCTTACAGGCCCGAGTAACTTTTACTCCACGGTAAACACGAGCTTCATAACAAGCGGAGTCTCCTTGTGCGAAACTTGTCCATATTTAGCTCGAAAAAGAAAAGCGTCATTATCGAAGAACGAATTTTATAATAAAAAATACTTGCTGTACGAAACCGAATATTTATCGCATTTCTTTTCGAATAATAATATCCCAATATATACACAAAATATCGTAATAAATCGACGACGACGATAAATTGGATTTTGCACCGATTGAAATATCAATTTTCTTTATATTCTCGAAACGCAACGTATAGATGATCCTGCCATTCTCCCATCTTGTTTGCATCTATTTAAGATCCTCCACTTTCTTTCTAACTTTAATTACAGTATGCATTTAAATTAGATGTCCATGTTTATTCAAATGAAACATAAATTGGCACGGAATATTCGTGACGCGAAAGTCAAATGTTTCCACGAATCCTACCTCCCCTTTTTAAAATTACAATTTTGGAAAGATCCCGTCTCCCTTTTTTTTTTCGCTCGGTTGCAAAGCTCGGGGGTGAAAAAAATCGAAACGACGACAACAAAACGGTCCCGATTCGCTTTATCGATTCCGAGGCATAAAGGAGAAATAAAGCATTCGGTATTTCGTTTCAGTGGCGGTTATTTAACATTCGACGGAGGCGGCCTCGTCTTGATAAACTAATACCGAGCGGGATCCATCGACAGAAAGTTTAATTGCATTTGTAATGGACCCCCCTCCCCCCCCTCTCGCACTGGCCAACGCCACCGCCACGGGAATAAGTATTTTCCGTGCAGTTCCGTGCATAAAGAACTACATTAAGAAAATGTATTTGTGTTTGTCCCGGTGTCCCGCCCCTTGTCATTTCAACTCGAAATGAAAAGCGGAGAGAAATGAAAGTGTGCTCCGTCCTTCCACGAACCAACCACCTCCTCCTTTCGGGTTCGATGAATGCGATATTCGACTCTCTCTCTCTCTCTCTCTCTCCTCCTCTCGCCCCGTATTTCCATCTCTCGCACTCTCGATACGTTGAACGCCACGTTACACGTATCTGGGGGAAATTGAAAATGCGGGAATTTTCGCCGACTGTCGCGATACGTATTCCTCGAATAAAAACCGGTTGGAGGAAGAAATTGAATCAACTTAAACCGACCGAATATTCCACCATCTTGTTCCCAAAAAATTATATCCTTTATATCCGTTCCTTTCTCGATATTTAATAACAACGATTCGAATACCTTCTGTTTTCTTAAAATTCGCGCGCTTTTTTACTCGAGCAAAGGTCAAAAAACGCGCCGTTCGTCCCTCTCCCGATAAATAAATAAGAAAGGAGAGGGAGAAATCGTATTTCCATCCCGTAAATTCCTCCCAAGTATTGCGCGTATGATCGCACGCTTGCGACGAGCGGGCTTAAAGTCTTTACAAAATTTAGTAGCAATTACGTAACGCGCGATTAAAGCGGCAATTTTCTGAGAAACGGACAAGTGTTTCTCTCTCCCCTCCCGAGTTGTGTCGACTTCCCGCGCCCAGAGACATTATGGGAATAAACTTCCGGTCGATATGCGTTTATTTCTCTCCTCCTCTCCACGGCGTTCGTTGTGCCGTGAGACGAGCAGGGACGCAGCAGAGAGAGAGGGGAGAGAGAGAGGGTACGCGCGAGAATATTTCCGCGGCAATTATGCATGCAGCATTCATAAAGAGAGGATTTTTCTCCTTTTTCTCTCTTCCTTTTCTTCCCCCTTCTGAAGAATAGTATCCGAGTGTACTCGTGTACTTGGATAATTTGATTTCCTGGCTTCCATTGTTGTTGCTTAAATACGAGGATCGTTCGCGCCAAGGGAAAGAGAGGGGAGGGAAATCGAGTGATTTTTAGGGATTAATTTTGATCCTTCCTTTTTTCGGTGAAATTTTTAATCGTTTTTGATCGCTCATTCGCGAAAATTGGAAAATTGGGGAAATTGAAAAGACATTTGGCAGACGAGAGTGCCATTCGCGGTCGCGGCTGTCGCGGAATTTCGTGGAAATCGTGGTGTTGACCGCGCCACGGGTTAATCACGAGGGGCAAATGAGCCGAACCGCCACGAAATGCGAAATCCTGTGATTCTTTTTTCGTGGAAAAAAGTTTGCTCGATCCAAGATTTCATAACAAATGATTTCTCGTTTCTTTCATTCCCTATCTTTGCACGCTCCCAATACCCTGCGCCTTCACGTGTATTTATATAACAGTTGCGTTAACTCGTTACATTTTCTTCGCGCCTTTCTTTCGCGCGGAGGAGAGGAAAATGAATAAAGGAGAAAGGAAGGAAAACGAATTTGCCTGAGGATATTGTTCGAGCAGAAGGGTCGAAAAGACTGCAAGGATACATTTAACGGAGAGGAGATTTTTCTTGGCGAGCGAATTCGCTTCGATACTCGATTGAACGCGCGAGTCGTGTCAGTTGCGGACCAAAGTTCGCAGAGGGAGCTTCCGTATTCTTTGTAGTAAATATTAAAGCGCGGCTGCAATGGCGGCGACCCCATTATATTAAATTTCACGCGTCAAAAGACGTACCCTTTTTAGAGATTAAAAAAACGCCGGTATCAAAAGGAGAGAGCGGAGAATACGATTTCGAACTAGGCTAGCTTGATTAATAATTAAGAATAGTACTCCCTCTCTCCCGCTTTTCACTCAATCGGGAATAGAAGTAAGTAATTACTCGGATTTAAGTGATTCGAATCTGAAACGCGTGGCTCGCGTGGTTGAAAATAGATTCGGATTCAAATTGACTCGGCTAATAAAATCGCTCGTATTTATACAAAATTTATTACACGTAATCCGCGGATTTTTGTGCAGTTGAAACTTAAGTTCGAATCTGAACTTGCATATGTATAAACATTTTAGAAACACTTCGAATATCGAATCAAAACTGTTCGTTTCTAAATTCAATCAATTAAACTCCTAAAGTTTATTGGCCCCCTGATTTATACTTGGAATAATCGAAAACCCTCGAACTCGAGGATTTAGGAAGAAAGGAAGAAAGATGTTAACCAGCACGAATGATTAATCTCTCTTGACAAAATCACGCGATCGTCAACCTGTAATTCACCCCTCTTCATCCAGTAACGAATTCACGGTTTCGTCCAACTCTCCTCTCCAATGAGAAAACACGCGCGTAAGTTTAAATATACAACGGCGAGACCTCGACCCTGCCTCTCGGCGACCACGTGCAACTTTCGAAGGGAGTTTCCCCGCCGAAAGCACCCCATAAAAGTTTCATCGAGCCGTAACGAAATCGTACCCTTTCCTCTCTTTCGTCCACGCGAATCGATAGGAAATTTTACCTGCATCGGTGGAATCGTAATACCGTCAAACCAGATTTACCGTTGTTTTACATTATTTTAAAAATTGGAACTCCTCTCTTTCCCTCCTCTTATCTTTCCCTTCTCTCTTCTCTCGACAATCCAATTCCTTATTTGAGGTTGGAGAGGAAGCTTGGAAAGCGAGCAAGGATCGTCTCGAAGATTTACGAAAAGTTATAATCGGCCCGGATTATAAAGCTTGGATAAAGGAGAGAGTTTAAAAATTCAAGGCAGGGTTTATTTATGAGATAATCCAGATTCGAAATCTTCAAAGATGGCGAAGATTATTTATGCGCAATGTTGTGCGAACGGCCGATATAAACGATTATTCTCGCGAGTAATTTGACCTTTATATACATACACCCGCGTTATTCAACCCCTTTGATTGGTGGCCGGCCAATAAGCATTGGGAACGGTGAAGTATATTCGCCGCGCGGATATATCATTTGCATAATTTGCTCGTATAAAAGATCTCGGCGTAATAAAAGTTTGCTTGGCAAAATTGCACAGAGTTTTGTTTCCACCGATACGCATTGGAATTATCGGAAAGTCATGGAAAAATTGAGGTACGATTCGAATCCGTCCTCCGCCGAGATCGAAAGTAATCGTTGTAGAATTTAAAGCTCGCTGAAATTTTATTTATCGTTTATTCAATGTTGCTAGCAATGCCATTGCTTTTTCTTAGATATCGCGATTTCTCGTGCGTTTATATTTATCGTTTTCACTGGCCGGATCTGTGCGGTTTTTAACGGAAACGGGCAGAAGGAACGTCTCCAAGATTAGAGAGTTCGGTTTGCCGTGAGAAAGGGGGCCCTGTTTTTCATCCTTCCGCCAGACACGGTACACGGTTGATTAATAATTTACTTTGCAACACGGTGTCACTGATAAATGAAAGCATATTGGACAGAGAACTAATTAAGCAGCGTAATAAACGTTTTGCGCGTTGCATTAATTACGTCACCGTGTTGACGCGCGATAACGCCGCGGCCCATAATGAATGTAAAACTGCTCGTTAAATTGGCAATTTTAAATATGCGCGCCGATAGAGTCTGCGCAGACTTATTAAAAATCGCGCCGATCTTCTCCACTCCCGCGACTCTTGCCCTTCCTCCTCCTCTTTCGAATCCTTCCCGATAATCATCGTGAATATTCTGCAAATATCATTCACGTTAAAATTCAACGTTTCCATACGCAACACGCGATAATAATACTCAAAATACTTCCCTTCATTTCTTAAAGAAAAAAAAATCTGACGAATTCACGACGAAACGAAGGAGAAGGAGGAGGGGAAGGCGTTGATAGATCGGAGGGGGGATCTCGTTCTGACTTTCCACCCCTCCACGCCCCCTCCAGCCTTGTTAAGGAGGAAAAGATGGAGCATAGGGTGTGCTTCGTTACGATAATTCGCGGTGGTTGTTTGCGGCGCTCGAGTGCCCTCTTCCCTCCCCCCCGTCAATGTAAACGACGCAGCGGGCCGTCATTGGCGCGCAAACCGGAAGGGTGCTCGCCACCCATCCACGCGCGCGTTTTTCACCGCAAATATTTGTCATCCCGGGGGATGGTAAACGAACGCTCTCGCCCTGTGTCGCGACAAACCTCGCCCTCCACCGTTGTCCGCTGCTAAGTGATATTCTCGAGGAAGAGGGAAGCCAAGGTTTTTTTCGGCGAAAGAAACGGAGCGTTAATTGATCGATTAAATCGTCGAAATCGATTATTTATTACGGGCGTTGATCATCCAACACCCTCCAAGAATTTGTCAGATCTGTCTAATTATGCTCGCTTATCGCGGGAATATTTAAAATTTGACTCTGAATTTTTTTGAATAATTTTAAAAGCGAATGAAAGTGCATTGGCACGTCGTTAGTTCTTTCCCGTTATATGTGAATATATATATATATTCTTGCTTATCCACCGATTACGTACGGATATATCGGGAGGGATATACGCTTACGTCATGTTTGAATACGCTGACTTCTCGAATATCTCTCCCATCGTGTATCGCGATAGATTTCTACAGCGGAGAAAGAAAAAGAAGAGGGAGAAGGGGCATAGCGGGACGAATCGAATGGAAAAAGTTTAATATAAGAAGAAAGCGCATGGGAGAAGTTTCGCTCCTCTCATCGCTCCATCGACCTGTTTCCAATGTCTTAAATTCTCGCGATCGAATATCTACGCGTGTTATTATCATCTCCCTGCGTATAATCGTGGAGAGGTGAGAATCGTGGAAATCTAAAAAAAAATGTATATATCTCGATTCGATGCGCGTACGAATAATTTGCGAGTCGGAAATTCACGTATAATCGAAGATGCTTACTTATTTTATTTACTGGTGCGCAAGGAATACAATACGTTTTCGCGAGCGATGTTTCGGTAATGTTGGACAAACGTTCCCGCATCGCGACACGGGAGAGGAGTGGGGAGAAAGGAAGGGAGGGGGAAAAAGAGAAAACGACGAATAAGATAAACGTCGGCGGAGGCAAATAGAGGAATGAGAGCGGCGGTAAACAGAGAGCAACGGAATAAAAATACCGGGGGAGAATAATAAAGGGTAAAAGAAGTGGTCACGGGGATAGGAGAAAATTGTCCGCGACTTATGACCCTCCCGCCGTAACTACCGACCGTAACTGTACAACGTTACAGTTATGTTACGTAAGAATAATATCCAGTAAAATGTCATACGTGAGTTATGGTACGTAAGTAGTTTTCATTTCCTCGATTCCGATCCTCTTTCTTTTCTTTCTCGTCCCGTTCTATCCGATCTAAGTGAAATTAAATCAATTATCGGAATTAGAATTTTTCATTTCGAACGGCGAATGATGCAAGAACGATTATACACGCCACGTTAATCGCCAAGTCAAAGATCGCGTAATATCGTATCGACGTTTATTAAAGTATATATGCGTTATAAATAAATCGGTTAAATCGACGGAATAAATATTAATTGAGAATTAAAACGAATAAACGGTAAATAATAGCAACAACGGTATTAAACGTTAAAACAAACGTTATAAGAATAAATAACGAAAATTATTCTACGCGTTATAATTTCGATGCGTTCGCTTCGGAGGTTGGATTGGAAATGAGCTCTCCCTCTCTCTCGCTTGTGCGCGCGCGACCGCTCGTGTTTACACAATCGTCCTCGCAAAGTGTACGTTCCTCGCCGATCGAGTCGAAACTATAATTTTTCGAAATTACGCGTCGATCGATTTTTATCATCGTATTCGTTTGATCCGATTTCACGAATTAAAATTAAATTTCAACCGTATTAAAATATCGTAAATATCGCTTCGTGAGAATAATTATACATCCCGCAGAGCGGCGAAGCGTAGTCGAAATTGACCAATTTACGGGACGATTATCAAGAATAATCGTAATAAAATTTTTATCTCGCCCGTTTCCACAATTATTTATAAACTCCACCTACGGTTATTTCAAATCCCCACTTCCCTTCCGTACTTTCTTTTTCTTTCTCCGTTACACACGGAATTCTATATTTTCACGATTTTATTGTTAGCGCGGCGGTGTTGCCAACAATGCCACGGTATCGGCAACTTTGCGTAAAAATATTAATGCGCCTCTATTCGACCCAATACCCGTGAACCTGTCGGCCGGAATTACGTCTCAGTCCATACGTTAACTGATGAAAAAGTTTTAATACCGTCGCCCGACTCCCGACGGCGCACTATATATTTCCATGAAACTTATTGTCGAGCCGCGAAACTCGGCTTTTTGCAGGACACGTGTTGCCTGATGTATTCCACCGGCTCGAAAACTTATTTGCCCCGGAGACTACGCGCCATATTTCATAATGCGTCGGTATATATATATTCCCTCCGGGTCGTAAGCCGTCGCTATCAAAATAAAGACGACCTCCCCTCTCCTTCTCTCTCTTCTTTTCTTCTCTTCTCGTTCTCCTTTTTTCTCCCCCTTCTTTTTCATTCATGCGCTGTTTCCATCGCTTTGACTCCTCCATCGAATCATTACACGTATGCAAATCTGCCCGCTCGATCGTTACCCTCGACGAGTTTACCCTTTTTTTTTTTTTACCCCCGCCACGGCAACGGGAAATATTACTTGGAGAAAGGAGAGGGATACGGGAGCGGATACGTTGATCCATCTCAATTTTTTCGCGGGCGTATTATTTATTTACGATTTTCTTTGAGAAAACTTTTAACCCTCCTTCTTCGAGAGGCGAGTCTCGGTGATACGATATAAACGGATTATTGCGATATAAGATATCATAATAATGATGGTTGAAAGAAAGACGAATTTGAATCACTCGAGCTCAATTTACGGAAAATAAATTTAAATATTTCTCAACTATTGATACAAATTGACCGGTTATCGATTAATTATTCCCTATTACGCCTTGCTTAATCTGCAAGCGTTTAAAAATTTTAATGTACCGAAACGAATGAATTTTCTCGACGTTTCGAGCAGATTTCGTCGTTTGGTGGCGTCAGCAAAAGTATTGATTTGATAAGTATTCATTTGTCAAGAAACTCCATAAAATCGTTTCAAAGTCGGCTTTCAGGGAGCCGGTGTAAAATAAGCGACGACGAGCAAGGGATAAAATTTATTAACAGGTGGAGATGGCCGGTTGCTTACATTTCGAGGCGTCGATTAATCGCTTTTATTAATCACGCGCAGCCACCGATCGCGCGTTCCTCTGCATTAATGCGCGATTTAGTAGGCGTGTACATTTGCCACAATGTGTTACCGCATCGGTTCGCGGTTGCTCCGCATATTCGCACACCGTGCAACCAAAATTTCAGTATCGCGTATCTCTCGTTTCGCAAAAGCGAGTGTAATTCCATGGCGACGAGTCCTCCTTTCTTTTTCTCTCCGATATTACGAGATATTCTCATCTCACGGAGGAGAATTTCTGATCGTTATTCGCCAAATACGTACCGAAGATGTGCAAAAGTATTTTATTCGTCTACTTTCGCTTTCATCTTTCATTCTTCCCTATTTCTCTTCAACTAAAGCTATGCGTTTTCGTTTACTTGCTATCACGACATCGTTTCTCTCATACGTTTAATAATCGGCGTTTAATAATGTATTTGTTGGATCCAAACACGTTGCGATTTTTGCGCAGGTAAACATATCTTTTCGAAATTAAATCTCCACGCCATCGATTCTTCCATCATCCGAAATATACGATTTGTCTTTCCATTTGCAACGACGTATCGCGACGTTCCTCGAATCAGAATTTGTCAACAAGACAGTTTACTCACCGAAGGGGATAGGAAGAGTATGACGGAGTATATCCCGTTTCCAATACGTCTAATGGCAGAGCAGACCGGTTTAAGATACGGATTGGTAATATCGAATTCATCGATAATGGAACGGATAGTCGAAATGTGCGTATCGTATCGATTATCTCGAGCTAATGTAGCGCCTTCGCTGTTCCGTATTTAATTTTCTCGGCCAAGTTTTTTAACGGTTCGTTTATTCTCCAATTTCTCGGCAAATCGCTTACAAATCGCGAGCGATAAATGATACGGAGATCTTGGAGAAAGATCCGGGATAATTTCGAAAAATAAAAGAAAAATGCTTGCGGCGAATTTCATTCGTTGCTGTCTCGAAATTTTTCTATTTTTTTGTAACTGGCGCGGTAAACCCTGGCAGTTTTTCCATTAAAGCATTATCCATACACCCTGCAACCGGAATATTTTTCATTCGGTTGTTGTCCGGAATTGTCGGTTTTATCGATCGATCGATCGATCCTGATGCAAATTGGCCCGATATAAACGACGAGCCATACAGAACGAGATAAATCGATCGTTTTCAACGTAATGTTTTATTGATTCGCGTAATATTTTAAGGTCGCGTAAACGCGAAACGACAGTTTAAATATAATTATCGTGTAACCGTTGACCGCATCGATCGTTATTAATCGCATCGCGAATCGCTCGATAGATTCGATAATTTTTCTTTTTTTCTCTTTCCTTTTTTTCTCGAGCGACGAACAACGCGATTGACCGACCAACTGCTGAAATTCGATTTCGACAAAATGGTGTATATAATTTTTGACAATTGCGTTTTAAATTTTGTTCATCGGACGATCGATGGATGATTCGTTCGTTAATTATTTCCCTTCGCCCGTGGATGCGTTACACGTGGATGCGTCGAATCGAAGCGTTTGAGATCGAAAAGCTCATATGAATAATTTGAAATTCGTGGTTTGTTATGAAATTCAATTCGACATAGTATTTATTTATTTATTTATTTATTTATTTGTGAAAAGTGTAATTATTTTTTCCTTTCGTATTCCATCGATTAAATTTTTTTATGAATGTAAAAAACCCTCGTCGATTTCAACCAATTTATATTCATTTATAATAGAACATACGACAAAGGGGGAACGTTGTAGAACAATCGCATAATGTAACGTGGACAGTTACGTTCCATCTCGCTTGATGGAAAACACGATTTCTTTCGTTTTCTGTTATTTTCAAATTCGAATTTTCAAACTCGAATTCCTTACGTTACATTATTTTTCACATTCATTCGTACGATTTTAAAAGCCCCTATAATATCATTTCCAAGGAAATAAATATTCTCGATTCGACTTTCTTATAAGCATCTTTCTTATAAATATCAGATTAAAACTTACGAAAAAAAAAAATAAATTAAATGCGTATCACGCTTTGTTAAACGAAAGAGAGAGAGAGAGAGAGAGAGAAAAGAATCTTTGACCCTTTTCCCAACGCGAAATGGCGCGAATATAATTTTCGTTTTCAAAGAAGAAAACGCTTTTACGCCGTTCAACTGGAACACAATTACGCGTATATACCACGTGATAGTTTGTCGCAACGTAACAATTTAAGCTTCTCCCGTCCGGCAATAGTTGTCGCGCGTGTTGCATTCTTTTAATTAGTGTAAAGGATACATCTGCGATGAGAAAGGTTAGAACGTGAGTATGAAATTTCACCGAGTAAGTCGAGGTAAGTGCGAACAAAACTCTCAGGTCTTAAAGATCCTACGTTTCTCTTCTCCCTTAAAAAGTGTTCGTCGATCGTGGCATAATATTACAAATCCGGGGAAATAATCGAAAATAATCCACGATTTACGATTATTTCGCATTGTTCGTTCCTATCTTTTTTTTTAATCTTCCCTGCTCCTCATCCTCGTTCTTCTCGATCGATAGGCTCTGAACCAGTTGATCTGACAGAATTACACTCTAGGAGCGAGTGATTTGTCAGAGGATTATGTCCGAACACGGTCTATTAAACCCGATTCGCCGATCCATTCGATGCTTAAAACAGTTTGATTATATCCGGTGCATATATCCAACCTTTTCTCCTAGATAAGATATTTTCGTATTTTTTCTAACGGGCAGAGAGGGGGAAAGTGATCTCGAATGCACGGAATTCTATTCGAAGATGGCAAAAAAAAAAAAAAAAGAAAAGAAAAAAGTAATAATAATTGATTTTACACGTTTAAATAATGAAAAAGTTTTGTTTAGTCGTGATGGAAATTTATTATGAATAACGTGTCCCAAAGAATTGCGACCGATGGTGGAAAAAGTGACGATGCATGTTTGAACGTCGAACGTGTCGAACTTTCCGCGTATATAACTGGATTCTATAATAGGAAAATCGATTTGCTTTATGAATTTATCCATTTGTCAACCGTGTACGATCGGCGAACGATTCTCGGTTTAAAAGTTTAATCATCAACTTGAATGAATCGATCTGTTTTATCGGCGGGGAAAAAAAAGTACGATCGAATTTATCGAAAGCGATAATTCATTTGCATAGATCGCATTCGCAACTATTGTTGCTCGTGTGAATGAAACATCTTGATAAATAATTTAAAATACATCTATGTTCGTTAATAACGATATAATATAATCGTTCGCGGTATTGGAAAAAGTGTGCGATTAAAAAAAAAAAAAAAACGTAAAAGAAAAAAATATCATTTCCATCCGCATCGACAATTTAAGAGAGGCTCGCGAGCCTCTGTTCGCTTCAGGAAACTTGGATTGTTAGGACAGACTTTGCCGAGAGTCTGCTACGATTTCGCTTTTTCCTTACCACTTAACGTAATTACAACAACGGCACAAAAATGAATTAGAATTACGCCTTGTGCAAGCTGATCGTTATCCGTTCAATTCTCGGCCTCGTTAAAGAGATACACAATTTTGCAAACTTCGCAAGAAATTCACAGTTTGTTGGTTAATATTATTATAACGCGCAGTTTTGAAGCGTTTGGAAACGAAAAATGCATTATGGGAATATTAAAAAGACGTAACCCATTTCGTTCCAATTATCAACCGAATTTTATCATATATAATATTATTTATCCTTCTCTTCTTTTTCCTTCCACTGAGATCGGTATTCGAAATATATTGCTCGAGGAAAATCTGTCGATGTGAAACGCTCAGTGTAAATTATAAACCTTGGCTTTTTGCGAATGATGCCAGTCCAGTTCAGCACCCGGTTCTCAGATGCGGTTTGATATATGACGGGGCAAGTATCTTGCACTGGTATCTGGCTGACTGGTGTTTATCAACGCGGGAAAATCGTTTCGCCTGAAATTAAGATTTCGGTTTCTATTCGTGGCTTAATCCAAACGATATAATATTCATATCGATTCTTATATTTACATATTCGTTATGCACACGTATAAATATTCATATTCCTTTCTTTTTGGAATCTTTCCAACAGTATTTTCTCTCGGTATCTGTAATATCGTAAATATTTTCGTTCTCGTTACATCTTTTGGATTTTTGATGTCGCCGCTCGCTCGCGATACAATTCGTAATGCTTTTTCCAACGTTTCCTGCCCACGACGCGGAGGTTGATCGCATAATTAAAATACTGGAGCGCGATTCATTTTTTCCAAAATATAACAAAGCGATTGGAATGTTCGGTGGCGCGTAATATTTTATTCCTTTTCCGAGGAATTAATTATAATTTTCTAAAACCAAATGCGTTCGATTATGAATGAAATATCGAGCAAATAGCATACGGGATATTATCATCAATGAAATTGCGATATTTATTTGAATAGTCAAATGAGGATTATTGGGTCGTAAGAGTAAACGTTTGCTCTTTATGTGTATTGAATCAGTTTATTGGATTCGAATGATAATTCGAGATTATCCCAAAACCGTTAAAACGGGATGCGCGGAATAATCAAAACGAGTGTATCGAACTCTCTTTTTTTTTCTTATCGCACCACAGGCAAATAATTTATACACTTTGCACACGTTCCTCCCTCCAACTCCTCTTCTTTTTCGTTTCTTATCCACGTTTCTCGTCAAGTTGAGTCAATTTTCGTGCATATTTGAGCAGGCTCGCGGGAATTTTAGAAAGTTACTCTTATTCCTTTTTCCTCTCTCTCTCTCTTTCCCCCTCAAACGCGCCATATATTTTTTTCTTAATATCGCGATGCGGATAAAAGTTTGATTTTTAAACTCTTGTTCGTTGATCCTTCCGGATATTGCGCTCGAAACACGTTAATTAAAGACAGTCGAGGGGGAAAGTTTATGCAGGTTGACGTATCGATGTAAAAGTGAAGCAGGACGGAGGAGAGAAGGAGGTGACGAATTTCGCCAGATTTCGCACAGTGACGTTTAATTTTGCTTGAACGGTGGATGCGCGCCACCGCATTGGATTCGCCAACAGCCTCGAAGCGCGGAGTAGGGGAAATTTCTCTGCCTCTTACGTCTGATTTCGTTTGAGTCCCGCTCGACAATGGAACAATGCTCATTGTTCCATTCCCGTACCCACCACGTGATTAGAAATCGGAAACGAAGTCCGGATCCGTGTATTTCGCGAGCGAAAAGTGCAAGCCGCGGGAAAACTTTTGAAAAATCGGCGGAATTCCGCTCGAGTGACCGAATGGGGACGGAATGGGAATGGAATTTTGGGAAAAGCTACGTGCGCTTTTCCATGCGGCGTCTCGAAATTTCCAAGAGCTCTGCCGGATATTCGAGGTGTTTCGTGGTTTTTCTTTCCCCCTTCTGCGTTATTTCCTCGATTGTGGAAATAAATTTAATCGCAGTCAATGGACGAAAGAAAACGGTTAATTAGGATCGTTCGAAAGATATAAGAGGAAAAATTAAATACAAAGAAACGTAATATCCAGTGTAAATGTTGCAAAGCTATCTCGAAATGGTTATCTCGTACAATGCAGGCCATCCAATGTACGAAGCGAATTACGCAACTGGGTAGGGAAACGCGACCCTCGTGTTTTATGGAAAGTGGGAGAAAGGGTTACACGGGGCGGTATTCGTGTCCATTTATTTTACTTCTTCTCCCAAATGCAACGTTATATTACTAAAATTGTAAACTATTACTTTTTCCAATAATTATATTCCTCGTTTTAAGAAACTCATTTATTACGGTATCGTGGAAAACGCGTACAAATGCGTATAACGAACGAGATATTTTGAGATGTTTTGGCACATTTTCCTAGGAAAGGAGTTACGTGACTGTATTATGATAAAATATATTAATAAAATTATAAATAATTATATTTTTAAAATCCAATTTAATCGATTTTAAAATTCAAGTAATAATTTCTCCTGTTTTGTTACTCTTTCTTATTATGATATCGTGCACAAAAATGAACGAGTCATATTTCGACGTATTTTGGCACGTTTTATATTAATAAAATTACAAACTATTATTCTTTAAATAATTCTATTCCTCGTTTAAAGAAACCGGCTTATTTATTAAGATATCGTGGAAAACGCGTACAAACGTGAAACGAACGAGATATTTTGAGATATTTTGGCATATTTTCCTAGGAAAAGAGTTACGTGGCGCTGTATTATAATAATATAAACTTATATTAAAAAAATTATAAAATATTATTCTTTAAATAATTATATTTTTCGTTTAAAGACCAATTTAATCGATTTTAAAATTCAAATATAAATAATATAAATAATTTCTCGTCTTCGTATATTTTCCTGAGAAACGTGTACAAAAATGAAGGAATCATACCTCGACACATTTTGGCACGTTTTACTTATATTAATAAAATTGTAAACTATTATTCTTTAAATAACTCTATTCCTCGTTTAAAGAAACCTAATCCATCATAAAACTCAACCGACATAAATAACTTGTCTCTTTCTCTCTCTCTCTCATTTTCGTAACGCTCACTTATTATCATACGTCGCGGAGAACGCGTATAGGCAGGAACGAACGAGATACTTTGAGATATTTGGGCATATTTTCGTATACTAGCGCGAAATCGTTATTTTTCGGAGCAGGTGTCTAGCCGTTGTATCGACCCGCTAATAAATTCCTTCTAAACACGCGGCCGCGTAAATTAAGCGTTAAAGGCACATTTACGCACTTGTTGCACGCTCGCCAAGTCCGTACGCCGTGGCTTTTATGATTTCCACGTGTGTCTTTATGGCCACCGCGCCGATTCATTTTCGCGTTGAAAACAAGACGAATTGCGCGCGATCGAAACACCGATCACGTATACGAGTACGTGGCATACTTGGCCTCTTTAAAACTCGCCTCGTCCATTTCACGAGTCCGGAATCGAACCGACGGATCGCGTAGCTCGGTAATTTTTCGGGATACTTCTCGAAGCTTGATCGAGAATAATATCTTTCTTTCTCTTTCTCTCTCCCTCGTAAATAAGAAAATTTGAAACTCGAGGGATTAAACGGAGTTATTTAGAGTTATCTACCATCCCGTCCAAAGAGATTTTCCATCAGACTCTATTTCCACAAATTCTCATATACCTATCGATCCTTCCAATAAATCTCCCGTTTAAACATCGAACGTCCCGCGGTTTAATTTACGAATCCGTCGGATAGACTTATCGACGATTCCATTGTGCTAAAGTCTGCGAGATTGGTCGAAACGAATTTTTAATTTTTATCAAATTATCGTCGATTTTTTTCTCATTTTCCTTAATTTCCCTCAATTTCGAGTAACCCTTTCTACTCTGTTAAAAACTTATTATCTCACGAGGTTTATCGAGCACAAGTCGCACAAGCGGGTATCGCTTAGCGGGACGGCAAAGGCGATTAAAAAATGTTTGCCCGACCAGCGGAATGTTGACAAATTATAATTTCGTTCGGTGCGTCTTTAATATAAATTAAACGACGTTAAAGCGCATGCTTCCCCCGTTTTAATCGAAATAACTCGCCGTTTAAACTCTGGCATTCTCTCGTTATTAAGAAACACCGGGGGGAAAATTTTCGACGAGAATGGAGCGCCTAAAAATAATTACACCGGTAAAATTGGAAAATAATCGTTCGGAAAGGAAATAAAGGAATCAGCGTATCGCGGATCAAGGCAGAGGAAAAATACGAGTTAACGCGGAGGAGGAGGAGAGCGCGTGAGCAAAATTGGTTGACGCGTTAACAACTATCGTCCGTTTTAACGGCGGAAGAGGGGGAAGAACAACGATCAACGACGGTTAATTGCCACCCGTATTTAACCTGGTATCGACTTGGTAACGGTTCCTGTTTAGCATAATTTATCGCCGTCCAAAAATACAGGAGGGGAACTAACTAAATTCTATTAAATTCGAAAACTCGATCGATAGTAAATTCACAGCACACGCGCACGCGACTCAATAGACAAGGAATTTTGGGCCTGGCTCTCGCGCCTTATTGACTTGGAAAGTTGCTTGGCGAGTTAACCATTCTTCTTGCAGTTAGAAAACAAAAGAAGGAAAGAAAAGGAAAAGAAGCGTGTATACAAATCGTCTCTCTCCGATTGAAACGTTTTCCTTTGTAAAATTGCGAAAAAGAGTGGATCCGGAGGAAGAGGAGAGAAATCGAAGCGTTTCTAGCGTTAATTTTTCGAGATGGAACGGAGAAGGAAGGGAGGAGAAGCACTCGAATCCATTAACACGGTCGATTGGCGTGTTGGATCGGTGGTGGAGGAGGAGGAGAGCGTCGTACAATGGTCAGCGTGGGTCGTCATTGGCACGTGAGCGCGATTCGTCCCATAATCGTGCCAACGTCGTGGCCAACGTTTGAATATGCAAATGTACGAGTGCACGCATCACACGCGTGCCTTCCCCTCAAATTCAAACCCATCTCGAGCTTCTGCCGATTAATAATCCCGATCTACTCAAGTAGAAAAACCGTACTACTCGATCCTCCAATAAATATCCAATAGTAGAAATAAATTTTCGTACGTCGCAAAATTGAAGTTGAGAGAATAATCGCACAGTTTTGAGTCGATCAATGTAGAAAATAACGAATAAAGAAAGAATTAGTGGCGAGAACCTGTAAATTCTTCCATACCTCGTAATCCATCATTACTTTTGAAACTCGTGGCTTTAGTCGAATAAATGGAGCAGATATTAGTGTGGAGATATAATTCGTATATTTTAATAGATATTTTTGAAAACGCGTTTTTTCAAATTCCAAATATCCCAGGCGGGAGAAGAGTTTAATTCTAGCCGATTTCGATCGAATCGAGGCGCATCGTCTGCTCCGTTTTTGATTCAACGGTGTATATTTTTACCACTGTTTACATATTATCTGCATCTGACAGCGCGCGTAGTGTCTGCGGTAATACTGAGTTTATCGACCTTCTATATATATGTATATGTATAGATTACATTTGTATCATACACGATCATAATCCTCCACGCCGTTTGAAAATATTGACCGTACATTCGATGTACAATGTTATCGTAATACTGATGGTAGCTTTGTTCGCGACGTGGGTTAAAGGAGACACGAATTTTGTAGAGCAAAGATCGAGCCAAGTCGATCTCTTTGATCGGTTAAGAGACGAGTCTCGGTGTTGTTCGAGCTATGATTTTGTTAAAAAGCGGAGAAAATTCATTTTCGAGTTCGTAGAAAGTAATTGTTTCGATAAATCTTTAAACGTTTGCAGATTAAACAAAGTGTAGAGAGTAACTAATAATCAATCGATAATCTATCCGGTCAATTTGTTTCAATTATTGTTTCAGAAATATTTAAATTTTAATTTTAATAACGGATATCTCGAAACATCTATTTTAATTTCGTTATAAATTATCGATGAGTTTATTTTCGGTAAATTAAATTAAGCTCGAGTAATTATCTCGTGTTAGAAATTCACGGACGCAATTGTCAATGATTTTTTATACGCAACAAGAATCGAATATAACTTTTTTTTTACCTATATTTGAATATTTTTAACTCTTTATTTCTTTATTCAAAAGGCGTATAAAATCATTTTAACCCGTCACAAGTGAAAAAGTGGTCGAGCTCGAACGGTTGATATAATAAATCAAAAGAAATGCGAAAAGAAAAAAGGGGGAAATAAAAGGAACCAATTGATCGTTAGAGAACGAGAAATCCGCCTCTCTTCTTCGGATGATCCAACCCCTCCTAACCCCTCCCTTCCCCTGTTTTGAATTCCTTGGTCGAGCAATCGAATTGCAGATTCGCCAAATTACTTGGAACGTCCCGAAACCGAGCGAGATCATACCGTGCCAGATTGCACGTGACTTATTCAAATTCCGCCACCCGCTCCTCCCCCTGTTTCTGGGAATTTTCGTTGGGACCACTCGTGGATTCCGGCGTATCGAAGTAGCCGACGTATCGAACCGTTAAGATAAATACCACGGCTCAAGAATGGCGACTCGACCAGGCGTATTACGACCGTTCGTTCGTTCGTCATATCGCGCCGTTATTCCCGGAATCTGCAACACGGCTCACTTGCCCGTTACATCTGGCGGATATCTGGCAACCTCGCCTCCGCGAAACGCCAACGTCCCGATGCGACGTTAAAGCATTCGCGACTTCGTGTTTCGTCGCTTCAATCGCCTTATTATCTCGTCGCCCGCGAGATGGGGCGACAATTCGAATTATCGGAATGGTAAGATTTCGTTATTGCTGTTTCCTTGCTTAATTTCGATAATAACGACAGAAGATAGAATCGTTGATAAAATCGATCTGTGCAAACTCGAACGCGGTTTATATATAAGATGAAGATATGGCTGGGTTCGAGGAAATCGAAGAGAGAAATGGTGAAAAAAGGAAAAGGGAAAAGCGGGCACCTCTTTCGTCCGAACAAAAATAAAAAAGGAAGGAAGAGAGAAGGGGAGCGGGAATGGGCAGCCGGTATATTTATGCATTTATTTATTAAGCAAGTTTTATTGGCCCCCAGGGCGGGATAACGGGGCGGCGAAAACAAGTGGCGGCCCGCAGGGCGACAACTCACGGCCTGCCACCGCCAATTGCGACGATTCGTTTTATCCTGCGACATCCTCGATCCGTCTACGTCGTACGTCGAGGCATGATAAATCAGTGTCGCGTTGATGGCAAGCATCGCGCGGCTGATAGCTGCCGCCAATCCGCCCCCCCTCCCCTGTCGATTCGATCGAGGAGACCCCCTTTTCTTTCTTCCCTTACTCCTCCTTTTTTCTCTTTCTCCCTCGTCCGGCGAGGAAAAAAATTGAAAATCCAGGCGAGGCGAGGTTATTACAGCGGCGAAAGATTAGGAGGGGGGCATTAAAGCGGCGAAGGTAAATTGGCAGGATAGAAAAATCCCGGCCGTGGTGGAAAAGTGGAACGTGGCGAGACGAGAGACGAGCAAATACGAGGTGAAATTGTCCGCGTTGTTTGTTTCGAGCCGATGCAGCGGTTAATTATCGTATATATCGCGCGAATTATTCCTATCTCGCCGAATCTGCCCGTTTATACGGATCTCTCGAAACGGACCCCCTCCCCTCAAATTAAATCAAACCGAGATATATTTTTATAACGTGGGAAAATTTGCACGAAATTCCATCTTTTTTTCTTCTCTTTCGTTCAAATTCGAAATATCGAGTTTTATACACCTCGGCTTTTTCAAAACCTTCCTTTGTCTAGCTTCGTTTCATATTTTCCTTGCGTGAAATTTCACCACGTTGAAAGTGAAAATTATTCGTGGATTTCTTTTTTTTTTTTTTTTCTTTAGGGGAAGAGAAAATAAGGAAGGAGAAAAATGAGCGGGACCATCCCTTATCCCGCGTCGTTGGATTAACTCGGGCGCATAACTTAGGCGGCTGTCTCGATGGAGAACCGAATGAGAACGTAGCGATGATTGATAGTTTTTTCGTCGATTATACTCCGTTTCCTCGAAATCGAGAGAAACATTGTTGGTTAAAATTGACTTTTACGCGCGGGACCGACATCGGTGCGCAATAAATATCGTGGTGGTGGGGAGGAGGAAGAGGACGACATCCTCCTCTGCCCACCGATGCCGACATAAATCGGCGACGGCTACGACGAGGGAGCGCTGTATCGATACGTTGGATGCGAAACCAAGGTAATTTGTCGAAATCAAATCTTTATGGAATTTCTTACCCGTTCCTTTATCCGTTTCCTTACGAAAAATTATTATTACGGAACGAATGGAAGATCGGTCGGCGATAAATAAACTCGGGGGAGAAAATTCCGCGGGACGAAAATCAAGATAAGATAGAATATCTGCGAGGAGAGGAGATTACACCCTCTTTTCTCTTCTTTTCTTCCGTTCCAGTTTTCACGAGGCGAGGCCGTTCCTCTTCACTCGCAATAATAATATCGGGAACGATGGGAGAGGCGGTTTTGACAAGCGATCTTCATAATTAACGAAATTTCCACGGCGTTAAAGGCGAGGGTAAATTTAAACAAGTAGTAGTTGCTCGTAACAAAAAGCGCTAAGCCCTAGAATTAATGGTAGAGGGGAAGAGTTTCGAAAGTTTTGCGCGGAACTTGAACGAGCCAAGGGATGAAATTCTTTTTTTCCCTTTTTCTTTTTTTCCCCCTCCCTCAAACGTCCTTTTCGCGATTCGCGCACAACCGCGTACGCGTTTAGTTGTCTCGTTAGAGAATGTAGCATTAAAGGGAACCGTTTCCTTTTCTCTCTCTCTCCCCCCCCATAGTCGACATCGAAACGGCCACTCTTCCGTTGCAAATTTTTTCCATACCGGATACTGAATTATTTGAAAAGGAAATGCCGGAAAAACTTTTGACCAACCGTGAAAGGAAACACGTAAAAGAAAAAAAGAAAGAAAGAAAGAAAGAAAGAAAGAAAGAAAGGAAGGAAGGAAGGAAGGAAGAAAGACGGGGCGCGAATTGGAGAAAAAAGGCGAGAAACAACGAAAAACTTTCCTCGCGCAACGCGTTTGAAAAATCCGTGGCCGGCCGTAATTCCAACTCGACGCTAGGAGAATCCTGGTTTTGGGGAATTTGAGTAGATTGAGAGAATTTGTCACGATGCCACGCGTAGGTTTTTCTGTAAAGACAATTTTGATCGTTTTTAATTATTCCTCGCGCGCGATATTTTTCCTTTCGAGATAAATATATATATTTATTTACGGGAGGGAGGAGGAGAGGTATCAACCACGACGAAAGAAAAGGAAATTATACGCGAACGTTGTTCATCTCCAACAATTTTTCACGCTTCATTCATTTTCGTTTTGAAAAAAATAGAGATATAAATAAATTACGTTTAAATCCTTTTGTTCGTTCGATGTTTTTGGATTAATCCCGTCAAAAGGGAGAAAATATGTATTTTTAACCGGACCTACTATCCACCGGCTTTTAAAAGTTTCGGCCTTTTATCATCAAGAGATATCGCGTTTTTGCGAAACGATTCCTTTCCCAACAATTTATTTATCCAATCCGAGATTTTAAACGAATCGTTGCATTCGTTTAAAGGGGCGAGCCAAAGTTTTTCTGGATAAAACCGAAATTAATTTACCATACCGTATTTTTGTCCACGCATAAAGCGATTCTACGCGTTTTTCGACGCGCTCGCTCCCCTCCCTCTCCCTCTATCTGTACCGCACCAAAGCTGATCGACAAAAAAGAGTCCGAGTCCGGGCAAGCCAAGATTCTCAATTTTCCGCGCAATTTATTCCATATTTCGCGAAACCCGGTACACAGATACCGTAAAACATTCGTATAAAAAACTTCCTCCTCCTCGTCCTCCTCTTCGTCGTCCTGTCTTTCCACCAACGATATCGGTGCATTTTCACTCCGTAACAATCCGACAACCGCAAGAAAGTCTCGAGATTTTTGTCCATTAGATCGAGGTCCCGATCTCGCCAACCGCTACACGTACACGTACACGGCTCGAATCGCTTTGTCCCTCCATCCTTCCAGCTTTTCTAGCTCCTCGCTCGGAACTTGGGTTAAAGTACGCTCACCGGGAACGGAGAATGAATATTTCGAGATAATGCGAGCGTTAGTGACGAGCGTTTTGCCTCATCGAAGGGCAAAAAAACGAAGCAAAGGAGGGGAGGGGAGTAATTGCATCAACGGTAGAGAGATGGCGATCGATGGTGGAGAGAGAGAGAGAGAGAAAGGGAGACAGAGGGCGCTGGTAAAAATGATGGCGCGAGCGTCGCACAGGGATCCGGAAAGTAAGTGTACAGGCGTAGCGAGCGGCGTTAACGAGTAGCATCGCTCAGCCGGAGCTTAAACCCTCGTTAGGAGGCTAACAACCGGCCATACGTCTTGTAAATCGGTGGCCCGGACCGAGCGTCGAAGCCGAACGTTGCACACTGTACCGATCTGCCAATTTATGCGGTCGTCGAATGCAACGGCCGCCGATCCAACCGACGATCAACCAACTTTCTAGAATATAGATACAGTTGGCGGCGCTCTGATCGCAATCCCTTCCCTCGCGTTTCTTTCGCGCCACGATTGGTCGTTTCGAAGTCGGTCCCGAATGGACGACCAGTTTCCCGACTGCCGTATCGTGACCAAGTCGGTGGAAATTTTTGAGGAGGGAAGGAAGGGAACGATCGGTCGTTGCTCGATTTTCAATTATCCGTTGGCTCCGTTTACGATTTAAACGATGTCCCCCCTCCTCTCTCTCTCTCTTCCTCGGACTGTTATGGGAGGTTGTTCTCTGGAGGATCGATCGCCGACCGGTTGGTCCTCTCCGCTCGTTGGGGACGAATCGAGTTTGGATTACGGTTTCGACGACAATCCACGTCCTCCTCCATTCGTACTCGTACTCGTGCGAAACCATCGACGAAGTACGATCGCGCGCGTTCCCGATAACGGCCGTGAGACGACGACGAGTCTCGTAATCTCATTTATCGTGGACACTTTTCGAAAGACGGAAGGGGGGATAGAGAGAGGAGAAGAACGATGGGAGGAGTCAAAGATCGTCTCTCTTTTAGCTTACATTTTCTATATATATATATATATATATATATATATTTCACGGATGCGTTCTGCGTAGCTATCGCTATACGCCAACTCGATCGTGATCAGATTCGCGAAGGAGACGTGTCTCGTTACCTTTCTTATCCCTCCATAGAATCTTGCCGATCTTTTTCAATCTTCTATCGGCGATGCATCGATACGAATCCCGCTCGAAACTATGAGTTAAGAGTTTTAACCTCTTAAGAAATACTTTTTCGTCGCGATAAAGAGGGCACGTCGTTTTCGTCCGCTTCTCGATCCGTTCGTAAGTTAAACAAAGCGTAATCGATCGTTTGTTTTTTTAAGGAGAAATGCAACGTTGTATTGTTTATTTGGATTACGTGGCTGGTCGGAAGGATCGAAGGTTCGCGTGACACGGAGTAACGGGTAATTAAAAAAATTTCGTTGGAGTTTAGATCGTGCTTACTTGGCACGCAATTTGCAAACGGCGTTGCATTATCACGATTGTGATTTTTCACACAGCACAAAAATGCATTTGGTTCGTGCCAACGGCTTTGTTTCTCCCTGTTTCGAAATCACGCTAACCTGAAATTTTTTAACGGTTATATTCGACGTTCCACCGTTTGATCAAACTTTCTTTCGGATTAAAGAGGAATAACGTCTTTTAACGTCTCTCTTAATCCATCCGTGAAATCGTCGCTTCGAGAAGGAACGTCCTCCCGCCGGAAATATCGTCGCTCGCGATGAAAATGCATTTATTGTTTTAACCGATAAGAAAATACCGCAAAGAGAGGGGAAGGGAGGGAGAGAGAGAGGGGGGAGGGAGAATTAGAACACGAGAACTGCTATATTTCTGGAAGGAACGAGTTCGGCTTGTTGGAACGTATCCCACGGAATCGTGCCATCAGAAATTACATTATCGGATTGTATGTGGTCGTCGGTTGTCGACCGAGATAACAGTAATTTCATCTTTAAATATTTTTTCAAGATTAATTCCTTTGTACTTTGAAATTTATATGGAATCCACATTCGTTTCGTCTATTCGTTTCATTTTCATAGATCGAAATATTAGAGAGTGAGAACGAATTGGAAAACACTGGAGCGTGGTTTTCATCGAATTCTTCGATTTTTTTTCTCTTCTTTCTTCTCTCTTTTTCTCCCTCGGAGTATTCGTTTTTTCCCAGATACGTATCCGTCGATAAGGACGCAGTTTAAGAGGGATATCGATCGAGTCGGAGTCAAAGTGCACAACAACTGGCCGCGTTAACCGATGGGTTTGGGGAGAGGCGAACAAAGCCTCTCTCCGCGCAACTCGAACTCTGTTAATTAAATACATGCAGGCCACGGCCAGGCTGGCCGGCGTATCCCTGGAGCCGTTCCCTAAGAATAAGAAGTGGCCGAGGAAAAGCGTCGTTTGTCGTTAATGACTCTCGTTATCGCATTTCCACCAGACTTTTTCATTATCACCGTTGAACCTTGTCGCGTAATATCGCCGTCTCGATTAACGGATCGAGTTTTTGCGTTTTCGCGCTGTTTTAGAAGAACAGTTAACGAGGAAACGCGTGTTACGAGTGAAATTGGACGTAAAAATATATCCCTTCCTCGTCCGTTTCTTTCGAGAGAATTTTTCTTTTTTTTCTTCTTCTTCTTCCTTCAATATAGAGAAAAGTAGATGTAAATACTTTTAGCAGACGGAATTTAATCGATCGATAAAAAGCTACGATTTTAAAATGTATAATATCCAAGCTCGATCAACGATTTAACGCAAAATTACGTTAGAGATTAATTAAAGATCGAATTTGGAAAAATTTCGAAATTCCAGCGATCCGGAATTTTCCATCCTTTATGGAAAATTTACACGATCCTTTGGAATAACTCGCCTGTCTCGTGTACACAAATATACGTATATTCACGGATATTTTCACTTGTATTTTTTTCCCCTGATATTCGTCGGACACGCATTCGTGGAAATCGTAAATTAAATAGAAACGCGATTATATCTATCCATCGTCCAATTTCCCATAGTGATCCCATAGATTTAGAAAAGAGCACGCGTGAGTTTAACGCGGAACACGAGCTCGAACGATATTTTTCACAAATTCGCAGTCCGGTTAATTCCGTAGTTTTTCAGCTAACCTCCCCTCCCTCCCGTGAAACGTGGCGCGCGCTAGAATCCCGGATCAAACTGTGAGAACTTCGGCCTTCGATCTACGTACATTGTTTTCCCCTGTTTCTCACCCTGTTTAAAAAACAGGACGGTGAAGACGCTCTGAAGGATATCCGCGCGTAATTGCATAAAAATATATTCGCGACAAGTTTTTTTCTTTTCCTTTTTCAACAAGATTTTTAGAATCGATCGATTTTCAAACCCTCGATATAATACCCGTCCGCGGATACGATCGAGATAAACACTCGAAAACGCAATTTTTAAACCATACAAAACGTCGATTGTCACCTGCACTCGTCGAAACTTGGTTGAACGCAGACTCTTCTCTCGGCGGAGAGAACTCGATTACAATTTCTACGCAGCGAACCATAGTTTACGTCTCTCTCTCTCTCTTCTTTTTTTTCCTTTTTTTTCGATTCTCCCGAAAATTCGCGAATCACTTTCATTTTGACCGGTGTAACGATAAATCCGACAGCGTAACCGCAATCGTACGAGCCGTGGAAAAATTTTGTCCAGTTTCGATCGCTTATCAGACCCCTTCCCCTCCTCCTCCTCGCGCGTGACTGACTGTATCGATATATATATGCTCTTCACGTATATCAAGTTACCTGTCAGTTCGTCGATGGATTACTTTCCTCCTCTTTTTATCCTTTTTTGTAATAAGCAAGCGTTCCAACTCGAGGCAAGCGACTCGTTGAAAAAAGTATTTCGATGCGATTTCAGCGATCGAAAGTTGGGTTCCTTTGATTCTTTCGATCGATAGTTTTTTCGTGGGGCGCGTAAACCATTGGCAGGGCCGGTTAAGCGAGACGTTTCCTCTAACGCTAATTAACAAGCGCAAGGTTGAACGAGGGAGTCGCGTGTTTGCGTTTTCGCGGCGCGCATAATGCTCGAAGCGTGAGGAGGTTGTTGCAGTGTCGCGAGAGTTCTCAATGGCTCGAATTAACCAGTTGTTAACAGTTTTCACTGACCGCCTTTAAATAAAAAAGAAAACGCTTCTTTTCTCCTCCCTTTTTTCTTTCTAGCTTTTCAAGGACAAAAGTCTTTTTTTTATCCCGAACACGATTGCCTTTGGCTTTTCACGCGCAGATGTAGATAGTCGCGTGTCGAAAGTTTTTTCGAAAATTTCCATCCGCATCGGGGAGAAAGAGGCACTGTTTCCAAGGATTCGTTTCCGTTCCTCCCCTTTCACCACGACTGGCTCAATTCCCTGTATGATTCTCCGTATATTCGAATCTTTCGGATGTGGATACGTAGCGTAGGTCCGTTCCTAATACATATAGATATCAGCCAGATATTGGAAAATGTGAAATTTTGCGGATAGACCGCACCGAATTTGTAAGATTTTTCGATATTTCCGTTAACGAAGGGGGGCTCGAGTTTTTGGTCGGGAAATAAAAAAGGAAAAAAAAAGAAAAGCGAGCTCATCGATCGACTCGATATTCTTCCCGTACGAGATGGTACAACGTAGAAAGAATCGAAGTTTGGCTTCGAAAATTTGAAATTCGCGCCCGTATATTCTGCAGGATCGTTGGAGAAAGAAAACGAACGAAACTGGTTGAAGAAAAATTGGCAAGCTTGGATTTAGGAATTAAAGGGGAAGGAATTGAACAACGGAACGATTGGAACTCGCCGCGCCAAAGTATACATTTGACGCGCGGTGGAAAGAGGAGGGGGTACGCGTGAAACCACGGTATCGAAACATAGGTTAAAAAAGAAATGTGCGCGCGCACGAACGGAACGAGTGGAGATTAGAGAGCGGGTACGTATGTGCGTTGTATACCATTTGTACGAGCGAGAAACTCGGCTACGACGCGACGCCGGCCACGGTAGTCGGTGACGAAAAATTGGACGAGGCCGAACAATGCGCGTACGAATAAAAACTTGGTTCCTCGAATAATGGTGTGTATAGGTGCACAGTGAAAGTACGGCTGTACTCGAACGAACGCGTGTTTAACGTGCTCGAACGAAAGAGGTGAAGAGAGAGAGAATGAAAGAGAGAGAGAGAAACGGGTTGTCGACGACGCTTGGTTGGTTCGAGTAGTAGCGTAGTACAAAAACATCCTCGATACCGTACTGACCACGCGTTCTCTTAATTCGTGAACGTTTATATTTCGGATTCAACGATTATGCAACGATTATGCTCGCGAGAAATAAGAATCGAGAATCGATCCCAACGAGCGATTCGGAAATTTCTTCCCTCGCCGGTTATTATTTATCGCTCGAAAATAATTCACGAATATTTCGTATTCCATCCTGTGTGTAGAATCCGTACGCGTTTCACGCGGATGTCCTTGCGTTCCAACCGTAATATCCCAGGATTACGAATAAAATAGTGTTGTTTGTACGTGCGTGAACAGAAGACTCTCTTCCTTCTCCCCTTAAAAAAAACATTCTTGTAAAATAGGTATTACGAGTAAGATTTTTGGGATGAAGCGAAGATATATGGTCGAGAAAATTTTTCTCCTTGATAAATAATAAGATCGTAATTTTACAATTATTACCGTATCCGCTGCGTTCGCGAACGAGTTTTGTCTCTGCGCAAAATGAATTTTGTTTCTGTTTTTCGAATAAAAAAAAGGGGGAGCACGTATTAAAAATATTTCGCGTACTTTCTGGGTGGAAAATTTATTTTCATTGCGCATTGCATTCGTAATATCGTAGATTTAATTATTTAAATTTAGTTTACATATATATATATATGTATGTATATACATATATACGTACGGACAAAATGGAGATGAAATTATTTTACTGTCATATTCGACATTTTGAAATATCTGAGATTCAACTCGAAATATTTGTATCCATTAGTCATGGAAATTACCAAATTCCAATATTACTTAGGAATTTAATACAACATTTCTTTCGTGATAACGCTCGACAACATCACCATTATTATTATTATTATTATTATTATTGTTATTGTTATTGTTATTGTTATTCGATCTTTCGACAATAATGCAAAATATAATCCGTGATTATTATTCATCGATTGAAAATATATACTCCGTCTTAAATTGTCTTTCTTTTTTCTTTCTTTAACCAATTTTCGAACAATAATTAATTGGATCGATTAAAACGAAGAGATCGAGAGGTTGAAACGCGATAATAATAAGATTTTTCAACGTTCGCTCATTCGTTCTCCTTTTCAATCAGGATGTCGAGCATCGAGAACCAATGCGAAACGTTCTCGAAGGGAGAGGGGGGCAGAGGAGGGTGTGTGCTCGACGTTTTTAAACAGTTGCTCTAAAGATTGAATCGCGCAAAGTGGATCGGAATTGTCCCTATGAATTTTCCTTTTCACGGATTCATTGTCTATTGAAATTCAACCTCTCTCTCTCTCTCTCTCCCCTTTCAGATATTCACATCGTTGAATCTTACCCCACGGGTTTAACGGGATACCACCCTAACCCTTGTTTCGATCTTCGGATCCTTTCCCCTCTTTCGCGTGTAATCTCCACGCTTCTTCTTCTTTATTTTATTATACTCGCGAAAAAAAAAGGCAAAGCAAGAATATCTTTTCCTCCCATTCCACCCGTTATTTAGATAAACTTCTTCTTGCGTCAAACGTCAAACGTGTCGGAAAACGTTGGAATGGGGGGAGGGAGAGATCGATATCGAGGAAAATTTGCGGCAATGTTAAATTCCTGGGATTCCCACGGCTTTGTTCAAAATCGAGGGAGATGGTTTATTGAAAAAAAAAAGAAGGGAGGGAGAAAAAGAAATTTTTTTTTCCTTCGCTTCCGTCATTAATGAAAATAATTGCAATTAGGAGCGATTTAATGAGCGAACTCGTGTAACTCGGGATTTCTAAGACGAAATGCTTTTTCGTCGATGTATTTTTCGATCGTATATTCGCGTATATATTCGCATAGCTTCGCAAGGATCGATATCGGGACATTTCCCGGCCAGGTATCGCCACGCTCAACCACCGACGCATAATTGGCATATTCACTTCCGAATTCGGTTAGACACAGGTACGGGAGAAATGCAAAATGCTTCCTGCCTCGAGAAATTATCGCGTCCTCCTTGGAAATTTATACGTCCACCGATAGATGGCCGATCGTCATCGATCGAAGCGATTCAATTTATTCCGTTTATAACGTTGCGATCCTTTTTTCGTCCGCTCTTTCCCATTTTCCTTCGATCCTTCCGTGTACAACGCGCAACACTTTGGATTAACGATCGATCCTCGGTCCGTGGAACAAAGGCGGGATGGAAATTTTCGGGGGACAATGTGGGTGGAGCGCGTGGCGGCGGAACAATCGATAAGATCCGAGTCGGTAACAATTATCGAGCGGGGCAAGATCAGTTGATCAAAATACCCGAGCGATTTAGATCGGTCTCAATTAGGCAGACTCGGGAACAATATATAACCCGGCACAAGTCCCGTTCCTCGCCTCGTTCCTCTCCGATTCGATCAATCTGATTCTCAGAGATTTTAGTCCCGATCAATTAGAGGCGAAGCTCGAGGCAAACAATTCGCCTCGCGATTCCCCAATACCGGCGACACAACTCTTACCAAACCAATCGTCTCGAGTTTCTTGTTCCCCCACCCCGAAACTAGTAAATTAGAATTTTGCCCCGTTTCGCGCGACGAATTCGAATCTTCTCGAACGACGCGACAGTGTTGCCGAGTCGTTCGCCGCTGTTCGCCCCGCGCCGCCTTTATCTCCGCGATGCGTGGATACGCTGTTGCATCTGTGCGAGAGAACGAGGGACGTAATAATATCCCCAGAGGCGGTGCCTCGGCTTCTATTTATCTTTCGAGCTGGCTACGATAGGCGCGTCGCGTTGTCGGATTATGAGCCGCTCGTCGGCTATCTGAAAGTTTAAAGAGCGGACCGAATGAACGAGTTACGGCGTAATAATGTGTACGCCCTTTCTTTACGCGAGCGCGAATGCCTTTAGTTGCTGGGTGGGGGGAGGAGGGAGGGCAGGAAAGGGAAAGAAAAAGGGGACACGTTGTAGGGAGCGCCACTTTTGAAATCGGAAATTAAGTGAATGAGGTATAGGAAATAACAAAATTAGGAAATTATCGTCCGCGGTTGTGAGAAAACTATGCCTACTGTATGTAAAGGAAATAATAACGAATTGAAAGGAAAAATTTTTATGTTCACGCGTGGGTGTTGGTTAATTGAATTATCCATTCTTTTCGTTATTTTATTATATATATATATATATATGTACATATATCGTTAAAACGTAGAATTTAATGGCATTGTATATTTATTTCATATTATTTTTAATTCGGCCAGTTAAAAGCAAGAATCGTATACGTGCCCGAGAAACGAAAATTAAACAACGCGCGAGTGAAACGCGACGAGGCCAATGATAAAAAATAACGGGAATAATTATTCCGCGTGGATCTGGGCTTTTTCTTTGAAAACGATGAAATGTGCCGCGGGAATGAACGAAATTTCTCGTCTAAATACGACGTCCGGATAAATGCAATCCCTCTGCCCCCCGTTTCGCGCATTTTTCCAAAAATTCTTATTTGTTGCGAAACAACGAAATGTCACGTGGGTGAAAGCGCGGACAAACGCGGAGAAAGGACAAAAACGAAACGTCTGAATTGTAAAAAAAAAAAAAAAAAAAGAGGGGGAAAAAATTGATAAATGAACGAAAAAAAGATAAAGTGTGTAAAAAAAAAAAAATTCCGGTCAGCGAAATATTTCAGTGTTATCGTTGAATATTAGTATAACATTTTTCAAGTCTTTTAAAAAAATTTAAAAACGCGATATTTCTGTTAAAAATAATAACAAACGAGAGGTGTTTTCTGATAATTTTGATATTTTAAAAGAGAAAAAAAATAAATGAAAATAAAAACTATAATATCCCTTTATTTTTTTTCTTCCCTCAATTTTTAATCGTATTCGTTTCGGGGGATAAGGATTCCCTCTCCGTCTCGTTTTGTTTTCCATGTTCATTCCGATCGATCGATTTGTTCGTAATAGACTTCCAATAGCAGCAGCCCAATCGGTCGAGAGGTGGATTCGAGGTTAGGAACCCTGGCGAAGATCAAATTCTATAACTCGTTGCCCGATCCAAACTTCATTTTCTCCGGTATGGAGAAAGCTGGATTTAGTTATCGTCTTTCCTTACATCGTACAATCCGATATATAGGAAAAGCGATACTTCTCTATCTTTTATTTCCCTCCAAAATTGCCTCGCCTTTTTTAAACAAAATTGAAAAACGCGGTGCTTATATATTTTTTTCGAGGCGTAAAGAGCTACGATAAGTTTCCAATAAGTTTTCCAAGACAATGAAAATATAGGGGGAGAAAGAAATTCGAATAAAAAAGAAAGAAATATCGAAATTTTCAAACACGATTATCCTTCAAAAAATTGCCTCGTCTTTTAAACAAAATTGAAAAACGCAAAATGTTTACATATTTTTTCGAGCCAAAATTTTCAACAATACTAGAATTTAATATTATGGAAATACGAGGGTAAAGAAATTCGAATAAAAAAAAAGGAAATATGGAAACACGATTATTCTTCGAAAATTGCCTTTTAAACAAAATTGAAAAAACGCGGCGCTCGCATATTTTTTCGTGGAAAAATTTCCAATAATTTCGAAAACATAATACTAGAATCATTTAACCATGGAAATACCGGGGAGAGAAATTCGAACGAAAAAAAATTATAATAAGAAATTCGAGTATCCTCGCGACAATCCTCGTTACAATTTCTTATCCTTGTTATACGAAGAATTGGTATTATAACGCGGGATAACCTGATACAATCGATAGACTTCGTCCTCGATTCCATCAGAACGCACCTCGTCGAATCAATTATTTTCGCGCGGGGTTTCGGATATCTGAATGGGCGGATTCCTGTAAGAAGCAAGACCGCTTTGTCGTGAATTGTACGGCGGAAAGAAACGGTAGGAGAAGAGAAAGGGAAGAAGGGATTGAGATAAAAGCGCATGAAAATAGAATGTCCCAGACGGTTCTCGCGAAAGCGAAGAAATCTCTCTCTCTCTCTCTCTCTTTCCAAGTTGGAGGTAATAAACGGACGATACCACTCGCGAAAACTTTGATATTCGCGCGCGGTTCACTCGTTACGCGAGCAACGTCTGGAATAAACGAGTAACTGCGCAATAGAATCAACATAATCCGATTATCCCCGCTTTACCGATCGTATCTCCAGATAACGCGATGATACGAGGTATCCGGGACGCTCGTACGTAATCCTGACAACATCTGCATCTGCCGCTTTCTTTCTTCTCGACGCGTAATAACAACCTTAACGAGAACGCACGAGGGAAGTAATCTAAAATGGAAAAATGGTTGGATCGAGTGTGGTGAGAAGAATCCTTCCCTCTCGCGAGAACGGGGGAAATAAAACCGACTTTTCAAATATCTGATTACTCGCACTCTGTTTTATCCGCGTAGATATTCGAGAATTTTCTTTTCGGAAATTTTAAGGTCACAGCTTCTAACCACTCTCGAGCCAACTCGAAGACGAGCGACGCTCCAAGTTCAAAGTCGCTCGCTCCTTCCTTTCCTTCTTTCTTTCTTTTTAACGCGTTGCTGCATTAAGCGTCTCCGTTTCGGTAAGCTCTTCAAACTTTCGCGTCCCTCGTTTCGAACGAGGGGCAAAAAGTAAAACTCGAACGTTGGAATTTCCTCGCGCTTCAACTTTCTATTTCGTATATATTCCGTACTTTCGAAACGAAAATTTTCGCACACGTTTTCATAACTTCGCGAAGTAATCGTAAATCGCGTTAATTCTTCTTCAACCTATGAACAAACGAGAGAACGAACGAGCGATTCGAGATTGGAAACGTTACGTTTGAAATCGCACGGTATATATGTATGTATATGTAAATCGAGTCGCACGGAAGCTTTCGACATCGCTTTGCTCTCCGGCTATGTGATTGTTTTTGTTAGAATCCCGGGGTAAATCCGTAACGGTAAAGGAGATCTTGTCCCGTTTCAGGACTGGCCTGGCTCGCGCCTCGAGAAAGGAGGCGAAGCGAGGAGAAAAGGAAAGATAAAAAAGAACGTTGCCCATTCGACAATCATCACGGTTATTTGCTAGAAACGTATGTATCAGATGTAGTTTCGATATAAAAATTTACTTCAAATACCTCGCTATTTCCACCGATTCTAAATGAATCACGCCGTCCTAAAATTGAATCTTATATCGAAATAATCGAGCTTTCAAAGCTTGCGTACAATTATTCGTAATAATATTAGCCTATAACTTACGTACTATAATACATTTCTGACTAAAATCGATTCGATTCCGCTTCGATTAGCCCATCTTCCGCGGCCCACAATGGGAAGAATTGTTCATTTTCCAGGATGGAACGCGCGGACTTTTTATAGGATACCCTTGCGTCGGAAAAGATACCGTCGTTTGCGAAGCAAGAATCGAGAAACAATGGAAAACTCGCTCGAGCGAAGCGCGGAATAATATTCTCACGGAGGCCGATCTCGATTGTCGGGAATCGGAAGAGGGGAATGGCAAAAGCAAATAGTGGCGAAACGCGGAAATCGCGGAAATGGCGGTCGAAGTTGCGAGGACAACCGTGCAGACGCGTGTTGTCGCGGCGAAGAAACAAGAGAGAGTGTTTGCGTGTCCTACGTACGTGCCACGCGTCTGGATTCGCGAACAGTTGTCCCGTTTCCCACCTCTCGACTTCTGGGAGAAAGAGAGGGAGAAGGTCGTATATACACGCGTATATAGAGGAGAATAGGCGGTTTGGAAGAAGGCAGTTTGTTTTTCTCGCGGCTCGTTCTGCCGAGCGTCGAGGTATTCCGTGAAACGTTTGTCACGGAAAACAGACGTAAAATGTACGCGAGTGTTGTTCTCGCCGCGACCTCCCGCCTCGCCTCCTCCCAGTCATTTCCCCCCTCCCGAGGCCCGAGGAAGCGCCTCCCCGTGAACACTGCCTCCTCCTACCCGACTGTCTCGCCGCTAAAATATTAACTCCATTACCAAATGACGCCGCGCCACACTTCGTTCCACCTCGAAATCGGTCGCCATTTCTCGCCGACCGAAGAAGAAGAAAAAAGAGAAAGAGACTCCCTTCCCTTGTTTTTCTTTCTCTCCGCGTCGATACGTCGTTTGTCGACCGGAGAGATTCACGAGACCAACTTCCTTCTCCTCCTCTTCTTCTTCTCCTCCCCTCCTCTTTCTGGACTAGGCGACTTTTCGTTGTAAAAGCGAAATGGTGTCGCGCCGGTCGGGGCTTTATCCCGGGAAGAAAGGACAGGTCGGATTGGAAGAGAAGCACTTTAGCGATTAGCGACACCCCGCATTATACCGTTTACCGTTCCCCCTCCCTTCGGAGAAGAGAAGAGGGGAGGGAGAGACTCTCGAGAGGGAATTTTTCGAAATTGTTGGGCCGCGCCATTTGGGGAGTGAGTCCGCCTGACTCGATCGGATTTGGGGGGGAGGAGGGCGCGTGGTTTCTGGGTTAACGGGCTACCTGTCGCGAGACCTACCCGACCCGGAATCGAGCCGAGCGGAACACGGTAACTTTGATAATCCGAACTAATTAAAGCGGGCAAACGTTTGAATAGGCGACACAAGGGTTTAGCGGCTAATTGAAATTGTCACGAATGTTTGTGGAAAAATTCTTCTACTCGCATTCGAGGGGGGGGAGAGGGGAGAGAAGATTCGATATTTTTCTCTCTCTCTCTCTTAACCGCATCCTACTTTCCCTTAATTAAAACCTAATCCACGCCTCGAATCTGTTCGCGGGCTCGATGATCGTTTCGTGGATTTAAAACCGCGTGCGTTTAATTGAGAAATCGAATCTTCCCTTTTTTCCCCCCCGATATCAAAAAGGCTTTTCCGTTTTGTCGTTGTCGGGCCAGCCTGCCCCGATATTACGACAAAATTACGGCGAAATTAAAGGGGACGCGTTACGCGTTACGTTGTATAAGAAGAGCGATAAATTTTAATTATCCGATACTTTACCCGCTACATTGTCTCCCTCCTCGCTCGAATAACTGGAAAATAGCAGAGACGGAGCTTAGGCGTATACCGATATAAGAGAAGTAATAGCGGGGAGGAGGGAGGGGTATCGGTTAATAATTGGCGCGACCGAATTAAAAAGAATGTAAGCCGCGCTCGATAAAATCCGATCCCTGGAGATGATACGTTTATACGCCGTTATTTGTCAATTTCGGTTATCATCGCCGATTATTCGGTCCTCCATTTTCCTCTCCTTCGAATTCGAATCTCTTCAACTTGCTTCCTTTCTCCATTCGCTCGGCAACTTTTTATCTTTCATCATCTTCGGATAAGTGTCCAAATTTTTAATCGAAATCTTCCAGCGGAGAGAACTTACTTTCCTCGTGAGTAAGTAAGTAAGTAAGTAAGCTCTGCCCTCTAGAAATTGTTTTCGCGCTGCTGTATTCGGAATTTAGTTTGTCGAAGTAGTGGCAACGCTGCGTACGTGGCGCGTTAAGAAAATATAGCGCGCCTCGCTCTATAGAATTCGTTTCCCGCTTCAAAACGGGGATTTGAAAAGTTTCGAAATTGCTTCTTGTTAAAAGGACTTTCTCATTCTTGTGACGTTCGCCTCGCGAGATATTGCCCACCCGGCCTGTGATCGAAGTATATCATAAACTCGGGCTGTTCCCCTAATAAGTATGCAATCCCCAAAATCCTGACGAAGTTTCGTTTATCAAAGTTGCGGCTCGCGCTACGAGCGGCCGAGTGGGTGGAAATCGACCCATCCACCGAAAATCCCTTCGACGATGAATACGAATTTGAGCCACACTTTTCACGCCGCGCCATTCTCAAAAGAGAATTTAATCGTTTGCTCTCTCTTCCCTTCTATTTTATCTCAAGTTATTTGTACACGATTTTTGCATGTTTATCCGTATCGATTAATTCTTCTTCTACATATTTAGTTACATCTTATTGCAACGAAATACGATAAATAGTTTTCCAAAAATAAAATTTCCACTTTTATACGACTCGATCGATTCCTTAAGCAGATTCTTCGTTAAGAAGAGTCGCGTGCGCGCGAGAGAATCGTGAAAACGCCTTTTTTGCAACGATCCGATTCGAAGTTCGTCTCTTCCCTTCTATTTATCTCAAGTTATTTGTACACGATTTTTGCATGTTTATCCGTATCGATTAATTCTTCTTCTACACATTTAGTTACATCTCATTGCAACGAAATACGATAAATAGCAATGATACGTTTTCCAAAAATAAAATTTCCACTTTTATGCGACGACTCGATCGATTCCTTAAGCAGATTCGTTTCTTCGTTAAGAAGAGTCGCGCGAGAGAATCGTGAAAACGCCTTTTTTGCAACGATCCGATTCGAAGTTCGTCTCACGAAAGGAAAGAAGAAAATCGCGTCGATAATTGTTGGGGTAATAATTTGGCGGGAGGGGAGGATGGCGCGAAAGTTAATATTTATCATGGCCGGTAACGCGATTACGCCCCCGTCGCCCATTTAGAGCGCGGAGCCAATCTAATTTCCACTCGAAATAGTTCATTAGAGAGTGGCGCGTTGAGCGCTTTAAACCCTTGATCTGTCTCCGGGTGGATCGCCGGCCCAGGAATAAGGGAGCGGCTTTGTCAACGTAATAACTAATGTAACCAATTCGGTGGCGATTCCAGCGAAGCGCAAAGATTATATCGGTAATCGCGGCTGGATCAAGCTAGATAACGGTTCGAAATTTTATCCCCCCGGTGAAACAATAAAATGATCTCTCTCTCTCTCCCTCTTCGTGTCCGACCGCATTTGTGGCGTTTCGACGTGCTCGATGCGCGAATGGCGTCGCGTATGAATAGGCAAATACGAAATATTTGCAAAGAGCAAAGATCAAATGTGATTATGCAATAATGTGTATATATAGTTTTAGGTGAAATAGGGGAATTTTTCCCACGGGTGAGAATATACGAATGCTGCAAATAAGGAAATCCCTCCTTCCTTCGTAAAACCAAGATAGAGGTTGAACATCGAAACGTTCGCTCGTTACGCGTCCCGAAAATTTGAATAAGATCGCGCCACGAATTAACCCAATAACTTTGCCCAACTCTCCACGCTTCTACTTGAGCTTTCCACTCTCGTTGCCCCATTCGCCGCTTCCGAAACCCGCTTCCCCGACCCTGTCGCAACAAACAAACCTTGTAAATCCTTCCGACAATTTCCCTTGCATTAATCTCCTATTCTCGAATACCAACGACGATTCGAATATATATATATATCTCTAAAAAAGGAGGAAAAAGAAGGGAGAGAAAACACGATTGATAAACATAACGAAGATTCCAGCGGCTCTGCGAATTAATCGTTGGATCGTGCGTCGAGTTGCAGGAATATTATCGTGGAATATCATTATATGATTTTCGTCTCGTTGAATATTCGGATAAATTTGCATGGGGAATTGCGAAGGGAAGGGAAAGAAGGAAAAAGGGAAGGTAAAGAGTCGCACCGATGACGAACACTAATTTAAAAACACGAGCCTCGTGTTTCAATTAGAATAGTTTTATCCAGCAACCGTTTACCCGAGCGACGTGCCTGTTCTTACTATATTAAATAAGAGGAACGCGAAGCCGTGCTTGCCCGTTTCTCCATTTTTACTTCTTCTCCCGTGATGACTCGAGCCCGGCGCCGCTGTATTCCTCGTCGCAATTTTCTCGTTGATCGTCGATTGCGATGAAGAAGCGGATGGAAGAAGGGTACGGATCGAGCGCTTATGTAACTTTAATCCACCGATGCCCAATGTCGCTCGAGAACGCGCGACAGGAATAGAGTAAGGTCTGATCGCAAACACATTTGCTTTGAAGAGTTAAGCATCCCAAGCCGATTGGTCGGCTTCGACATGCACAAACGCTCCTCCGTACGCCTCTATGCGTGCACATATACGTGTATATACAAATATATATATATATATGTATACATATATGTAGAGAGAGCGGTGTTTGCACGGCTATGTAACGCAACGTGTCATCATGGTACGTCATACGTGCTACTTTATCAAACGGTATATAGCCGGTCGATAGACCGTACGAGCGTTAACGCGATAACCCGATAACCCGATGCTCTCCTTAGCTCTCGAGCGATGTCCCAAGATCAACCGACATTCCGTTCTAATTGAATTTGCGCGCGTATTCGACTCGCTCCTCCTGGATTCCGAAGCGTATTTCTTCAAACGATGGAAAATTGTTTGCGAAAATCCTCCTGAAAATCTAACAATAAGAATGTTGCGATTAATGGTCGGAGGTTTAATTTATGCATCTTGCTCGCCGATCTAATAAAGTGCGCGCGAGGCTTTAAAGTAATTTTAACGTTTGTAAGCACGTTGTAATTATTATTTAATGTCGGAGAAAAATAGGGAGAAATTTTAATCGCTGCGGTTTTAAAATTTATGCTGTGCGTGATGTATTGAGTTGGGTGTGTTAATAGATTGGATTTTGTATGTAGAGATAGAAAAAGGAAGAAAGGAAGGGTATTTTGATTCTCTGATAGAAATTGCATGGAAATTTTATACGCGTGCATAGAAAATTTCTTCCTTATAACGTGAGCGTATTCATCGCATCGTTCGTTACCGTCTTTTCATACTTTTCCACGAGTTGGCTCGCGAAAAAGTTTTATTTCGCGAGCAAGGTGGTTATTCTTATAAAAAACTGGAACAAACGCGAAATCGTGGAATCGTAATGATGATCTCGTATCGTGAGGGAATTCTATTAATGATCTCTTCTAACGAGGTTTTTAACAAAATTTTAACACAATTCTTCCACTCGTATCGTCTTTTATCCTACTTCTTTCGATACATCGCTCATCTTGTTTTAATTAACGAGCTACCATTTTAAGCAGCGAGCACAAAGTGCAAGGCTAATCGATGTAATTGGGTAATGTTAATTAAGAGTAAGTAGATGACTCCAGGTCGAGGAAGCAGCTTTCGAGCATTTCAACTTCGTTTAACGTTTATTTGCAATTGCACCTGTGCAACGAGTTAATTAATTCGCTCGAATGTTATTATCTAAAGCGTAACAAAAATTATTACCAATCCTCGATCAACCCTCTCCTTCTTTGTTGCACAAGGTCAAAATTGCATCGAAGGAACGCAAGATTCGTGCAGATTCTTTCGAGCGGTGATAAATTTAATCTGTGCATGCACGAGCTCTTTAAAACGTGCTGTTTCTCGCGCGTGTAAATACCACGTCGAGAGGCGACATTTTTAATATCGACAAGTCGAAGGGATACAAGCGACGCGTGCTTCTCGCGACAAAGAAATGCTTGTAAAAAGTCCGTCCAACAAAGCGCGAAATGACATCAAGTATCCGTGTTCCACGTCGCTTTGACGGTTGTACGCTGCCGGTGTACGCTTCAATGGCGCGCATCGAGCATATAGTCGAGCTTTACGTTCCCGTTAGCAGCTCTGTAACGTACGTATCACCCCCATATGCGCGTGCGTGTACACATATATATATATATCGTGAAAGCAATTTGTCCGCGCAACTATTGAATGCGCGTGTACACACGATCATACACGACGATCAATTTCCAGATATAATCGAGATTGTAATCGTTAACGAAGTTTTCTTTTTTTTTCTTTTATTTATTTACATCCGTATCGGTGGGGTAAAAAAAAAAATGCGTGTACGTTAATATCACGTCGAGAAAGTATTCGCTATCCGTTAGAGGAAGATTTCCAGTCTTCGCAGCGTGGGAAAGAAATTAGAAATCTCGTGGTCAAAACCCACTCGTAGGATGGAAAAGTAGAGAAAAAACGCGCCATTCGAATCAGTTTTCGATTCGTGTCGATATCTCGATCGAGACAGAGAGGACTCAAAGTTTACGTAATGCATAATGCACGAATCGTAGGGGGATCGCGATAACCTTCTTTTTTTCTTGGGAATGCGTACCGCTACTCCTTCCCGAGAATAGCATATTATTGCGTTTTTCTAGGGATCGCGACTGTCTCGAGTTTGAGATAAGTCGGTGAGACGGCTAGCGAGCCGAACGAACGATGAAAAATTACCTTTCTCTTTGCACGATGATATCTCGGCGACCGGGGCTCGTATCGGGATGGAACAAAAAGCGTTTTAAAGGGGAAGATTTCACGCTTCCGATCGTCTTTCATCCATCGATAAAAAGTCATCATCCTCGGAATTATAACGGTTCAAAGTTTTTCCAATTTTAATAGGATCATATATCGAGTGCTGGGACGAATAACACGTAATGGATACGTTTCGCTCTCTCCGTTAATTCATCACGTCGCGAATCGAAGTTCCATCTTCGCACCGAGTAAGGTTTTCTCTTTATACCCGGAACGAGACATCTCGAGGATCGTGAGATTCTCGCGCGTAATAATATACCGATCCATCGATCGGACGTTTCCCTTCGCAGCTACGCCGTGAAAAAAGCGGCGGAGGTTGACGAGGTAATTGCTGGAATAAGCTCGAGAGGCGTCGCTTTTGTGCGTTGGATTGATCGATGACACCGATGACTTTCCTCGGTGCGCGCAGTTTCGCGCTGCATTATGTCGCGCTAAGTTATGAGTAGCGCGTGGCGTGGTCGGGCCTCTGGCGTGTGACGGGCGTTCATCGTCAGATGCGCACGTACATCGGTGCATGCACGTTCTCGTTTATGCGGATATTGTCGCGCACTCGCGCGGGAACACGTATTCAATTGTCGGGGCTACATTGTTCCGTGTACACGATGTGTAATGAAAAACATTCTCGTAAAACGTGGCGCTGTCCTCTCCCTCGAACCTCGTAGTCCTCGTTCTTTTGCGACGTGATGTTTTATAAAAAAAAAGAAGAAGAAAGGAAGAAAAAAAGAAAGAGGAGGGGAGGGAGAGAAAGGAAATAAGCAGGAGAAAAAACGAACGGCTCTTTCTTCCATTTCCAGACAGCTGGAAGGTAGACGATAGCGTGACAAACGCGAGACACTTTATATCGAACGGAATGCCGCCTATTATCGTCGATCCTCGTTTGAATTGCAAGGAGCACCGAAAAGTCGAATGCGAACGGACGTCGAAAGGGGCGGGTTCGCCTTCGTAGCGAAGCCACTGAATAAGGCCACTGTTAAAGACCTCTCCCTCTATCCCTCAAAGGCTGGTGGCAAGTGAATAAAGTTTTCCTCCTTTCAATTATGCTCGTGTATATAATCTTATATACGTTGTACACTGTTATTGGATAAAGAGGAGAAAAAATGGGGGAGGGGAAAAGATTTTGAAAATAATAGAAACGATGTCAAACTCGGGTGAAAATCGGGAGGCTGAAGATTATTCTATTCGGATAAATAAAAAATGATATGGTACGTAACTTATTATTCATTATTCCATGTAAAACGACGTTGAATTATTTATTACATCATTTCAAGTATTAACCATTCGCTTTAACTTTTCGTGTTAACATTTAAACGAATTCTATTCTACTCGCATGAACCGTATTTTCGTACTTTTTTTCTTTTCTTTTTTTTTTTTGTTCATTCTATCTACGTTTCGGTTAATTTCGTTACAACTCTACCGTTCTGTACATAATCGATATAATTGGTTATTATTCGAGAGCGTTTGGAGAGAAACGAGTCGGAAGAATTTACGCGAATAAAAATTTTATTACCTCGTCGCGTTGCGTCGGTTTCGTGGTCGGTGTCTCGAGAGAAATCCTGGACGCGGGCGTCCGTGAAATCGTCTCGCGACGCGTGAAAACACCGATTACCGCGCATATTAAATTCCCAAACGACAAGATAAATTCGTAAATAGACGAAAGGAACAGGCGGCCCTTTCCACGCTAATTTTATTCGTTTGTACATCGCGTCTTCTCCCCTATTATCGAACCTCTTCACGGTTATACAGTTGATAAATAGCAAAGTGGGGGGGGGGAGAGGGAGAAAAGTACATAAGCCGTGGAACTTAGCCGTCGAACAAAACTGGACCAACTACTGTCTCGCTCCATTTCCTCTCTTCTCATTCCCCATTTACCCTACCCTATTGTTTACCTTAAAGACAAAAAAAGAAAAAAGTGAAAAACGCCGTTTAAAACGAAGTGTTTGAAAGTGGAAACGAAGCGCAGAGAGAGAGGATTTTAAAAATCGATCGATTCACTTTAATTTTTACCTTCCTTGCTTCGTCCATTTTTCTCGTTTCGGGATCAATTCTCGAAAACCTCGTTGCCGATAAAAAGCCTCTATTTACTTACCTTCCACGTCCACCACGAGCTCGTTTACGGAAGGAAGTCGGTTAAGCTGCAGCGAGTGGGCGATTAATCGAGATCTCGGCTAAATTGTGAATCCCTGCCAACTTGGTTTATTTGGAAATCGTTTCAACTCTGTGTAAAAAGTGGCGACTTACCTTCGAACGCGTACGCAACTTTCTCTCCGCCGATTTATCGGTCGCGATCGAGAGTTGGAAAAAGAAAAGGGGAGAGGAAAAGGAATAATTGGTTCGTGTCAGCTTCGAATACTTTTCATTAAATAACATCCGTTTGGATCGCGTGTCGAGATTCGCAGGGGCGACACCTGGAAAGAACCCGTTTCAACCATTGACCTTCACCGATGATTTACACTCTTGTTATCACAGGAGAATTTGAATTTCTTCAACGATTCTCGTTTCGGCTCCTTTCGTTCGTGGAGTAAAGCAAACTCGAGCAAGAGGGTAAAGATTAGAAAGAACTCTGCTCTCTTTTAGGGGAGATACGATATTATCGCGTCAAACACGAGACGTTCGACTCCGTCCGCTGATATCGCGAATATTTTACGAGGAACACATCGTTTCTCCGTAACAGATATATAACGTGATAAAAAGAATAAAAATAAGAAAGAGAGGTTAACGACATTGATATTAAGATTCGAAAGGAATGGGATGGAATTACAAACACACGGGGTTGTCAAAATAACTCTGGGGACAAGTTAGTTACAAATCCATGACTCGTTTATTAAGAAATACTGTATTGTTCCGACAAAATCCAGAATCGGTGGTGATGGCGATGATACGTAATTCCTGTTCGTGGAAACGCTGGTTCGCGAGACCGAGCCAACGCCCCCAATCGTCTCGAATTCTTAACGTTACCGCGCGCCCCCCATAACGCGATTCCATTCGCGTTCAAAACACAAACGCACACAAACGCTTAAGAGAAGCAAGTACAACATCGAGGTTTTCTTTTTTTTTCTTTTTTTCTTTTTTTCTTCCCAGCAGTACCCTGTCGATCATCCTCCTCTCCCTTCTTCCCTCGTCGCCCTTCCCCCCCTCTCCTCTCGAACGGAAAAGAGGCGAAGAAGAGACAAATCCCCTGCCGTCGCAAAGAGCGAGTAACGAGGGGACGATCGACGAGGGTGGAAACGCGCGTGGCTCGGGTCGTTCCCTCTACGAGAAATCTACCGGCTGCCGGCCAAGTGTGCGCAGGCGAGTAGCACGAGGTGGTAGAGCGACAGGTAGATCCGTGGCGTGGATGGGCCGGTCGAGGCGAGGGCGAACGCGTACGACGAGTAACACTTCTTGTAGGATTCCGGGTTCAATCGGGTGACGGTGCAGTAGTGGTGGAGGGCGCAGGCTCCGTTCAACGGTCCCCCGCAGCCCCAAATTTGCTCCACTTCCCGCGGCAACGAGACCGTGTTGGCCGCGTAGTATCTGTGGGAAACAGAAGCGGGCGCACACACGGGAGAGTTGACAAAAGGTGGGATTGGCGGAGGCCGATCGAAGCGAAGAGAGAAGCGGACGATTATAGGGGATGATCCAAATTTTCCCTCCAGCGCGCGTTCATGCACGGGTTTCGGTAAAGCGTTGATAAACTTTCGTTTCGAGTCTCTTTTCCTCCGATAATATACAGTTCCGCGAGCGAGATATAGCAACGAGGAGAGCGAGGAGAAAGCGTAAGGGATTTTGGAAGAATTTCTACGTACCTGACGAAAGCGTAATCGTTGAACTGGGTGAACCGGTCGGCCAGGTCGTGGAGAGAGATCGCCGTAATTTCCTGAAGATTGTAATATTCGAGGAGGGAGTACTCGATCAACCAGTTCGCCGTCCCGGAGTTCGCTTCCGGCAGATTAAGATAGTACTGAGTATAGTCCAGCACCTGAGCAAAAGGAAACGAGAGGAAGAGAAGGAATATATATATATATATCCTCTTTCGATAAATAGCGAGGCGCAGATGTTGATAATTACCTGGCCGGTCGTCGTCTCGAATTTGTACAACCTTAAGCCCGGATTGTTGGGCCCTCCAGGCGTGGTTGGCGATATGCTGGGCGCCATCATTATCCAGGACACGGGCAGACCTGGCGGCACAAACCTCTTTTGCCACGTGTTCACGTCCCACGTGCGCGCGGCAAGAAGGTGGAAAGATGTAAGGGGGAGGGGGAGGGGGGAGCGCGTCGAACTGTGGGCGGCCGACGTAAACCACGGAACGATGTAAAAACGGGTGAAAAGTATTTCTGGCCAGCCGGGACGACAGAGAATTTATCGATTCGCTCGTGGCCTCGGCCATTTCCGATCAAGGAACGCGGTGAAAAATATGAGTGGAGCGTGACCGAATGGACCTGCACAGCGTCGTAAAATTGAACCATCCTTCATTTACGCCCGCGCTTCTCTCTCTGTCCATCTCTCTCTCTCTCTTTCGCTCTCTGCTCGAATACGACGAGTTACGAGCATTTACTCGATCGTCGAAACTTGTTCTCGAGATTTGATTACTTGGATACGGACGATTGTCCGATTCGAAACTTATTTCGAAGTTTTTCGATAAAAGTTTTTTAACCAGAGCCTTTTTTTCTTCTCTCCGCTTTATCTTAAGAAGGAGGAAGAAAGAGATAAATTGCTCGTTTCGGGTCGAATAATTGTCGTACCCTACGGTTAATACGTTTTATAGATTTTACTTGTCAAAGTAAAATCATCGAAGCATCAAAGACTTCTTTTTTTCTTTTTTTTCCCTCTCCCCTTCTTCGAACTTAACGAACGCGGAACGTGGAACGGTTAGGAAACTCGAATCGCCGTTGTTGAATCGATTTAACAAAGGCGCGTTTTTCGATACGCGTCGCGTACGACAAAAGCGAAATACGACGAGAGCAAGAGTCTTTGCACTTTGATGGGGAAAAAAAAGAAAAAAATAACAACAATATCGACGAATACGTACAAAGTCACGTATAAAATGACGATTTCGATTTTCGTTCGAACGCGTTAAAAAAATGAAACGTTACTTTACCCACCAAGCTGCAGCAAATCAAATCGACGAACGAGAGCAATCGACAAAAGAATGTAAAAATCACGTGTATATATATATATGTACACACGCGCGAAAATAGGAAGGGGAGAGAGAGAGAGAAAAAGGAGAGAATCGAGCCACTTGGTGAACCGCAAATCGCGAAGGGTTGAACAACGTTGCTCGCGGCGCATCGATCCGTCGGCCTCACCGCGACGCCAACCGCCGCTCTATTGGCCAGCGCAAGAAGGGACAAACAGAGATGCATCCACCTACCGTTATCGTTATAGACCACGCGAAAAGTGTCTGTGTGCCAGTGACCGAAGAACTGACCGCGAATGATGTCCGAGTACAGCCGGATCAGCTGCAGGTATTTGGTGTTGTGACGCTCGTTCAACATGGACGCGCCGCTCTCCCGATCGTCCACTCCCGGCGGTGTGTGACCCACGATGTAAACCTAAAAAAAGAAAAAGGATCGAGTCGTTATTCGATCCGGCCAATATATCAACGTTCTTCGATCGAACACCTTTGAGACACGCGTGTTAATCTTAATTGCCTCGTCGTGTTTGATTTTGAATCATGCTCAGCGACGATTTTCGCTTCGCTCTGTTTTTCGAAATTAAACTAATTCGATCGACGGGTTTAAGCAAGAAACGTTGCACGCGAATTCCCTTTCGTCAAGCGACACCCAGCTTGTAACGAGAGCGAATCTCTCTGTCTCTCTCTCTCTCGTTAGCGCGGGTAAACGGAATTCCGTAAGCGTTATTCGGGAGATACGGATCCGAGTTGTCGCGAAACACCTAATCGAGCACGTTCGCGAAATTAAACGCGACCTAGGTTGATCTTATGTGTGTGTGTGTGTGTGTGGAGCTCGTAAACTGGCTGCCGCGCTCGATATTTATGGAGAAAAATGGTGGGAAGATAGAAAATTCTGGGCGGAGTGAAAAGAGATGGAAAACGAGAAGATGTAGCGGAAACGATTATCTCTTAAAACGCAAAACCAGGATGGAACGTTGGATGTTATATGTTGGAGAGAGAGAAGAGAGAGAAGGGGGGGGAAGAAATGGTCGGAAAATTCGTAAAAACGCGGCGAAAAGAATTCGTGGGAAGGATAAAGATGGGAAAAGGGAAGGGATCGAGTTAAAGTGGAGAAGGGGAGAAGGAGGAAAAAGTGGTAAAATTGCGAAGGTGAAAACCGACGGTACGAGTTAAGGAATAAAAACGATCTCGGAAAAACGAGAAATCTAACTACGGTTAAGAGGTGAAGGTGAAGAGACGACAAAAGGGAGAACGGTCCGGGAACGCAAAAAATAAAGACAAAAGGACGCGGCTGACCAACCTCGGATGATACGTGGCGGACGAGAGAAACTAGGGGACGAGGAATCAAAGAATAAAGGGGAAAAGAAAGAAGCGAAAATGAAAAATAAAAAAAAAGAAAAAAAGGAAAAAGTTCGCTCCAGCGAAAGAATAGAAGTCAATGACGCTACGAAGAAAGGCATAGTGGTGGGGGATATGGCATAACGTTGTCGGCGGATAAAGAAAAGCTCGTTAAGCTGATAAGAGGAGAAAAAAAAGAGAAAAAAAAAACGTGGAAAAAGTCGTTTTCCATTCGCACGGAGATCCGTTTCGAACGAATTGTACCGGTGGGAAAAAGTAGATTTTCTTTAAACGGTGAACACCGTCGTCGATCGGGCACCGGGGAACGAAACTTTGCCCCCACCGAAAGAGATAAGTGTTACGCGGTTCGGTAGGCACGAACGACTCTTCCAGACGTTACAACAAGCCCGTATATTCCGTCCTTCCATCGCGTCACGAAACACTCCCCCCTCTCCTTCCCCACTCGTCGATCTCTCGACACACGGCCGAATATACGCTACGATACTCCGTGCGAGAAACGTACGCGGCCTATGCTTGGCTATTTGCCTTTTCGACTATCCGACCGAGATATTGTCACACTGTGTGTCCTCGATTTTTCGCGCAGATTTTTCGCAGTTTGTCGCGCTCACGATTTTTTCGGCATACTTTTTCCCTTCTGCCTCGATATTTAATATTCATCGGTGGAATTTTTCAACGATATTTCTTCTCCGCTCCGGGAAATACCGCGTTATTATATATACGTGTATATGTATACTATATACGCGCGACTTTGAAAAATATTAAACTCTCGGTGTAACGGTATTGCGAATTCGAATACGATATTGATTCAAATTTAAATATATCGTCTTCGCGATAGTTCGATTTGCATAATTTCACCGAAAAGAACGAACGAACGAACGAACGAATAATATTTTTAACGCGAAATTCGATTCTTTAAAATGATGTGTTGTGAAAAGTACACGAGAGATATTTATAACGATTCCGGCAAATAATAGAAAATGAAATATCCCTTCTTATATAACCGAATTGAATTCTTTTATATCGAATTGGAAATATTTTATATTGACTTACATACGTGAATGCGCATCGAAATTAATCCTATATCCCTACCCTATCATCCTACTTGTTTGTTATCGATATGAGCTATTAATATCTATCGGTTTATCGGCTTTGGTTAAGCAATATCCCAGTTAAATGCACGTGTGTGTATTCGATGCACGTGTTCCCTTGAATCGATTCCCTTAGAAAAACCAAGTTTCGTTGAGGAAAAAAAATCGAATAAATAATCGTATACAATTGTTTCGCTCGATTACGAGTAAGCATTTAAATTTTTAATAACGCTCGCAGAAATATCGAGAGCGTAAAAGGATAACAAGAAGATTAACAAAGAAACATCGTATCCGCGCGTGTACGGAAAAATTGGAGAAAATTTTACGTAACGCGAGGAAGCAAACGATGTCTCTAAATATCGAGAGCCACAATACGCGTCGTTCCCTGACTTTCGATCGATCCTTTCGCAAAGAAACCGTTTACCTCAATACGCGTATATTCGTACTGCTTCTCTTTCAAAAAAGGTTTTCCTGTCTCTCTTTATTTCTCTTTATATATATATATATATATATTGACCCGTTCGTTCAACGTCATATTGGAACAGATTGTACATTAGAGGAAGCCAGAAAAAAATCTGATTTGCAGCGTGAAATTGAACTATTTTAAGCGCGAGAATTGACGCTGTACCGTTCACTGGTGGAAAGAAGTGTAGCGGGACGGTACAAGGATCGCCTATCTCTCCGCTTCAAACGCTTTCGAATATTCGAAATGGTAAAGATTATTTTTTATTTATAAACGTATTTATAGGATAATCGTCCTGATATATTTTCGAAATTATCCATAATACGATCAATTTATTCGCATACGTACAATTATTATCTTAACTATTTCAATAATTAAACAATAACAAATCGTATTATCCTGTGGATATTGAGAAATAAAAAGTTGGAATTCTCTTAGCCTACGCTAATGCGATAGAGATAAAGATCGTCGTTTTTGTCAGATCGGTCCGCGCGATAAATAGCATGGCAGAAGGAAAGTAGGCGTTTCCTCTTCCAAGTTAACCAATCAGAGTCGCGAAATTTCCTTCCCAACTGTTTCACACGACACGAGCAAAGAGCGTGTGTCGTTATTTCGTCTCTATTATCCCGCTTTCTGAAAATTAATTCTTCGTGTCTAAGTTTCGACGTGTACGACGTAGATCCCTTTTTCTTATTCTCGAGCGTGTCACGGGAGGAGGAATCTCGGAAAAGAAATTCGCACAGTTTTCGGGAGCGAGAAGACTGAACCGGCCAAGTTCTTATCGTTAGCCGGCAGAGTTTCCAAACTTGCCGTTGAATTTCAAATAAACGAACCAACTTTCTTGTACTTTGGCGCAATTGATGAACGCCTTCTTTCGTCCTTATACACTTTTGGATATACTTTTATCCGTAGAAACAAAAGTAGAGGAACAAAAGGATGGATCCGTAGACCGACCTAAGACGGTTTAAAAGGAATTAACGAAACGATTCTTTTTCCTTTTTCCTTTGTCCAATATATTTGGAAAAGTAAAAATATGAAATTGAACGCGAGGAAGGGACGCGGAAGAAGAAAAGAAGGAGAAGAAGAGAAAATTGAAGGAAAGATGGAGAGTAACGATCGTAGTTGGTGAGCGACGCGGCGAAGAAACGAGACTATCTTTCTCGTGCCTCGGCGCACGTGGAATTCGCGACATGTGTATACATCGCTCAATCCAAATGGGACGTAGCGGGTATGCTTTCAAAGAATCTGCATATGACGCTAAGGTTTCACGTCGTGTTGCGTGTACGTTGATTCACATATATACATATACATATATATATACAGGAAGCGAGATGCTCGGAGACGAAAGAATGCTCGATGTCTTACGAGCACGAAAGTGTTCAAGGGTTACGCTCGCGGAAGCAACCAGCTCTATCTTTGCCGGAATATATTTCCGTTACGGCTTATCGCGTATGTATGAAGCGATTCAAATATTTAAATTATCCTTTGTTCGACAAATTTTCTTTGTGCCTTCCAAAAGAAAGAAACGTCACCGTTGAGTGAAACGAATCGTTCGGGATCTTTAATGAGAGTGTTAAAAAAAGTGTTAAAAATCAAAAAAAAAAAAAAAGAAAATACGAAAGCAAAATCTCGTGTCGCGTTGCGGAGGAACGAAAAATATTTCTTTTTTCTGCTTCTTTATTTCTCCTCTCCGCCCGATCCGATTCGATACGTTTACGAACGAGAAGAGAAGGGAAAAAAAGAGAAAAAAAAGAAAGGGTGAATTTAATTTCTGGTCGCTGACAATAAAAGGGTAGCCGCGCTGATCTGAGAGGAAAAACAGACGGGGCGTATAAATTTTTTGCCCCCGGTTTCGCGCTCGACCCTCGAATCCCGTGGAACGATTTGATTTGAAACCGAAAAGTGCACGGTCGATAGGCGCAAAAATCACCGCACTATTCACGGCCCGCTCGCCGATAAATCGAGCCGAGCGACAATGGTGTTGCTGATTGGTCAGTTTCATCCGCTGACGTGTCTAAGCGGCTTGTAATTTGTAATCGTATTATCGGTCATCGATCGATCTTCGACTTCCCCGCTACCACCGATCGAACGTGAGATCGAGAGAACAAGTTTCCTGCGATTTTCCATACGCGGCCGCGAAGGCGGAGGATGGAGGAAAGCAGAGAGACAAAGGCAGGGATTATACTATATCTACGTACGGGGAGCAAATCAGATTTCCAGATCCATTCAACCAACCGCCCGCATCATTTTTCGAAAAGCTCGCTTCAAACTCGTCTCGTTCAACGATATACTCTCACGAGATATATATATGTACATATATTACTGTATATACAAGCATCCTGAGAGAAATGCACGCGGATATAATTTTTTCATTTACATAAGTTGGATTTCATTTTCAATAGTCGCTTTCCAAATTTGCTCAATTTGAACGGGGATGTGGAAGCGATGGCCACTTGGCGAGTCCTTCGAAATCGCCCTGCTCTGTTCCCTCTCTTAATTTGCATTTTCAAGAAAAACAATTGGATCGAATCGGATCTTGGAAAAACCCAAGATCCGCGACAGTCTTCCGGATCGGATCAGTTGGAATAAAATAGAATACAGATCGCATAGAATTGAGCGACGACACGGTTCAGCCGCAAACGAAATGAATTCACGTTCTTAATAATTTCATATTTGTGCGATATTCAAAGCGGTTCGACTTAAACTTTGATATTTCATGGTCAGAGAAATGATGAACGATCAGACGCCACAGTCTGCATTAATAAGAGGTAACTCTTCGAAATAAAGTTAGTTTAAGCGATTTTAATTTCGTTCTAAAGCCTCGTAGTTGTTACGATTAACTCTCTCTCTCTCTTCTCGCATCGTTCGCGCATGCGCCAACACTCAAGGACAAGTAGAATAAAAATGGTTCAAACGAACGGGAGCGTCATCGAGTAGTACGAGTGTACGATGTGCTCGGGCAAGTAGAGGAATGCGGGCGTGATCGGGCGAGAGAATGTCCTGCCAACTTTTCCTAATAAACCTGTTCCTCGAATATGTTTATTTAATCGTAATCTTCGAGTTATTTCGAGTGGCGAGAGGAAAGTTTATGGAGGGACGTCCACGCGGGGATGGGTTTAGGGGATCAATAGGGATCGGCACGCAACGATTTAGATACATTACGATTCCGTGTATGGAATTCAAAGTCCCGGCATAATTTATCACCACAGGTAACGCGGAGCCAGCTTGAAGGATTCTCCTCGCTTCTAAACGGCCCGGGGCTCGTAATCGATAACCGATATCTAGAGAGAGAGAGAGAGAGGGGGGCAGCGCGTCATCCGACACTGATACCGCGCCAATTGTAGCGCGTAACCGGCGAATTCGCAATGCAAAGAGGCCATCAGAGCCCCGGAATGGTAATTGGCCGTGGAATAAATTCGCGGCCGATCTCATTTCGTGGGGCAAACTCATAAAGCGTTCTTCCTCTCTCTCTCTCTCTTTCTCTTTCTCTCCTCCAACCGAATCGTAGCCGAGGGAAGATTGGAATTCTTTTCATCGGAGGCTGATATGAAATAGACGTTTGTTCCGAATAAAGATCGATCCCGCGCCGATGGGGACGGTTGGAAACGCGCTTATTGGAGCGAAGAGTAAATTTTCGGGGAAGTTAGCTCGGCGAGACACATTGCCCGGCCATCTTTCACTCTCTCGCGAACCGAGGGATTCCAGCTTTATCGCGTACCTTAGGCCACCGCGGCGATTAAATCGCGTAAAATAGTTTCTCCGGCGGATGACATCTTTCGGTCGTCTCGATCCAATTTTCCGGGAGTATTATTTACGATCGGTAATTTTTCTTATTTTTTGGTTATTTATTCAATCAGAAATAAAATTTCAGACTCCCCCTCCTCCTGTATCGCGCGAAAGGAGATTTACATTTACTTACGATTACAGGGAACAATTTACAGCGTGCATTTTGGTCAATCTATAAATGGCGTTCCCCGAGGCACGGAAACATCGGGCGAATCGAGGTTGTAACTCGCCCGTTTTTAAAGATAAATCGATTCGACTTCTCCGCGCAGGCACAATTATGAAAGTCTGTAAATCTTAAATGACGGAAACTCGAGCACCCGTGTCATTTTTCCATCCTTCTTTCCCCAACTCACAAACCTTGGGTATCGATCTCACCCCCATCGGGATCCGAGTTTACTTATTTCTCTCTCTTCTTTTCTTCGCCCGTACTTTTTCCTTTTTACGACGGCACGCGCGTTTTTCTACGGTATTGCGAAAAGGGGGGAGAAATTTCTTGGAAGCGTTTCCAGTCGTTGAACAATTTCCACGATTCGGGTCGATTTTTAAAAAATATAAAAGCGATATCCACGAAGGGAGTATCGACGCGAATGGGGACGATGATCGAGCCGTCGAACAATATCGAATATTAATATTTCCTGGGAAACTTGGTGTCCCGGCGCGGAGAAAGCGGATTCAACGATCGGTTTCAGGCTATAAAGCTTCGGGTCGGAAGTTCTGTTATTGAGTGATAGCCTGTCATCCCGATAACTGCGTCCCGTGTAAATAATTTATCGCGACAGGAACCAAAATGGAGGAAACGAAGCGGCATCGGCATTGATACCCCGCGATTTTCATCCCCCAAGGGGGGAATTGACGTTTCGTCAATAAACCTCCTTTGCCGCCCAACTTCTCCTCCTCTCCTTCCCTTCCCCTGTTTATCTCTCTCCACATTCCAAATTTTTCGACGCGACCCATTAAATCCGATCCTTCGTTTCGATTAACGACGAGCAGCGTTTTCGTTGAAAAATCGTTGTTGTTAGTCGGCAAGGTATGCGAAAGTTTGCATGGTTTCCGGAAATGTTCACGGGCCAAAGTTTAATGTAACGTTGCGCGAGATAAGATGAGATAAGAAAAGGGGGAAGATATTGGATCCTTACCGTTTCCTCCTTCCTTCGCGCTGTCTCGAGAGTCGTCTGGAACCAGGACCATTGATTCAGAGGATCCTGCGTGTTATCGACCACGCTCGCTCCGGATTGGTGGTGCAGCATACGATTATCGGCCGTGTTCAGCCACAAATTCGTGTTGAGGAAAATGATCCGATATTTCTCCGAGGTTTGCTCTATCGTGTAATATCCGGCTGTAACAAGTGCGCCAAATAGTCGGATGAGTTTAACACTGCCGGTTATACACCCTCTCTCACATTCGCGCGATTCTCTCGAACCTCGCGTTATTCGACCTTTATTGAAACGACGGCCGAAGCGGGGGAAGGAGAGGAGAGGAAATACAGCGGAGGGAAGGAATTTTTGTTTGCTCGAGGGTTGCGCGCTTTTATTCCTTCCCCGTTTCGCGTTCGAATAAAAATTCGAGTGGGTAATGTGCACACGGCGGTGGAAACGATGGTTGATTCGAGCGCCGCCCAAGTGGGGATTCTCCGTATCGGGTGAGAAGTATCGAAGGGGCTTATTGATTTTCTCCCACAAGTAATGAATCTGAATGGCCAGCCTTTTTTTCAACCCGATCGTTGAACCGATTATTCCGCCAACGAGGGGGAGGATGGATAATATTCCCCTCGTGTTCGGAAAAATTCTTGCTAAACTCAATGTCCCAACTCCGGATGGATTTTATCACAACTTCGGAGGAATAACAAAGATTTGTAACGAATATTAATATTCCTCCGAGTGGGGTAAATGGAAGAGGCGGAGGATAAGAGGAGGGGAGAATGTTGGATCGATATCGTTGGAATGATAATTCATACTCTACTAAAGAAACCCTCCCCTGCCCGTTTCCGCGATGAGTACGTACCGCTTTTTAAAGTGTCCAAAGCCTCTTGGGGCAGCCAGGTTGACCAAAGCTCGGCAAGTTGGGAGAAGTTGACCGTGTCGTCGTGGCCGAGCACCGGAAACACAAATAGCCCCTTAAACGTGCGAGACAACAGATCGGTCAAATTCCGCAAACACTGGAGACGGAGCTCGGCATTCATACCAGTAGTGCGCGTCAGCGCGTCACTGCAACAAGTAGTTACAGGCTCGTTAGTGTCCTGGTTACGTACCCGAGCTGGGCAAAACCAGACCAACCCTTTTCGAAAACGCTCCTTCTTCCCGAATACTGTTTTTAGAAGTGGAGGAACGTTTTTTTACTTTTTTTATTTAACCTTATTTTATCATCCCGTGCAATTTGCTCGTTTCGAGATTCTTGGAGGAGGAGGAGGAGGAGAAGAAAAATAAAAACGAATCTTTGTAAATTTTAGTGGAGGGGGAGTTGATGAAATCGTTCATCGTTGGACGTGTAAAAAGAGGTTTAACGAGACTCGCCACTTTCGAACGAAGAACTCAATTAGGAAGTTGGGAAATCGAATGGTACAAATTGAGAAGAATGAACGGGAGTCTTGGTCTCTATGTATGTATGTATGTAATACACGTGTTTGCGGAACTTAATGAGAAAGCCGGGGAAACTTTGTAACCATCCTCGAGCAGAAGGCCATTAAAAAAATTGCTGCAATTAGATCCTCTTAGAGACTGGATTTTTTTTCCTCCCCTGAAAGTGAGAATTTCCTTCGTTTAAATTTTTACTCGATTCCGGAATATCAACGCTGCCCGAAATCCGCCGCGTAATCTCGCCATCTTGGAGAGATAAGAAGATATTTTTATAGCAGGGTTATTTTGAACTTTGAACAATACGTTCGTTTTTTATCTGAATTATCTCGATCGGTTGACATCTCTTAAATATCCTAGATGACAGTCGAATACGCGTTTTCTACGATTTCTTTCCGATTTAAAGTTACATCGACGGGAAAATTATCAGTCGCCTCGATAATTTATTCATAAGTGCATTAACACTCCCCAATTGGGAAAGTATAAATTGATCAAACTCCATTAAACCGACGAGTCGTGCCGTTTAATTTATACGGGGCGCACAATGGCTGCGACGCGTCCAGTAAACACAAATCTTTACAAATCCGCGCAATCTTGTCCCTCCTAATTTGCGAATTATCGATTATCAGATCAGTTTATGATAATATCTATCGCGTTGAAGACTAATCAGTTTTCATCGATTCATCGTCCAATTTACCGATAACTGTGTCTATTCATCATCCCTGCTAATCTCGCCTTCGATGTCCATTTTCTCCTTCGTTTTACGTTTTACATCCTTATCCAGCACGATAATATTAAATTTATTCCTTTTTCTAATCTAATATGCGACACGCACGGGACCAATCGAACGTTATTATTGTCCCACAATCTATTCCTGTTCTCTTTGTATCAAAAACGCATCAAACCGTTTCTCGATAGGAAAATATAACAAAATATAAAGTAACGCTAAAAAAAAAACCGCGTTGTTCCTTATTGCGAAAGAGAATAATCGAGGCAAAAAGGGAGGAAAGAATACGGAAAAGAAAAGGAGGGGAAAATTGGCAAGATGCGGTTGCGATTCTCGTCAAACGTTCCTCGAGAACGTTTATTCGGATATTCTCGATTCAACGACTCTCGAGCCGATAATTCCCACGGGGTTTTTACTCGTTTAGACCAACTTTCTGCTTTCCACGATTACCATCCAATTAATGTCCGGCTAAATATAATTGCTCGCCAAGATTCTTATCCGGGTTATCGATCGAAGCGCCGACAAATCGGCAAACGCGATCGATACTTGTTCTCCCCTCAAGCTTTTATTTATATAGATAAAAGAGGGAAGGAGGGACCGCGAAATCATCGCGAGAAATTTCGTTGAAGGGAGGAGTTCGAAACTTACCCCGTCCAGAGGACGAACTCGATCCCTTCGCCGCGGTAAGTTTTCATCGCCTTGGCCGCCGACTCGACCAGCTCCCACGGCGAATCGCAGCCGTAATCGCCGAATTTTCCGGGCGTCTTCCGCCCGCCGCCCACTCCGTTCCTTGTATTCCAGCACGCTGAAAAAAGCAGGAGCTGCGGGAGAAACGAGAAAGAAGAAGAGAGGAGGGGGAAGAGCGACAGGCAGAGTGGAGGGGGAAGTGCGACAGGCAGAGTGGAGGGGAGAGCGAAAACGCCGATGTATATCTATAAAACTCGTACGAAGGAAGGAAGGAAGGAAGGCAGGCAGCGGTTGCCCGTCTCGTATTACCGCGCTAACGGCCGAACGACACGGAGCCCGATACGAGACGCAATTTCCAGCTAACGCTGCGTTAAGCCATCCGTGGCAACCGAGCGCGCAACCTTTTAAACCTTGGAGACGGCGAAAACGATAGGTAAACAAATTTCCGAAAATGTAAAAGCGGAGAGGAGGAGGAGATGGAATGGAGAGAAAATTCTTGGAACTGTTGAAAAAAAATATCGCGAAAAGGAAGGTTTGAGGGACGTTCGCTCGGCGTTGTTCGAGGAAAGAAAGGAAAAGGGGGGAAAGTGGAAGAAATAACGATAAGAGGAGGAGAAGCATAGACGCGGGGAGATAAAAGGGCGGGTACTTACCGGTCGCCGCGTTTGCTTGAGCGGAGTATCTCGGGTCATAGTGGATGTCGGTGATGTGCCAGAAATACCCTGGAAGCAGAGAGAACGGGGTCGTCGCGCCTTCTGCGTTTCGCTCTTTATTCGCATCCGTCCCATCGCATTTGCATACATCGTTTCTTTTCCACCGTTTCCGCGAGCCGACGTAACGTCCCGCCGCGCGTCGCGTCGTGCCAGAACGAAGATGCGAAATTGCGAGGTTGACGGGGACAGATAAGGTTGGAGGTTTCGTTCGAGAATTTTCTCTTCACCGTGAACGGATTCCTATTTTCCGCAAATCGAATCACGTTACACGTAAAACGGAAGTAGTAGTTTGAAAATTAATTATAAAAAAATCTCTCTCTCCCTCTCTCTCTCTCCTTCTCATACTCCCTCATACTCTCTCTCTCTTTCTTTCTTTCTCCTTGACGAGATTAGGGGCACGATCGATTCCTCGCTATATACAGTTAGATCTAATCTGGTCGTGTCGTCGTTATCTCGAATCTTTTTAAGTTGAATTATTTGTTCCTTTTCTTTTTCTTTTCTTTTTTTTTTTTTTCAATTAACCAAATGAAAGTCGGATTAACTTTACGAAATTTTTATTTGGGTACGATCGTGCGTCACGTCAGCTTGTTAATTCCGTGATACGTAATTGAAGGTGAAATTAAAGTAATTTTTCTTTTTTTTCGAACGTAACGCTCGAAGAATCGTCCTTCGAAAAAGAAAAGGTTTAGAATGGCGCGGACACGCACGCATCTCCATTTTTATATATTTACCTATTTTTCCTTGCACAGCGCACAGCCACGAGAGCAACAACAGATAGTCGCGGATCATCTCTCCACCTTTGGATCTGTAAATTAAGTTTGAAATTAAAAATCACTCGTGATTAAGAAAGGGAGGGTGATTTTCTTTTTCGTAATCGGGTCATCGGGGAAATCGTCGAAATTTTGGAAATTTGCGTAATTTCGTGTGGGAAAGTTGGAGTGAAAAAAAGAAGAAAGGAAGAAGCGACGATCCAAACGTGAAATTTCGCAGGAATTCGGAGCGTACATTACCGCGCGGCGCCATCTGCATCCCCTCTCGGATTTTAATCTGAAATTTAATTTCGAAGGCCGTTGACAACAATGTGTCTTGTAAAAGAGCCGTGACGCGGAAACGTGCATCATAAAAACACTTTACAAGCCTCTCCTCCTGTCTGAAACGGGAGAGCTCGTAAAACGTCGACAAACCAATAACCGGTGCTCGTGGATCGTTCGACGACACGACAAAGAACTGACGCGATACTCGAAGGGCATAAATACGCGACATCTCGGGCGATCCGCGTCAATGGAAACTAAAAGTTTCTCGGCTAGGATAAGCTGGGATATTGCCAGTGGATAAACGTTCTTTGATGTTATTCATAAATGCGTATTCGCCCCTCCCCTCCCCAAGCCCTATTGAAAACCCTCTCGAATCAAATACCGCGAATTAATATCGCGTTTAAGACGGCTTTTTGTATTCGAAACGATTTAGAAGAGATAATCGAGCTCGATTAAAAGCTTTCCTCTTCTCCTCTTTCTCGGCAAACTCAACCAACGGCTCAATTACCGAGTTCCTCGATATCGTCCACGATTCGACTCCGTGTCGCTTATCGTCGATAATAATCGATAATAAACGTCCTAACGAATAATGACGCTTTGGTCGTTGAAAATGTCTTCATGTATCAATCATTCTTATCGTTTTCTTTCGCGAGAGTATATAGCGATTATCCATCCACGAAAATTACGAATCGCTCGAATTTCACCCGTTTCCTTTTTTCGAATTTTTTTTTTTTTATTCTCCTATGAATTCCTGTGGACGATCATCCATCGAGATAATCTACGTTTACTCGTTTGCTAACTTGTTAACTTCCAGTAATAAACTCGATTTATTTCTTTTTTTTTTTTTTTCCTTCTTTTTCACTTCTCATCTTTTACGTTTATCGCAACGCAAACGTACCTCGATTTCTCCACGTAAGTTATGAGATTGTTAATGAAAATTTTCATCTCTTAATTAGGAGAAAACGTAAGCATAGATACATTCTTCTTTTAAGATAAAAAACATTTGATAAGTATAAATTATGAACTGAAAGCTCTTTCACGTATACCCTCCCCATATACGGGGCTTTGATACTAGTCAGACGAAATGGTAGCTCGGTAGTAAGGATCGATATGTGTACACTCGCGTTCATAATTCACCGGACGTTTATCAATTTTTAAGCGAAATGTTCACGAAAATAAATCTTTCGTGACATTTTACAAAATAGGATATAATGCAATAAGATTATTTTTTTTTTTTTACAAAATCAAAAAAAAAAAATAATAAAAAAGAGCACTCTTCTCGCTCGTGGAAAAAATATTCCGCTGAAAATTGATGACTCGGGCCAGGAAAATTTACCGTGTTGCGTATTTTTTTTCTTTTTTCTTTTTTTTTTTTTTTACGATCATTCGTCAAATACTTTTTTAACGAAACTATAGACAGAGGAGAAAGTTAACGAAAGATAACTTCGGCCCAACAACTCGAGAAGAAATTCAGATTGTTCAACTTTTTGTATTCCATCCTCCAACAACTTTCGAGATGACGGATCACGCGTCGTATAGGGTGATGAGAGTTTGGCAAAATTATTATAATGTTTTATATATATATATATATATATATATATGAGAGTGAAATCGGATTTTGATTTTTTTCCAATTTTCTCTCTCTCTACGTCAACTAGAAACAAGCGCGATTAATATTCCGTTTTATCGTTGAACTTTTGTGTTTCCTCGAGGGAAAATTCTAATCAATAATGGAAAAAGTAACGTCGATTAATCTGCCATCTAAGTGGGTTGTTGATTAACGTTGCTCATGGAATTAACTCGTTAACTCCTTAGTCACGAAATGTTAGTAAATTTTCAGATGGCTATTAAATTTCTGACATATAAATGTACATATATATTCCAGGCATAATTTTAAAGATGAAAACATTTTTTTTTTTTAATCAATATTTAATTTATCCGTTTTTGTTTTAAATTCGATACACGTGTCAAGAATAACGGTGTAATATTTACATTTGAACAAATGACAGTTGCATTTCAATCTTGCGCGTATGTCAAAAGTATTAAAATTTCACGGAGGAAAATATACGCGCGCGCGCATTAAAATCGAAATTTTACGTTAAAAATTCCGCGAGCATCACGCGCCGCGATACCGTTTCATAAGTCGGAAACAGCACAAATCGTAATTAATCATTAATATCGATATCGCGATATTAGTTCTGCGATAACTTACATTTTGCATTGAAACGAATATTGATAATATATCGTAGAAGGAAATCTATACTGCTTGCGTTAACGATTAAAAAAAAGAAACAAACAAAGAAATTACATCTTTAACCAATTTTACTTTTATTTGATATGCGGAACATCGTTAATTTTAATTTTGTAAAACGAAATCGACGAGATATCGCGAGATTATTTTTACATCAAGGTATAAAAGACGCGTTAATTGTGGAAAATTGTGAGAACGAGAACAATCGTTCTACTTCGATAATAAAACGTCGAACGATGAATTCCAAAGGAATATATATATATATATCGATCGAGAATCCCCTAATAGCGGCAAACAAACAAACTCCCCCGTCTCGTAACCCGTGGCTCGTTCCGCGAAGTAATTCAAAATGAAACAGCGATCCCTTAATTGTTTCGAACGGCGTATTTACACGTGTTCTCTTTACGAAACTCGAAAGTAAACTCGACAATCACGCGTGTCTCCCTCTCGAATCGAATTGCAGAGAGGGTTTAATTGGCCCGAGCTGTCTGCAAACTTTCCGCAAAGCGTAAAGTACGTAAGGATTTAATTCTGATTCCGTTTCGAAGGCGGACGCCCGCTGTCACGTTCACGCGGATTTTGAATCGCGACGCCTCTTCCACCGATCGCTTTTCCGCGAATTTGCGTTCCGATCCAATTCTAGAAACAGCCCAATGGATTTAATCACGTCCCGGAGGGAGGAGCGTCGCTGTATCGGTCTCGCAATAGCGTGGCCATCGAACAATAAGATACGAAGCACGCGTCGTTCTCGTCCCTCATCTCTTTTTCTCTTTCTTTTTCGCTTTTCGCTCAAATACGTGTGATATTTGAAAGCAGAGACTATATACTTTCGATTTCGAAAGATAATTAAAAGTTGGGAAATACGAACGAGAAAATTTGTGCAAAGTAAAGAGGTTAGGAGAGGAATAGCGAGGAATAACGTAACGTACCGTTGTAAACATCTCTCCTTTGAATTTGTATACAAAAGTTGTCGTATATTTCCGTGACGAGTAATAAATGAATTTCATCCGAAAATGAAAATGAAAGAATACGAAGCGTTGAAAGAGGACAGGAGTTATTACGGAGTGGCGTTGACAATCGATAATATACACGTGCCTGGAATACAATATGCTTCGTGAGCTGCTCTTTTACTGGGCTTTTAAAACGGAAAACAGTTCCTCTTCCGAATATGTATTTACGTGTTCTATCGAGTTTCGCCCTCGAGTTTTTATATTTTTCTAATGTGAATATACGATTTCTTTGAATATACGAATTCTCGTTTCGTTTGATATTTCAGCAACGTTCCATTAGAATTAATTAGGAAAAAGAAAGGAAAAATATACGTGATATAGCTTGTTCGGAAAGTAATTTCGTTTTTTCACACGAGTGTCGCTACTTGTCGAACGAATTTATCCAGCCAACTTCATGCTAATCCAGCCAACCGTTTAGTTATTATATATTTTGAAAGTTGGCATTTCACGGTTTCTTTATATAAGAAAAATTCGTTCGATTCTGCGCAGTTGCATTTCTCGTGCGTTTCACGAGCAAAGATGGGGGGACGAAAGAAACATTTTCGATGTATTTTATTTTTTCATTGCCGAAAAAGCGAGAATGCTGTTCAGACAAGAAAATACGCGAAGTCTATGGAGAAAGTGACGACTCGAAAAAAGATTGGTTGGAGAACACTGGTTTACGATCATTACCGAAAAAGTGAGAATGCTGTTCAGACAAGAAAATACGCGAAGTCTATGGAGAAAGTGTACATGAAAGATTGCTACGAGATCGAATTCTACTGTTTACGATCAATGTGTGAAACGACTTGGTGTTTACACATACGAATACGTGACGACTCGAAAAAAGATTGGTTGGAGAACACTGGTTTACGATAATGCGGTGAGGATATGGGCCAGTTGTTAACGAGCGAATAACGAATGTGATACAATTACAAAGGTATTAAAATATGGATAGGCGACGCGCTGCATAGGTCGATTACGATCGATCGTATTGGCTGTTGGCGGCGAAGTGCTTCCGGTAAAAAGGAATTATCCGCGAGCGGCGTCGATGGAGAGCCGGAAATGCGGGCATTAGCGTTGAACGCGGCGGCGATAAATACGCAATTTTGTGGAAATTTTATCCGCGTATACCGGGGGACACGCGGCCCAAATTCGAAGCAATCGTGAATTTCGACGATGACAAGCATCGTCATCCGCGATCGATGTTGCTTTTACTACTGCTTTACCCATCGGGGTAATCGGGCAGAAATGAAAAATGGGCATGGTGGGTCGAGTGGACGACCAGGTTACGCCAAAGCGTTAACCTTTCTTCTTCGTTTTAATCCCGCCCCGTGATACGACTCGATCGAGTGGATTTTTATTATATATACGGAGCAGAAAAACGTTGCGCGCAGGCAAGAGTTACTTACTTACCACGAATCGAAAATAAGGTACAAGTATCGCCGTTGAAGAAGAAACATCGAAGATTGAAGATCGCGAGGAGAGAGTAATTAAAAGTTGAAGTTGGACGAAGAGAAAAAATTTTTGTTTCGCACGTTGCAAAGTTTAGAGATGAAACCGCGAAACGAAGGGAAAGTTTATCCTCGCAAAATCGTTCATCTTAACGCGATAAAGTGGGGTTATAAGTTTCAACGTTCGCGTGATAAATGACTCGGACTGTTTATCAATTTTCGTTGGAGGAAGGAAGCAGGAACGGTAAGTAAAAACTAATCGATTAGTGGCCGAGTAAGGATTAAATTTTAATATAACGACGTTGAGGAAAATTAAACAGAAAATTAAAGCCGCGCAAGTTGCGAAGTTTAATACGAACCGTCTTTTTTCATTTTCTCCGCGACTCCATAGAAGCATAAAAGCTTGCATCGTCTAAATCCCAATTACGGAGTAAAGCAACGAAAGTGCGCACGCTAATTATATATATGAGTGCGACGAACGCAGCAAAGATACGATAGAGTTGAGAATCGTGATAAACTATCCGTTCCTATATCGTTTATCCCGTGTATCGATTTCATTCGACTCTGTCCGATCAAACTTTGTATCTCGAACTTTTCGCTTTTTTCTTCTCTTTTAAATACGCGTACGAGAGCAGTGAAATTTATTTTTTGGTGTCGAAAAACGTTAATGTATCACAAGGTGTGAGAAAAGATAGATGGAAGAAAGATATGAAAGAACGAGTTGGAGGGTACGAATGATGTACGAGTGGACACGGACGAAGTAAGGCGTGATATACGTGTCGCGATGTATGTATATTTCGAGGGAAAACTTTTTGCGATCTTTTACACGGTATATGTAATTTAAAAAAAGCCCGTGAAACTATTCGCAGTCCGGCAATTCCAAGTCGCATCTTTCGATCAAGATTCTTTCGTTAATTAAAAATTTCATTCGGAATTTCCAAGTTAATTAAGAATTCCCTTTGAAATTCATAAGTTACAACTTCCTTTTCCTTTCGGGAACTCTTATATAAGAAGTTTTCCCTTCTTCATAAAGCTGCGAACTTCTTTCTCGTATCATCGCCAAAGTTTATAAAAATACAAATAACGCTTTCCAACTAGATGCAAGTTGCGAATTAATCGTCAAAGGTCGCCAAAGAAACGAGAAACAAACGTGAACGAAGAGAAAGAAAAAAGAAATTCTCTTTTTTTCGATCATCTTTTTTTGCGACAGGAAAAACTCCTTTTCCTCCGGCTTTTCAATCATTTCACGTTCCATTATCGAAAAAAAAAAAGAAAGAAAAAAGAAAAAAAGGAGGGAAACACGTTTCGCGTATTATATATAGACCGCATATACGCGAATTCAAAACAGACCGAGCCAACAACAAATAACGAACATTAATATAACATATCGTCAGAAACACCAACGCGTCCAATCCCCTTTGATCGGTACATACCGGTCGGTGTGTCGAAAACTATTCTTTATCGAAACGTCAAGCCATCGGTTGCCTGAATCTCTCTCTCTCTCTCTCTCTCTCCCCTTCCACCTCCATTTTCCCTCTCCCTCTGTTCGGTAATCCTTTGGTCGCGGCCATCGTGAATCAGCAGAGGATCCCCCGGTATTCGTGTAAACGGAAAAGCAGAGAAATTCCCTGTGGCCCGCAGTCGTGGCCCGAAATCGAGCTTTTAAACCGATACTTTTATCCGACGATAGTGGCGCAGAACGAATCTCGAATCTCGCTGGTAATCGCGGTGATGCGGTTTCAATGCGGGACGGATCGAGGGAGAGACAGACAGAGAGAGAGGGAGAACAAGAGGTGGTCGTCATTTGCGCCCGTTTCACGAAATTTCGGCCGACCCTCCCTACTCTCCTGTTCTCTCTCCTGCAGGCCCGAGTCGTCGGTAAATTTGTTCGATGTTGTTTGCGTTCCGTTCGCCAAGAGAGGGATTGTTGAAAGTGCGGTAGGTTAAAAGCGTTGTTTGATATTTAGGACTTTGTTGCCCTCGGAACGGGCGAAACCGCACGGTAAATATTCGCCTCGCAAAGGCGGAAGGCGTGTAGGAACGATGGAGAGAGAGAGAGAGAGAGAGAGAGTTATTCGAAAGGATTGAAAAGTAACGTGAAAGTAGATTCTTCGCGATCGTTGATTTATCTTTTTCTTTTTTTTTTTTTGTTAACATCGTTGAGAGGATCGATGAGAGATTTTTTTTTTTCGATCGAATACGATTCGGTTGGAAAAATTGGAACGAAAGGTTATATAAAAATATATATATATAATAAAATGTGAGGAATGGGTTGAAATGAATCTCGACTCTCGAGAGAAAATAAGGAGAGAGCAAAAACTGAAACGAAAACGAAGTCCAGAGATGAAAAAGAAAATGAGTCCCTTCACTGGGTATACTTTTTTTTTTCTTTTCTTTTCCCCCCCTTTTCTTCTTTCTTTTTTTTTTTTGCGAGAGCGAAGATTCCACGATATTATTTTTGCATGAATTCAAGACGGTAAGAGAAAACTCGATTCACCATTTTCTGCTTTGATTTTTCAGAGCTTAGATAATGATATCTCTACGGTCTATTGGTCAATTTTCTGTCAAAATTATTATCTCCTCGCTTGTTATTTATGACGCTACGCGTATATATATTATTAAAAAAAAGTTGACGCAACGTATTTAAGTTAAGCGTATAATAGATCAGTGAAACGAAATTCGGTTACAATTTTAAAGAAACTGACCGCGACGAAATTAAAATTAATCTCTCGGGCCCATATTCAATTCTCTATAAATCGCGTTTTCTATCTGACGGCTCCTTACGAGGCTATATCCGGCCAGTTGGTTAACGAGAAAACGGAGGGAAAGATAAACGCGTCAAAAATTTCTTGCTCGTTTATGAGAAGATCGCGTGTGTCACGTGTTTCGCACGGTCTAAACCCCGCCCCTTGTCACGTGAATCTTTCGAAAATCGCCCGACAACACGCTTTTAAATTCGACAAAAATCACGCGTGCGAGTCGATTTTCTCGCCTCTCGCGGCCGTCCCCCTAAACAAGCGGGCGAGTGTCGTTCGCTCACGTGACAATTTCTTAACTCGCCGCAACGTACGCTAAATTTTAACAACCGGGTAGCCCGTCTCCCTTTCGCACTTTACGACCGCCACTTTGTGTCTCTCCTCTTTTCTCCCCACCTTCTCCCTTCCCCTCACGCTCACTCCCCCCCTCCCCTCCCGCCATCTTTTATGCGCCATCCGCTTACGTGCCTTCCAAGTTTATCGGTAATCGACCTTCGCATCGAGAAACCGCATCGGCACGCGATTCATTTGCAACGATATCGCGAGTGAAAAAAAGAAAAAGAAAAGCTGGAAAATTCACCGAAAATTCGGCTGAAAAACGGGATCGTAAGGGGAACACGAGGTTGAAAAAGCTTTGATGGAATAATTACTCCTGCTGGATCCTATGTTTTCACTTGTACATTACGTACTCCTCCTCGAAAAACTCTGTATAGCGCAAAATGGATTTATGAAGGTATCTGGTACATATTTCATATCCGAGTTTAATAATTTTTTTCCTGTACAACATATTTTTTTTTTTCAGAGAGAATTCCTTCACGGATAATTTTTTTTTTATATTTGTTTATACTTATTATTTCGCAAAAAAAGATGCAACAAAATGTAATAATATTAATATGCAGTTATTATCCAATCTTATTTCAGATCCGTGAAGAAACTCTGTCTCGTCGCTTCGTGAATTTATCATATTTTATTCGTAGAATTAGGAAAAGAATTTTGTTTCTACTCGAAATTCACTTTCCAACTAAAAATATCATTTTTACCTCTCTCTCCAATTCCTACGTCGCTTTTAAATTTTCCAAATATAAAACCATCGATTTAAGCCCTCCTCCCCCCTTTTTAAAACCTTTCCTTTATCAAAATTTTATCAATTTCCCATTCTATCCCGTTCGAAATTCTATTTAGCCCTGAAGGAGCATCGCCACGGGCAATGAGATCTTTCCATTCGTGCGAGCTTTCGCCTTCCTCCCTCCCCCTATCCGACCCGCCCTCTATCTCTCCGCTTCGTTTTTCACCCGCAACCATCTGCATTTTCTGGCGTGCAATTCTTACGCTGGCCGCGTGCTTCTTATCGACGTTATATGACTTTCATGCTCGTTAAGTTGGCCCGCCGCCAATCAGGGCCGCATACGTGGAACGTGCCGTGGCGCTGCTGGGCTTTGTGAAGAGAAACGGAAGTCGTCAGAAACTTCCAGTTGGCACTGAGCAGCCGAATATCGTGCATGCAATTACTCGTCGCGCAAACGACAACGAGCAAGTTCGCGCGTACGAGTTGCCGTTGTTGTGTCATCGTCGTAGTTTCACGATACAGTGACTCTGGAAATGGTTTGAATCGGAAATCACGACGGCGAAACTGTTGTATATCGTACGATGTAAAAAAAAAAAAGAAAGAAAAAAAAATTGATCGATCTCCTCCGATCGTTCGCTGAACGAATTTTTTGATGAGAAGGGAGGAAAGAGAAAAAACTTACGTAAGAATTTTCCAAGAGATAGAGAAACGGTTTATGAAAATGGGAGAACCATACGTACGTGGTTGAAAAGCAGGTTGCGCTAACAACATATACTGTATCAAGTTGATTTATATTTATGGTTTAACTGTTGGCATACAAGCTACTATCAAGCTTTCGCGTAATAAATTAAGATTAAGGTTTCAGGTTGAACCTGCGCTTTACATTCAAACTTGTTTGCAAGTTGTTACACGTACAAACTTGTTTCGCGAATTTGTATAAATATATAGTATATATATATAGTAACGGAAAACGAAATAGCAAATTACACAATACAACACGAATTACCACGGACGGTAAAGTATTGGAGAAACGATACGTAAACGTAAGTTTTACTTACGCTTACTTGCTATCCAATTATTCGGCTCGGTCGGTAATGCGAATTTGTACGCGGTCACGTGTTCGAGGAAAGAACACACGCGTTAATCGAGATGATGAAAGGATATTATTGCACTTGATATCGCGCAAATCTCTCTTCTTCCTTTAATTCTTATAGATCTCGATCCCCGTTATCGATCCATATCGAGTTATTATCGCGCGAGAAAAAGAAATTCTCGCGATAAACTTGGGAAAGGGGGAGAAATGAGGGCGCGCAAACGAATAAATAGACGATACCAGTTTGTACGTCGTCCCGAGACGTATTCGGGTTAAAAATTACTCTACGCGATGCGCGAATAATTCACGCCAGTCGTGCAATTAACCCATAGGGCGTCGCTGTAAATTGTGAAAGTGTCGGGGAAGAGAAAGGAGGAGGAGGGGGGAGAGAAGAAGAAGAGGAAAAGGAAGGAGGGAGGGGTATGCTGGGAAATCGGGAAAAAAGTCACGATTAGAACACGGATTTGGCGCGCAGTTTTACGCGAAGAGAAAATAGCGGGAAACGAGGTGGAATGAGGAGGAGCAAGCAGGCCGAAGAATTTCCTGCGCCGCATTTTTACACGCCAGAACCTCTATCTATACTGTTTCCTTTTAATGCCGCTCGACCGCTAACGCGGCTAAAAGTGTGCAATTCAGGCCACGGTTCAAACGGAAACGAACCTCGTTCGATCCCCTAACACCTGTACTCTTCTTCTCCTTCTTTCCTCCTCTTCTCCCTTATCGTCCCCTCCCCTTCCTTCTTCCTTTCTTGAATATTTCTACGCGTCTTTTCACGTTCACTCGGTGTAAAAAAAAAAAACGAGTTGGACGTGAAAAAAAAGACTGGTAGAATGATACATATGCATAGGAAATTAACAGAAAAATTTCAGAAGCAGTGGGAAGGAAAGAAAGAAACGAGTTTGCAAAGTTGGAGAATGAAAAAGAGAGGGAGAAAAAAAAAAAAGAAAAAGAAAGAATCGGAATGAATATAAATTTGAAATTTTTATTCGAAACAAGAGAACCAATATTCCCTCTTGAAACTTTTTAATTTAACTTCATAAGATGTTTTTAAATTTTAAACGGATAAATAAACTCTCTATCCCCTAAAGGATGCAAAGATTATTTTCGTTCTGCCACATGTAACCCTTATACACGGTAGTGTGGTACAAACGATATAGTATAAAGATAAAAATATAACAAGTTTCTCATCGAAGGGCAATCTTCTTTCTCAATCATTTATAAAAGGATATACGTTAAAATCGTCCAATACTATTGAAAAGAAATAAAACTCGAATCAAACGCGATCTAGTTTCCTCCAAATATTCCTCTAACATTTGAACACCTATAAAAATAATTTTCTTCGCTCTCTCGAATTGGCATTGATCCCTCGTCCGTGTACGATTCGCGTCTCTCCCTCCCCCTTTTACCTGCAAATTTATTCCTCGAACGTGGCCTGCTTTGGCGACAGATGTATATCCAAGATTTACGTGACCCTGTACCGCTTCCACCTCGCCCGCCTGCTCGATAATTAATGGTTACGCTTGAAGACGTTAAGCTAAAAGCGTCAAAAAGCAAAAGGGAAGATATTCATTGTGATTTACGACGCGCAAAATATGACCGGTGGGCTTCGTTTCGCTTCCCGTCGCTTTCGTCTCTCATTTGCATTTCGTCTGCGCGCATTCTCACGTACGCCAAGATCGCCGAAAACTTTCATGAAGTTACGTTTTCGCGAAACGTTCTCGCGCCGCGGAAATTTACGTATTTTGGAATGGAAGAGATGGAGAGAAGAGAGATACGTAACGTCCAAAGACGTTGAAACCGAGAGATCGTAGATTCTCTTATTCTTCGAACGTTTCGTACGATGTACCTGTCAAAGAACATTACGGTTCGCCGTTCGCTTTACGGCAGCTACGAATATACGCGTGCGAATTTTATTCTTTCTAAAAATTTACGTAAGAGAAATTTGTGCCAGAAATATATACATATATGTGTACGTGTAAAAAGAGAATACAAATTCAACGTATAAACAAAAGATTTAGTAGAATTCGTAAAATTATTATATCGAATTAAGGAAAATGTACAGCGACGATAGAAATGCATGTATAATACAATTCGTACGATTTCATACATCTTGACACCTCTCTCTATTTATAACTAAATTATTATGAACGATTCGAAGCTCTTCGTTGCGCGAAAATGTATCGCCTCTGATAAATAACGTACGCGATGGTTTCGTTCCATAAAGGATATTTTTCGATCTATAAGTTAATCGAGGAACGCTTTCATTCCGTATCGTCGTCCATCGTAGGCGAACAATTCTGATAACCGTGATTATTCTTCTTATTTTCCACCCTTCGTATTATATTATTCAAAAGTATCCTCAACTAAGTAATCGTCAACTCTTTTTTCACTTTTCTCCAAGCAATAAATTATTGTACGCCTTAATCTTCTCCAACGAATCGCTCTATTTGCTCGTTCGTAATTACACAATCCCTTCTAATGATTCTTTCGGATTTCTAAACCGTTCCGTCTTTGTCCTCTTCTCCCCCTTTCTTCTCGCTCGGCCCCTTCTCCGAAAACAATTGCTTTTTCATTCATCATCCATCCTACGAGTCAAGAAATACCTTTCAACCTTGATTTTTCACCAATGACTCCTCTCTGCAAACTTCGAAATCACAATCGAACATATAAATAAACCTCTCCCAGCGAGGAAAGTAAGTCTCGCTTTTCCCTCTTAATGGAACGACGCCTCCCCCTCTATTGAAATTTATCGCGCACGGAGAATTTCATCAAACATCTTTTTCTAACAGGAAATAAACCCTCCGCCCTTATTGCCTCGAGCATTACCCCTTTCTCCAAAATATCCACTGTTCGATATTAAACATCCATTTGTAAATAGTTATCTCAGAATTACGTCATCCTTCTTCCTCCAATTTTCCAACCCTCCTCGACTTCGAACGAGTTGCGCGTTCCAAACGAAATTTCCTCGATTTTTCCTTCTTCGTTCCCGGATTCACGTGTGTGTGTATATATATATATACGTGTGTAGGTTTGGGATAAGGATGGAAAAATCGAATGACAAATTGGTCCGCAAACGAGATCCTGCGTTGGAAAGGACATACGGGTAAACGGTGACGATCGTCGCGAGCGTATAAACGGTTTAATTATCTCGCTGTCTTACGATTTAACGGGACGAAATTATATATATATATATATATATATATATCGGTAAAGGGAATTTAACCGAACGTAATTCGCCGACGAGGACGAGAATTGTACGCGACGCGCACACCCGTGTAACCACAATTGTGCCGGAAATCTGTGCAAAACCGAGTCGTTATCGATTCACCTGATCAAAATTTCCCAACGAGCGGCGAGTCCCCCTCGTAAATATTTACGACCGCTCTCTCTCGGTAAACGAGAGACGTATTCACAGAAGGGACGACGCATTTTTTTAACACGTCCTTCTTTCCTTCCTCGATCTCAAGGAGGGTCTTTTTCGCGTTTCAGGATCAGGTGCACGTAAATGGAAGGTTGGAAGGGGTAAGGGACGGGTAATTCGAACGTGTCAACGGCGAGGGCGAAGGGCCGTCCGTCACGAACGGCCGTGGTACGAAGAGAGCATCGAGGATGGAAAATTCGAGGGTGAATCACTTTCGCTCGTGTTACGCGCAAATTAAACCTTGGGGTAGGCCGTGGTTTCGAGATAAGGCCGGGTGGCGAAGTAATCACGAAAATAGTTGCCGCACCCTCCCCGTCCAGTTATCGCGATTACGTGGATTTTTTTCAAGCGCGATTATTACGGGGTCGCTACGAGCCATCGTCTTGTTTCTTGTTTTCTTTAAAACGATGGAAAGGAGTTTCGACAAGGAAGGAGTGACCGAACGCGCGAGAGAAGGTATCTCGAGACAGAGAGTGCTGGACGAATTGAATCGTCGACGAGTTGTCGATCGAAAGAAAAAAGTTCGAAAAGCCAGAGCGAGCGATAAAATATTCATCGGAGTGAAAGTGACGAGCAGGAAAACTGGTGGTAGAAAACTCAATATTTCAGAGGTGATTAAACTCTCATTCGAAAATTTTACGCGCGGAAAAAGCACGTGAAAACTCACTGACCGTTTTATCAAGACGCGCGCGATTAATATATGCCGTGAGAAATCGTTTCGTCCCGTTTTCAATATCCAATCCGCGCCGCCCGGCTGATGATGGCTCGCGCACCGGTGCGCACGACGCTCCATTCGTATATACACAGTTTATTTCGCACGGAACTGACATATTTTTTTTTCCCTCTCTCTATTAAAAGTTTTATACAGAGCGGCGAGGCACGAACGAACGGACAGAATCGAAATCGGGCGTTACGAGCCCACGTCCGAAACCCGAACGCGTACCACGCATCGATATATCTGCACAGAAACTGTCTCTCTCCCTCCTTCCTATTCCTCCGTCAATTCGGCCGATGAACATTCGCGGTGAAAAAAACGTTCCGTTCGTGGAGGCCGACGGCCGAGAGGAAACGAAAACGCGAGATGCAACGCACGTTTTTTCGCGCGTCGAAGAAGAAGAGATGGAAGAATCGGGAGAGCAAATGTCGGCCAGAGTATCGGGCGAAAAATTTCCTGTTTCCATCGCGGTAATAATAATAATAATAATCACCGGAGAATTAAATTCTTGCCGCGCAATGTCGTTATGGAAAATTGCGGAATTTCGTTTCGGCGACGTTCGCCGACTGGAACTATTCTGCAGTGTTCGTTTCCTCCCCCTTTCCTTTTTTTTTTTCCTTCCATCCTCGTTTCCGCGCGACGACAGAGGGAGAGGAGAAGGAGGAGGAGGAGGAGGAAGAAAAAGAAGCGGAAAAAAAGGAGGGGGGAGGAAGGTGAGGCGAGCAAAAGCGTAATATCCGAAGGAAAATTTGTTCGACGAAATGAAATTATCGAACGACGACGATCTCGCATTATACTCGCGGCGTACGTGCTCGGCATCGCTCGTCTCTCGGTTACCACGTCCCTTTAATACGTGGACTACGTATCGAACTCGCGTCGTAACGTTCGCTTCTCGAATCGGCGGAACCTCTTCTTCCCGGAATTGGACGTAGTCGATTTTATAATTCTTTCGCAACGTTACGAATCGATTCGTGGCCCGCGACGCGACGTGCCGAGTCTCAATTTCTGTTACGCTCGTTCTTGAAAAACGTTCGATCGAGGAGAAGATACGTCCAAGGGTGAGGAATGCAAATTTTGCAAATTGCCTCGATCGAACGCGAGATCGAGACGGCTCGTAACCTTTGCTCGGAGGACTTGAGGTGAACGAGAAAAAGTTGCACGATACTTTTAATTAACACGATGATGTTATCCACGAGGATCTATATCGTTTCGAGACATTTTCCTTCTTTTTTCCTCTCTTTCCTTTTCTCGAACGACGTTCGCATCCTCCCCCTCGTTTAAACAGTGAAGACGAATGCGTTTTCTCTACGCACGAATTTTATTCCACAAGATTGATTACCGCGTAAAAAATATCGAGATTTATTCCTTGATATCCCGTGCCAGAGTTATCCTCGATCGTTCATCGAGATCCTCAAAGTTCGCGGTTATCCCTATGAATCGAAAAATTCTCGTCGATCGTTTCTCTCTTTCCATTTCGTTCCTTCTCTCTTTTCTTTAAACGCGAGATACGTAATAAATAACAAAATAATAAAAAAAAGAAAAGAAAAGAAAACGAGAAAAGTATCGAAACCCGTATATTATTATTTCTCTCCCGGGACGAAGTCTCGTTCCAAGGAGTAGTTCTTACGATACCATAATCCCTCACCGTTGTCCACATATATTCGTTTCCGCGTAGATGATTACATACCACGGTGTGTATTCGAATCGAAATTTCGAATCGAACGGAAAAGGAAAGGGAGCGACGGAATGATTTTGGTGCGCAATAATCGGACATAGAAGAGATGTAATCGGCACTTACGTGTTGGTCGTCGCCTGGTACGTAAGAGCGTGACACAAGAGAAAGTCAATCGTGATGGATCATAGCGGGACACACACACCCATACGCGCGAAACTTACGACCGCGTCGTACCACGACGTAATTTCACGAAATCCTTCGGTCGCTCGCACCATTCGATCACGGCCACCTATCTATTATCCACCTTTCCTCGATCATTCTTTCGGAATAGAGCGAAATTTTCCAAACTTCCTTTCTTCCTTCCTTCCTTCCTTTCTTCCTTCCTTGCTTAACGGTCCGTTGGAAAAAAACGCGCCACCTCGAGGCGGCAACCGGTCGCTCCCTTGGCGCGTACGTAGAACGCGCGTTGCACTCGATCGTGGATACGATCGACGAAACGATCGAGGGGAAGCGAGACGGATGCCGTGCGAACGGGGACGAGAAGAGACGCGGGAGAGCGCGCGTTTCACCGTGAGAGAAAAAAAGGAGGAAATGGCGCGAGTACGAAGCGTGGCGGAACCGTGTGCGGTCCGCACCCTCGCACGAGACCTACTCCAACTTTCCTGCTGAAACCGGTAGGTAGGATGGCAAAAGCGACGCCGGCGCTGCCACCACTCGCTGCTACCACCACTACCCGCCGGGAGTAGACGAGGATGGCTCCGCCGGCTTCGCGGCTGCGCCCTTTCGCCTCTCTCCAACCTATTATGCCTCTCTCGCCCGTTCGCGCGCACAGTCATAAACACACGTATACACGCCGAACGCCTTATCGTGCAGAGTGAGAGAGGGAGAGTGAGACAGAGAGAGAGGGGACCAACACGTTGCCACCAACGTGCTCTCCGCTACTCGCCCTATAATAACGTTCTCGCTCCTTTGTGTAGGTAGCTCGCTTCTTCCTTCTCCCCGCGCTTCGTCTCTCCGTGGCCTCGTCGCGCCACATCCTCTCCCTCTTTCGCCGCAACACGTAGCCCGAACCAGCTACTTGGCCTGCCCCCGTCTACACCCCGCGATACATCATCGTATCGCTTTATGTCTCGCCTAACGTTTTATTAACCGGAGGATCAAGCGCGCCAACCTTCTTTCCCGCGCGCCTCTCCCTTCCTCGCCATCCTCCCTCGCCGCGATCTTCGTCCGGATCGCGGATTGTCCGAGCGGCGCGGCGATACCGTTTCTTTTCTTCTCTTTCTCTCTTTTCCTTTCCTTGTCTTTTTTTGCGACGTTGCCGTTAATTCGCCGTGAAGAATCCCCCGGAGGAGAATACAAGGCGAGCATAAAGCGAATAAAGTGTAAACGAGAGATTGGACGCGATCGCGAAAGTGATATCGTACCAAAGCAAGGGGAGCAAGCGAAGAAGATTGAAGATCGTCGCGAAGAAGCTTGAGGGAGTTGATTCGAAGAGTTGTCGAAACGTTGGGATCGAATAATTAAGATTTCAATTTCGACCAACGATTTCTTCTCCCTTCCTTCGCGTGGCAAGAAGTTAAGAGTTAGAGAAAATCGTGCCGATCTTGAAATGGCAGAATTTCAATTTTTCAATTTCGCGTTGCGAGGAGAAAAGAAGGATGGGTCGAAAAAGGCGAATCCCGGGTTTAATACCGGATAACGATAAAGTTGGGTAGGCGTAGCGTGGGTGCGCTTCGTTCGTTGTCTCGATAAACGAATTTTCCTCGGTGGAATTTATCTCGATTACCGGCTCGTTTAAAAAATGAAAGGACAAGGCGCGCGCGTTGTATCGGTGCATACTCGCACGAGCAAAGAGACGTCACGACGTCGGGAGAAAAATAAACGGCGGTGCGTTTCCCCAAGATGCCTCCCCGAGCGAATCTCTTCGGATAGTATTTACACGATCCTGTGGGATGACGTCGAACGTCTCGTTGAACCGCGCTTTATCCTAAAATATGAAACGGAGCGTTGTTCGACTTCCGAGGAATTTGCTTCGAGCTCCTCGGGCGAAATTCGAATTGATCGGGCGGGGAGGCGAATCCTCCCTCCATTCTCCCTCCCTCCCTCCCTCCTTCGAACAGGCGCTCTTTCAAATTGTTTTCCAGCGCGAGTGAACCGGATCCGGATCCACGACACGCGACGGCGAATGTCGCGCGAATTCCTGACAGAACTGCTGCGGCCAAGGCGAGCTGAATCGATCCCTTTACCAGAGAGAGAGAGAGAGAGAGAAAGAGCGAGAGAGGTGGTCCGGTTGTCCATGCAGAAATCAAAGTCACTTGACACGGTGGGTTCGCAGGAATTTCATTTACCAGATTCTAGGAGCGCGACCAACCCGACTAATTCGCGCCACGCTCTGGATAGAACTTTGTAACACGGAGGGGAATCGCGTTTTACCTGCCTTATCGATCTCTCTCCGTAAACCTGTGCGCCGGTGTATCCAACCGAATACGACACGAGAACGTGTACCATTCCCTTCGATCCCTTCTCTCCTTCAAAGATTCGATCGCCGATGCCTTTGCTCCACCGGAATGGAACCGGATTGGGAATGTTCGTCGAGGAACAATCGCGTAACAACTGCGCATCTTCCTTATATATTTCGCACGAGTTTTCGAATCTAAATTACTTACGATTCTTTTGACTTCTTTGACTTTCATTACAGACTTGCATAGAGCGAAGAAATTTTTCGAGTAAAATTACGAGTTAACGAGAGGGGAAGGTGAGTGAATTTTAGCGTGGCGGTGGTTCCTTGCACGGCGTCGAGGGACACAGGAGGAGGGGGGGAATGTCGCTCCCTCTCTCTCCGGAGGAAATTGGCCATCTCCCTTCCAGGACTTGGCACACAGCTCACGTATAATCTTTCCAGGTTGGCCGATTTCTCATCGGCGTGAATTGCCGGTACACGCAGAAAACGCGCGAGCAAATCCTCCAGATCCAGAGGGGGTGAACCAGGCACGTATTTGCTGCGCGTTTTGCACCACGTTCCTTCACGCTGCGCCCCGACATAATTCCACCGTGGTGGCGTCGCATCGTCGAGTGGGGGCAGAGAGAGAGAGAGAGAGAGAGAGTAAACCATTGGCCGGAATTAATGCCGATTCACGGCAGCGGATGCAGCGACAACGAATCGACCGATCGCCTCCTCCTGATATTTAACACCGAAAGACGCGCGTTATACCGTGTTGATTTAGCATTAGGACTGTCCATTAATAATCCTGTTATCGTGTTATGCCTTATCTTCCGTTTGAAGAAATCTATTTGCTTTTCTTTTCTTTTTTTTTTTTTTTTTTTGATTCTTAACGAAATGGCATCATTTTTAAAACTGTCGTTGAGACTGTATAACGTATTATTATATTATTCTCTCATTTTGAGCGCGATTAATAATTATGAATGATCGATTGCGAACTAAGAAAGGAAGATGTTTTAACATTTTCGTCGACTTTCGATCCGATTGAAACCTCGCTATCGCTTTAATTCGAATTTGAATCATTGCATAATTTCCATTAATTTCTATCGAAATAAATTCGGATGAATAGATCGATTCGCTTCCAATCGGAAGAATTAAACGGACGAAAACATAAAAATCTATTAATAATCGTAAATCGACGTTTCATCGAGCTCCTCGTTCCTTCGCGGGGACGAAGATAGCAAAGATTTATACGGAAACGAATACCCCAGAATAGAAGTTTGAATCTTTCCAAGAATTTGAATAGATCTCTTCCAACGTATATTAAGGCGTATCCCTACACGATCTTCTTCCTAAAAAGTTGTAATTTAAGCGTATAGATGTCCTTTAGTTTTCCTTTCTCCTCGTTTCTTGTGCATTGCTTTAATAAATCTCTCGAGATTTTCTAATAAAAAGAAAAAGAAAACGTTCCAACGTCTCGAAAGATAAACGTTCGTTAAACGTAAAGTAAAAAATATACATCTAATATTTATCGTATTAGAAATACCCGCGTGTATAATTTCCATCAAAGGGTGATTAATTAATCTTCTTCGCCTCTTTTTTCTATCTCTTTCTTCTTCTACGAAGCCACGTATTAATCGGTCGACTCGCATGGAAAGTCGTTGGTAATCGGGCAAGTTGGAAACTCGCGTCGGCAATACTCTTGCATGACATAGCCGGCTCAAAGACTTTTCGGGCCGCGGTCGAGGATCAAAGTAGCGCGGCGCGGGTGAACTTTCAAAGGCTTATGAAATTCCAGTAGTGGCTTTTGTGCGCGAATCGTTGCGCGAATCGTTGCGCGGCCGCGGACGGTAACGAGCGAATCCCCAAGTTTTTTCTTTCTTTTTTTTTTTTTTCTTTCCAATTAACGGGACGGAAAAAAACCGTGGACGCACGCTCTTTTCAGTCCGGGCCTTTTTTCCCTCGGCTTAAGCCACGCGTGACGCGCGTGCACGCGACCGACGCGCCTCTCGTGGCCTCTTTTCGAAACGAAACGAAAGAAAAGGAAGGAAGAAAGAAAAAAACTTCGAAATTGGACGGTTACGTTTTCTTTCGATCATCTCTCTGGTTTGCGCACGGTGTCGCGGGATGTTTTGCGATGGAGCGACGATTTAAAATTCGAGCAGGCCCGTCATGCCGGATACGGAATAACAAGCGTATCTCGTAACAGCCAATTCCCTTGACAGCGGGGCTCGAGAAGGCGGAGGGAGGGGAGTAACGCGTTACCCCGCAAGACAGTTCGTGCAACTCCGTGGAACTCGTTGAAACTCGTAATATCTTTCCTACTTGCTCCCGTCCCCTCGCTCCATTGAAAGGAAGAGGAGGAGGAGGGAGAAGAGAACGGATTGCGGGGATGTATGGAGAAGGAAGGTAGAGGAGGTATCGTTCCATCGCGTGGCAACCATACTACGCTTTCACGGTCGTTGATGTCGTCGTCGTCGACGTCCTGGACTCGACATATCCCTCCTCGAGGATGGCCGCCGTTAGTCAAGGAAATCCTTTGATCTTTTACCTCTGTCCTCCCGTATCGGTCATCCTCCAGTTGCTCCTCCCCGTCGAAAGAGCGGGATATACCGACACGTATCCTCTCGCCACTTTTATCTTCCGCTGTCATCTTCGATTTAATTAAACTCGAAAATCTTGCTCGTAGACATTCGCGAAGGAGGAGACCTGCTGTTTCTCCATCTCTCTTTCTCTGTATTCTCTAAACCGAATGTCGGGATAAATTTCGGGGGAAATAGGGGGAATATGTAGAAAAGAGGGAAGAATGGCGATTATGTAATGGAGCGTTCCGGTTGGTTGAAAATTTATCACTTTTGGCTAGAAACCTCGCTCGTAAAATACATCTGCTCTTAACGGGATATCGATGAAAGCGATCGGTGTGTGTTTTCGAGAACGGCGGCCGACCACCTCGTATAAACTCCCCCCCTCCTCTCTCGCTCTCTCTCCTCCCCTCCCCTGGAATGTGTAATAAAGTGGATCAATTAAGGCGGGCAACGATGGAAATTTAGATGTTAATTAACCCACAGTCTAGAATATGGATGGTGTTTGGTGAATATAGCAATGGATTAATTTCGCCAAAACGTTTATCCCCCCCTCTCCTGCTCGAGCGAAAAAAGAAAGAATCGTTGGCTCGAAGCTAATTAAATGAAAAACTATTCCTCCTCTTCTTGCAGGGAAATTCGATGAAAATTCTTTCTCTTAATTCTACCTAAGAATAGACGTAAAATCGAACGATTCTGTTCTACGCATATATATATATATATATATATATATAGAATCTCTATAGAAATTTTCGTAAATCGCGTCGAAATCCGAACGAAATCCACTTCCTGATAATTTCTCGCGAATCGTTATTCTCGCGTTTCGCACGATTTTGCCCGGCAATACCTGTAATGAGTTAAACCGATCGCAAAGTTTGATCCGTCATTGACGGTCAACGAAACACGTGGGATTTCTGACGAGCGTTTCTGAAACGCGTTGATGATTGCACGCAACTCCGATCGTCATAAAAATTAAACCAGACGTCCCATCGAGATGCTCGAATAATTCATAACCTATCGAACAAAGCTATTTCTACAAATGAAATATTCACGGGTCCATCGTGCAGGATCCCGAACGAATCCTAGTGCTCAACGTCCCTCCTCGACGTCACGAATCTATGGCGATACATAACATCGATGCGAATCGTCGATAAATTTGCAAATTCGATCGTTGTTTTCGTTCGTTTTCGCTCGGTTCCGATCCGCGAGGCGAGACGTGAAAAAAAAAGGCGGGAAATTAACGGATCGTCATCACGACGATGACGACGACGATGACGTGATGATCGAGCACGGGCGTTGAAACGAAAGAGCTAGATGCCGTATTTCCATGATGCGGCGTCGATGAGCCGAGAACGATCGTGGCTATTCCATTTTCCATTCGAGTGGATCCGCACGCTTAATCGATAGTTACAGCGCAGACACGCCCGGCGCTAGCTCCGATAACTCGGTCACCACGAGCACGGAACTTGGAAAGGTCAGCGAGCCAGATGCAAAATCATTCGCGACGACGTTATCGACGGTCGGCCAAAGGCGATATCGATCCCGTTTCGTGCGATTTAACGGGACACCGAAGAGGCGATCGACCGTTCATCGAACGTCTCCTTTCTCTCCTTCGTTATCGCCCGAGCTCCGACTTCCATCCCCAACCTCCTCCGTTTTCAATTCGCACGGTGACGATTCGCCACGAATTAACAATCGACTCGCTCGATAATTCTTAGAATTGGCTACGATCGAAAGATTGCTCTCGATACCAACGGTAGGTACGACTAGCAGTCGGTGGCGCACTAGTCGGTTTATCGTTCGTTCCGTCTCGTTACGCTTCCGACGAACAGAGCAGCGTTCGAACAACAACGCGCAAATAATTGATAATATTCGCCAATTGAGATACGTTATAGACGATGATTCATCGGATTTATTAGTCGTTCAAAGGTAAAAGCTAACCGAGCGAGAAAGATGCGAGAAGAAAAGAGAAGAAAAAAAGGAAACTGAGCGATAAGTTTCGAATCGAATCGATTCAAAAGGGAAAAGAAAGGGGAAAAAAATGTTAAAATTTCCACTCCTGTGAATGCGTAATCGATCTAAATAATTCGGATCTATCGAAAAGAAAGATAACGAAGGTGCGAGTGTTTTCGTTAATAGAAAATATCGTGGGATTGATTAATGTAACTTTTATTTACGATCGGGCTGTCCGGTTGATAATCGTTTAAATGCCGATTAAACGAAAACTCGTCGCGGGAAATGGTAGGCGAATAAATTGAAGGTGGGCGCGGTCGCACGCAGACGCATTCATTCGCGGGCAAATTACACGCTCGTTCGTCGAATAATCGATGTTTCTAGTTGTCCGTGACATCGTTAAAACGACACGTTTTGCTGATGCTCCGACGGTGGAATAATTGGCGCGTGAGAACGGACCAACGGACCCTCCTATGAATTTATGAACAACACCTATAACGCGATATGCGTTGCAATGGCGCGTGGTTATTCTTACGCGCAGACACGACGCGTTTTCACAGCCAATTAAAATTATATCGCGGTAACAAGTCACGTGTAATTGTCCGGTAAAATGAGATCGCGGTCCGGCCTCCCAGGTGACGACGGTAATGAAAGAAAATTTATTGAGATGAACGACCGCGCGAATTCATGACCGTACCACGGCAATGTATCGCGTGCTGACCACCCACCTCCCGACCATTGTCCTTTTAATATTCACTTTCCTCTGATAAACCGCAATGATATCTATTACGACCAAATTGCATCTTGATTATTTTTCGCTCTCCTCCTCGTTCTTCTCTCTCTCTCTCTCTCTTTCTCTCACCTCAATATCATCAATGGCGGTCGAGAATATAATTCACTCGTGCTTTTTTTTCCTCGCTTCGAAATCGATGGAATAAGGGAGGGGGAGAAGTGCAAATACCTCGTTCTTAAAATTGAAAAAGCAGAGGCCAGAGAAAATTATCAAACGTTTACGAGGGACGGAGAATCTGTTTAAAAAGGATTTTTATAAATTCGGGATGGGACGAATATGAATCGCGCAATGCGAGAACGACTGCCGATTTATGGGATCGCCCTAAAACGAGCATCGCCGTAAATACGTAATATCCAATTGGATTAAGCTCGATGTGTATAAAACTATGGAACAATTTACCGCGGACGATTCGGCTACGATTTGTTGTTACGGGACGGCTCGTTTGTTGTAAAACATCGTGGTTGTTTTCGGTTTCAATAGTAACCGGCCGCATCCAGGCGAAACGTTGTTCACGGATTAATACGATTTCCCCTGTCCTGGCCGTCAACGTTGGCCAACGCTCCATCCCGTTCCTCCACCCTCGGCATTCGATAACCCATCCGACGCGATTACTTTTCAGTTTCAATCGCGACCCAAACCGACCGAATCGCCGCCCGCCCGCCTTGTTTTCATATCGATCCAGCAGATGCGTTACAACCTTCGATCGCGTCCCACGATATCGTCGCCGTCACACTTTCACGCTTATGTTTGCCGTGCGCTTTACGACATCGCTATGGCAACTCGATCTACCATTCGACCGTGTTATTTGCCTTCCCTTCCCTACCCGTATTACTCGCGAAACGAGCTTTAATCGACTCGGGCCGGTGCTTCGTTATCTTCGATGGCCGGCCAATCGGCTAATTAATTAGAGAATCGTTGACGCGTGAACGCGTGTGGAATTCGCGGTGATCTCGGATTAAATCGGGGTGAGTCGAATAACGGAACTTTTCGTTTGGAAAAATCGAGGGAAGGAGAGAGAGAGAGAAAGGTGTCTGTCGTCTTGCCACGAAAATGATAATTAATTCCGTTTTATTAAGTTGGCGATACGTTTAATATTTTGGGGGAACGTTGGAAACGGAAGTTAAATAATTCCCGCGGTATTCCATTTCGCTGATTTTCTCCCCGCATTTTCTTCTATTTCGAAATGCTTGCTTCCCCGCATTTTGCGATGAATACCAACGATACGAAATTTACTAAGTTTTCCAATTCGAATTCGGTGTAAGAATACGTAATGATAAACTTCAACTTCGTTGCATCTCGTCCAATGAAAATTGAATCAACGTGTATCGAGATAATTGATAGAAAGAAAGGAAAAGAACGATCGATTTCGATAAGAAAAATTGGAAATAACGTCTTCGATATATATATATATATATAAACGCGTGTATCGTAAAATGGCATTTATTCGAAATCGCTCGTACTTTGCACCGTAACTCTTTATACTCTTTTCGAGAGGATCTCCATAAAATTCCATATGCAATTTGGTTGATAATCCTTCTCATCCATAGAATTCGAGACACAAGAGAAGAGAGACGAGTAAATTTGTATGCGGGATACGCATGCAAATACGAAGCGTAGAAATTCGAGAAATTTCCTCTATTCTTGATCTACCTCTACAAAAATCGTGCGCAGTGACGTTGAAGAGACACAAAGTAAAAAAAGAAAAAGGGAGGCAAAAGAAATTCGGGAAAAAAAATAAAGAGAATACGAAAAGATGCCGATTGATTTTTATTACTTGGAGTTCAGCCCGCCGTGTCGGTCGGTTTTATTGCTGGCAAAAGCGATCGGCGTTCATTTGAACTTGAAAACGATCTCTCCTATGAAAGGGGAGCACATGAAATCCGAATTCGTGAAGGTAATTCCCTCGTTTTATTCGAAGCATATATATTTATAGTAAAACCTATTTTTTTTTTTAATTCATAAAAACAATTTTGATCTCAGTTGAATCCGCAACACGTAATACCGACGATAGACGATAATGGCTTCGTTTTGTGCGAAAGGTACGCACACACGTATATATATATGTATGTATCTTTGGATTCGCTCTTCGATAATAACTCATTCGCGTGTTCCCAGCCGGCCGATTATGGGATACTTGGTGAGCAAATACGCCAAAAACGATTCTCTGTATCCGAAAGACCCAAAGAGGAGAGGTATCGTGGATCAAATGCTGTATTTCGATATCGGTACCCTTAACGAGAACGTGGTCAAATGTTACGTACGTATCTTCTCATTTCCATTCTATGCGTTCGAGGGCCATTTCTCGGAACCATCGTGATTTTTCTACAGTACTCGACGATATTTTTGGGGGCGCACTCCTTGGACGAGGAAAACGTACGAGCCGTGGAGAGATCGTGCGAGGTGTTGAACGCGTATCTCGGCGAGCGCGAGTACGTTGCCGGCGATACGCTCACCATTGCCGATTTTGCCATCCACACCACCATCTGCGTCCTGTTGGCAAGTATTCTCGTCCGATACACGCGATATAATTACCTTGCTTCATCCTATCTACCTTACGTGACTCCCTTTTCCAATTATTTAATATTCTGTTGTTATATAATCGTGTAATGTGTAATTATTATGTATAATTATAAATATGAGATAATTGCAAGTATGATATATCTATTAAAAGTATCAAATATATGTGTGTATATATATATATGTATGTATGTATGTTATCAGTGTCTCGACTTCGATATCGACCGATACGACAATTTAGCAACTTGGTACAATAGTTGCAGGAAACTTTTGGATAAATTTGGTTTCGATGCCGTGCACGCTTCCGGAACGAAATTGTTTGCCGACTTGTATCGGGCGAATTTACAAGAATCCAGTTAGAATGAACCGATGATCGAGATTAGGCATGGAGATCGTATATCGCGAATCATTGTTGTTCCGTTTAACGAGCTTCTCGTTTAAGAAAAATAAAATGGAAAATCGTTGCAACGGAAAAGATGTGTTGATGTTATCGAGAGAGGAATGAGTTATTTTCGATCTACGAATCGTGTAAAGTAAAATTGTTTTAATAATTACATGAGAATTACAATGTTAGGATTAATAAAGTTTAAAATAAATGTTACAACGTTTTCATCGTTACGAACGTATCTTTTGCTTTAAATATTTCGTACTTCACTCTCGTATATATATATGTATATGATATGTTGAAAAAATTAGAGTGGAAAAAAACAATTCTCAGAAAAATGATATCTCTGAGATAATAATCATCAAATATTGTTATATGTACGTCAGCAAATATTATTATATGTATTAAATAAATATTCGAATTTTTAAACAAATTTTACGGAAATAATTACGAAATTTCCCGATTCTCCGATCGGATTCTATTATCGAGATAATAATAGATAAATACAACGAAACGACAATTCTCGTTGCCGAGATCTTGAAGATTTCAATCAAGGTTGAACAAAAGATCGCTGCTTTCTGTTGTTCGAGCGACTTCGGCTCAGCGTCTCTTTAAAAAAACGTGACCGTATTCGCCAATGGAATTCCAATATTTTTCTCGCTTAAAAATAAAAATAAATGTTGTTAACTAATGCAATTAAACAAAGTGGAATAGAATTCGTTTAAAAAAGAAGAAGAAAAAAAAAGTTTTCACGAAAAATCGAAAATATCGAAAAATTGTCTATCTATCCATCGTTATTGGAAATTATTCGATACACGAGAAACATGCATCTAATGTACAATTAATTTAATTATATCTCATACGAATAGCATTATTTTTTATCGTATAAGGAAAAGAACGTGCAACTTTTCTATTTGCATACATGCATAAAAGTTGTTTATTATCATAAAAATGATTTCTTGTGATAATAATTCTTCGCTTGGAAATATATAACACGTATTGATATTTACGTTCAATCAAAAATGTAATAAATTCGCGATAAATTGTTTTCAAACGAGATCAAATCATCTGAAAAAAAAAAAGAGAAATCTAACGCGTACAGTCAATGATAAAAGAATCTTCTTCTTCTAGAAAAATAAAACAAATTTTTCGAGTTCGATCATCTATCCTTTTCTATCGTGAAAAAAAAAATTTTCTCTCTTATTCAACGATGCTCTGTCCACGAATTTTTATTAAAAAGAAAAAAAAAAAATCAAACGAATCTCCTTGGTGAAATAACGTACGAAAGACTGCCGGTGCATCGTTGATACACGATAATATATTTGCTGTATAAATAGTTTCAACTTTACTTCAAATGGTTGTTCAAGTTTTATCGCGCATCGTTTATGCAATGTACCTAATAAATATTATATTGCAAGCAACGATTAAAACGCAATAGTTTTGCTTTTGTTGGAAAACGAATCCGGACGCAGAGGTTGATTCCACTAGACGCCATTAGAAGCAGGGCAATGCGCCAATCAGAGGCGCATTCTTCTCGAGCGCAAATCGCTGAATCGGCCCTGATACGTTCGAAAGGGATGAAAAGGGAAGCAAGGTGAGTCGTGTCACATACTTCGATCGACAGTTGAAATCAGTCAAGCGTGCAAAGATATTCGTCGCTTCAAAAGGAGGATGTCATATATAAAAAGATTGAACAGCTTATATCTTTAAATAGTTATCTCGTAGCGTGCTCGTAATATAAATTTACTTTGCGCGCCACTCTTCATTTATTCTCTCGGTCACAAATCATCTTGTTTTCGCCGCTTCGAGCCTGGTACGCAATTTTAAATGTTTTCAACCGTTTTGTTGCCGCCGTGTTCAGTTTCTAATTTAACGTGTTAATCGCCATTTACGTCTACGTTTCACTCGTGACCACGTTTACGAGCGAAATATACAATTTGTTCTCTTCGTTTTTCTTTTTTTGTTTTTTTTTTTGTTTTAACAATTTAGACATAGACACAGACATGTTGTTCTCGAACAAAGTTATCGAGTTGATGCATAGCGGCGACGGCGGATCAGGAGTTGGTAAAATTATTCTTTTCTCGAATAGAAAAAAGGCTGTGATGTAATTTAATAAATTGTGAAAATATCGTGAAAAGGTTCGACATTGTGTCGAGTCGAATTTTGGCGAGAAAAAAAAATTTTGGCACGAAATCTTACAAAATAATTTTACAAAAGATTATTAATAATCTTACAAAAGAATTTATCGAATAAAATGATGCGATATTAACTTTTAAAATTAATGTTAATCGTTAAAAACGTTTCAACGGAGTTATACAATAACTGCACTTACAAATTTGTACTTTGATCATTTTCTTTGCTAGTATTGAAACATAATTATCGCGTTATCTTGCAATTTTTGAATGTAATAGCTGCACGATAATTAAAATGCATATATATTTTTAAAAAGAACTCGCATTTATATTCGTTTTAAGCAAAAAAGTGTTTAGAAAAAAATGGAAAACTAATCAACGGTTAATAGTTGGCACAAAATCTTACAAAATAATTGTAGAATTTAAAAGAATTTATCGAATAAAATGATGCGATATTAACTTTTAAAATTAATGTTAATCGTTAAAAACGTTTCAACGGAGTTATACAATAACTGCACTTACAAATTTGTACTTTGATCATTTTCTTTGCTAGTATTGAAACATAATTATCGCGTTATCTTGCAATTTTTGAATGTAATAGCTGCACGATAATTAAAATGCATATATATTTTTAAAAAGAACTCGCATTTATATTCGTTTTAAGCAAAAAAGTGTTTAGAAAAAAATGGAAAACTAATCAACGGTTAATAGTATTTGCATAAAGAAGAAATCATTCAAATAATTGATCATCGGATGTTACATCCCGTGTTGCAGAAATTAAAATGCCGATCGATTTTTATCAATTTCTCGGAAGTCCGCCATGCCGTGCGGTTGCATTGACGGCTGCTGCTCTTGGTATCGAAATGAACTTCAAACCAGTTAATTTGTTGAATAAGGAACAGTTGAAGCCTGAATTTTTAAAGGTACGAAAAATGCGAATATCGTTCGATTGTTTTGATTGGAGAAAAACGAGAATAAAAACAAATTAAATCGTAGATGAACCCACAACACACGATACCTACAATTGATGATAATGGTTTCTACTTATGGGAAAGGTAACATATCCATCTTTGTTTCTTTTTCGTTTTCGATGAAAAAAATGTTTTATATTTTCCCTTTTCCTTCCAGTCGAGCAATTATGATGTATTTGGCGGACCAATACGGCAAAAATGACTCTCTGTACCCAAAGGATGTGAAGAAACGGGCGATCGTTAATCAAAGATTGTACTTCGACATGTGCAATTTGTATAAATCGTTCATGGATTATGTTATAGTAAGCTGTACAAATTATTCGATTATTTTTAAAATTATCATTATCATTAAACCATTTGATTATTCGCGAGATTATTCGTGAAATGAAATGAAATAATTAATAATAATAATCGGAAATAATTTCATTCTCAGTATCCTGTCGTTTTCATGAAAATGCCTAAAGATCCAACAAAATACGAAAGCATCGACAGGGCGCTGTCGTTTCTCGACAAATTCCTCGAAGGAGAAAACTATGTGGCAGGAAAGAACATGACTCTTGCCGATTTAAGTATCGTAACCACTGTCTCCACGATAGAGGTAAATAATATTATCTTATCGAAATCTTTCCTTCGTTTGAGTAAACGTTTTTAAAACCGAGTTTTTAATTCTTCTAACTCGATTGTTACCCGTTAAGTGTTCATACGTAATATATTTATCTCGACGAGTAGTGCGAGCAGAGTTGAAAAAGTAATTAAACTAATTACGAAATCTCGAATAAAGTTGCTTTAAATGATTACTTATTAAAAAATAATCGTTTATAGCTAATCGTAGCTGTATTGTCGATCCGTAACTTATATAATCTCCCCCGTTTCCCATTACAATTATTCGCGATCATCGCTTCGAACGATAAAATTATCGAGGTAACTTTATTCGTAACTTCGACTATTAAATTTTCCCCATTTCCCTGATTACAAGCGTACACGTAAATACATTGCAAACGCGTCGCTCTACGTTATGTGCCTTCCCAACATTCGATCGCGGATTTGGGAAATATCATATTTTTTCGTAAGCATTTGTTCGCTTTCCCCTAAATAAAAAAATTACGATAGTTTTATTTACTTCGAGATTGCATTTCTTTTAAAAACTTTTACGGTTAATAATAATAATTGTATGATCGTTCTTATAACAGGTGGTGGATTACGATCTCGGCAAATATGAGAACGTTGCGAGATGGTTTGCAAAGGTAAAATCTGAGATACCGAAATACGAAGAGTACAACGACGTTGGATTGAAAATGTTCAAAGACTTCGTGAACGAAAAGTTGTCGAGAAAATAAAGTGAACGAGATGAGATAAAATTGTTCGCTCTTTATTATCGTATGAAAAATGATTTTACACGAATAAAGCGTTCATTATCGTTTTTTTTTTTGGGGATCGAACCCCAGTTTTAATTTCAATTTTCCAATCAAATTTATTCGTCTTCTTGTGTTATGTATCCACGAGACGTACGTTGTAATTCTTGATATCTCGATCGAAAAATATCCATCATGTCGATTCCATTTCTCCGATAATTTGCCGAGAGCGAAAAATTTCACCAGGATGGATCGAGATAATGTAAATAAAATACGACAAATTTAGGAGAAATAAATCACACGTGTCATCGTATATATTTTTTTTAAACAGTTTTTTAAAAAAATTGTATTAAAATTCGAAAGAATATCACGAGCATTTTTATATAATTTCTAATCGATGCGACGTTCGATCATTTAAAAGATTATTAACATTATCCCGTTTACCATACGATAAATAGTGGAATCAGCATCGAACAGCAAATTAATGAACCTTGTAATTATAGAAGCCACTTGGTGTTCGCAATGCGGCCAATTTACTTCGGTAGTGGCCATCCTTTTGTTTCGATGTTCATTTGCTAATTACCCTCGATCTCGGTTTCAGCTACGTTTTAATTACAGTACAATGGTTGGTAAAACTCTTTAATCGATATTTCCTTCCTACTTTTTCCCATGATTAGCCGACAAGGTTAAAAAAGAAAAAAAACTTTCAAATCTTTGAAACAAAATATATAAGAATAAATTTTGCAATAAATTTTAACATCGTTCCAAACCTGTTTAAAATTACGTATATATATATATATATATACTATATACACATATTGTACTGGAATATAGCTATAGATCGAACAAGCTCGCTCGCAAACTCTACACTCTCGATTCTCCAATAAAACAGCGCGTATTTTCCTCCTCTTCTTCCTCATTCGTATGAAATTTTTCTTAATAAAACAAATGATAATCATTTGAGATAATCATTTGAGAATCCGTTATAAACTTGTTACGAAACAAATTTTTTGGTCATCTCTTTGCATGTTGTTGATCGTTGTTATATAAACAGTAAGAGACAACAAGATTCGTTACACCGAATTTCCATCAAAGCAACGTCTAAATTAAAAAGATTTCAGGTAAGAAACAGAAGAAGATTGATCACATCACGCGTATATCGAGTTGTCGTTTTTTAATCAAGTTCAATTCGTTTAATTATTTCTTCTTTTCAAATTCGTTTCTCTTCTTTTCGTTGTTCGTACGTACACCTTGAACCATCTCGCTTGCACGTATCGATTATTCGTTAATGGCGAATAGTCGTACGATACACTAGCTCGATTCAAGTACACGTAATTCGGGCACGATTGAAAAATAATGCTTCGTCGATTATCGTTCGATTAAAAAAAAAAAAAAAAAATATACACGGAATATATAAAATTCCATAACGAGGGATATATAAAATTCACTCTTGCAGAGTGAAATTAGGATGACGATTCTTGGCATTGTTTGAATAATGAACGAACGAACGAACAAACGAAATTCAACGCGAATTACACGCGCAATTACACGCGAAATTATTTACACAAGATAATTCCATAACTTTCTGCGTGTATGGATATCGATTTTCTTGAAAATCTTCTAGTTGAAAAACTAGTAGCTGGGAAAAGGGAATATAATTTTTGTGTTGTATTTGTGTTACGTCAACCTTAAATATCGCTTGTTTATCGTGTATTGAAACGTAATATTTTCTTTTCGGTTGGACAAGTGTGATCATGTCGTTGGATTTGTATTACACGCCTGTAAGTTCACCTTGCAGGGCAGTCCTCTTGGCTGCGGAAGCTATCGGTATCTCCTTAAATTTGAAGGAAATCGATATATTTGCAAACGAACATTTGAAACCGGAATATGAACAGGTACGATGAAAGTATATAGAAATCTTAAATATCGTTAGATATATATATATATATGATTCGTGCAATTTGGATGTGAAAAACCGATATTAGACAATGCTTCCATTCGTTTTTTTTTTATCCACGATAAATCTCAAATTTAAAGTGATATGATTATGCGATTACTATATTCTGTTACAGTTAAATCCGCAGAAAACTGTTCCATTTCTCGTAGACGGTGATTACAAATTAACGGAAAGGTTTGTTGTTATTAATGAATCATAGATCATGATAATTAATATTATATAATTCCATTTTCATTTCTTATGTCATCGTTTCGTTTCGCAATTCGTAGTCGAGCTATTATGTCGTATTTAGCCGATCAATATGGTAAAAACGTTCGCCTATATCCACAAACACCAATTGGTCGAGCTTTAGTCAATCACAGATTACATTTTGATATCGGTACTCTGTATAGAGGCATGAAGGATTATTACGTAAGTATTCAAAAGAAAAAATGTATATATATTTATAATAATTGATTTTCCGTTATTTTCGATTTAGAATATTTCTAAATAAAATTATTATATAAAAAATGCTTGCTTTCTGTCTGAAATGGAACAAATTTATTTCAGTATCCAGTCGCGTTTGGAAAGACAAAGGATTATAATCCTGAATGTTATAAGATACTCGAAGGCGCGTTTGACGTTCTGAATATATTTCTGGATGGGCAAGATTATGCCGCTGGACGCAATTTAACTATCGCTGATCTCGCTTTAGCTGCCACTGTATCGACAGCAGAGGTATCAGAAAGCAATGTTTAAAAACTAAGTATTAATTTGAAAATTAAATTATTTTTTTATAATTTTAAAATTAAATAATAAATAATGGCTATTGATCATAGATTTTCGGTTTCGAAGTGGAGAGATATACTAATGTTGATAAATGGATGAACAGAATAAAATCACTCGCACCGGGTTATCGTAAAGCTAATGGCGAAGGATTAGAAATGTTAAAGAAATTGATTGAAGATTTTAAAAAGAACTAATATATATAAATATTTATGTATTAATTTGTATAGAATAAACTGAACTTAATAATTAAAATTCAATAATAAATTGTCTTTTTTTTTGCGTGCGAATATGATTACATACCAAGAGCAAATGTGAGAAAAAAAGTGGGGGAAGGATAAAGATAGATTAAAAATTCGGAATCAACGCCATCTTTAGAGTGCCGCAAGTGAAACTCAATATACAAAGAAAATAATAAAAGAAGGATAAAGATAGAATAAGAATTGATCTTCAACGCCATCTCTTGATTTGCCCAAGATATCATTTTAAATGCAGAATAAGATAAAGAAAAGATCAGCACTATTTTTAAACATTTTTAGAAATTTTTTTGTTTTTTAAATATATATTGTTATATTCGAGACGTCAATGACGCTGATACTCAATTTTTATCTCTTTTTTTATTTTTTTTTCTGTTCTTGTATATTGAGTTTCATTTGCGGCATTCAGAAGATGATTTAATTTCCAAATTTTTACTCTATTTCTATCTTTCTCTTATTATTTTATTTCCCTCGTTTATATCCATTTTGTAAAACTTATTCGCTTAAGAGATATCAATTTTGATATCTGATTAACTTTATTGTCGTTTTTATCAATTATTGATTAAATTATTGATTAAAAATTATATAAAGAAAATCTATTCAATCTAATTTTCATATATCTTATATATTTTATTTGTATATATTTATATTATATACATATTTCATATATATTATACATATATATATATTATATTTATATATTTTATTTATATATTATATTTATTTATTTATTTTTATATATCGCAGGTATATAGATTTTAAAAATATCGCAATAGATTTATATATATATTTATATATATATATATATATATATTATAATATTTATATATACATTATATATATTTTAGACAAAATTGCAATGCAATATCAAGTTTCTTGCAAATATCTAGAAAACTAAAACCAAGCGGTATTAACATGTAAAAAAAAAAGTTGTTCAAAATATTGATTTCTAACATGTTCAAAATATTTATAACGTATTAATAAAAATTAACAAAATAGATAAGGACCTCCCTATCGAATAATTACTATAAAAAAATTTATGAAAAAATGTGTTAAAGAAATTATTTTTAAAATATTTTATAAATATTTTGAAATATTTTAAAATATTTATTTTATCAATTTTTATGATTGAATTGAATATAATTCTCATATTCATCGCTTTAAATCATAAAGATCATATCAAACATATTTCTGTTTTTTTGTGCAATCACTATTTCAAAATATGAGACACAAAATATTATTAAATGTTAAATCTATTCTATACCTCGTCTACGAATAATTCTTGAATAATTTAGCGCAGAAATATTATTGATTTGAATTTAGTGCTATCGAAAAGATTATTAAGATTTTCATATAGAAAATCGTGGTAATAACGATTATAGTTACATTGCAATCAAATACAGTTTCTTTTTTGTCAATTTTGAGATAAGAATTTCGATTTCTTGATAATTTTCCGATGAATAAATATGCAAATCGTATGAGCGGTCACATAGTCTCATGATTGGAAACTAAATGAATATAGCAATCTATATTTGTCTTCCCTCATTCTTTATCATTATAGAAAACTTTCTATTGATTTAAGACATAGTTTATATATATTTTTGTATATCTATATGTTGTAATATATAATGAAAATATAATTTCATTAAATATTCTTTTTTGGTCTTTCTCCAAATATGGCAGTACCAACTCTAACATTAGTACTTCCTAATTCCACCTATATAATATTAATTTCATTTATATTTTATTTATATTTTTAAAAATATATATATATATATATTCTAATTGAAATTACCGCATGTTCATAATCATTTGACATTCCCATTGATAATTCAATTTGTTTTAAATCAATATTTAATTGTTTTGAAACATTTTCTCTGCATTCTTTCAAACATAAAAAATCAGGATTTGGTTCTTTACTGTAATCATATCCAAACATGCCTATTGTCATAAGACCTATAAATTCTAAATTCTTACAATTAGCAATAATATGCTGAACAAGAGAACAAACATTTGTAATTTCACAACCATTCTTTTCTGAAAATATAAATATATAATTTTTATTAATTTTAATATTTAATTATTCTTATATATTAATATATATATTTTATATATTTTATATATTTTATATATTATTATTTATATTTATATTATATATTAATATATATAATTTATATATATTAATATTTTTAATATTTAATTTTATATAATTATTCTATTAAAAAATAATTATTTAAAATTATTTCATATTTAAAATTAGAAATTGATTCTGATAATTGTAACTTACTTTAATTTATTTACTTAAAAATGAAACAAAATTTATATAAAATTTTGATATAAACTTTATATAAATTCTTTTTTATAATACAATTATAATATTATATATTTTTTTTTTAATTTATATAAATTTATATAACTTTTCTTTCATATTTTTGACCATAATATTTGCGTAAATTTTTTGTTCTTGATATTTTTTATTTTCAAGTAAAATATATAATCTGAACAAATCATTAAAATCATAATATATATTACCTTGTTCTTTACTAGTATTAACTTGTACCATCACTTTTAATTTTAAATTTTCATCTTTCCTATAATTAATCCAAGAAGTATTTACTGCTGATGCAAGTTTTTCATTGTCTATTGTTTCAATCACATATAAATTGGGAACACTTAATAACTTATTTACTTTATTACGTTGAAGATGGCCAATAAAATGCCAATGTATATTTGTACATGTTTCCAAAATACTTGGATCGTTTCCTTTTTCTAATAATTCATTAACATAATTTTCTCCAAAATGTCTTTGACCAGCTTTATAAGCATCAACAATTAATTCAACTGGTTTTAATTTACTCACAGCTACTAAACGTGGTTCAAAATATTTATACTCCTGTTAGTAAAATATTAAAAATTATTATTAATTTATATATTTTTAAATTAATTATAATATATGAAATTTATAAAATATTTAATAATACATACTGCTGGTCTTCTACCAGAAGCAACAGTAATTTTATTTTTTACCACTTTTAAATTCGCTATTAATTCTGCCATTTTTATTATTTAATTTCTTATCAACATTTTGATCATTATGGATTAATTGAAATGATTTATTGTATTATATATCACACAATTTGATTTGTTTATTTCCATTCATTTAATTTCATAACGTAATATAGATGTCAGTAATAAAATATACGAATAAAGTCCCTATATTAGTCTAATAAATATATTTAAAATAATTATTATAAATTGAATAATAATGTGAAATAATCTAATTATAATCAGATATTAGAACAAAATGATTGCCAATTGACATTAAAGAATAAAAGTAATAAAGCTATATAAAAGTAATGAACGATGTTTCATTGGGTGAAAGAATGAAAATAACATGATATTATTGGTTATTATCCCTAGACTAATGATACTATATGAAATGATGTATTCTGCGATTCTCCTTCTCTGTCATATCACTGACAACCATTTTGTCCCAGTATCTAGTAATTCTGTTGGGCAATTTTATTCTTGGCTTGATTTATTTTCAGTCTTAATTGATGAATGTAAAAACATAGGTACATTGTGAAAACTGATTGCGCCAAATAAAATTATTTTTAAAATTTTAACATGACATTTTTAAAAACTGTACAACCAGGTGAATACAAAAAATTATTTTATTTTTAATTGCATATTAATTAATTTTTTATATAAAATGTTATATATAATGTAATACATATAACCTATAAAATATTTTATTTTACTTACATATATAACTTTATTAAGATATTATTACAGGTTTAAAATTATTTCAAACATATCCAAAAATTTTAAATGTACCTTTACGTCGAACTAAATATTATACCGTTTACACAGAGGAAAATAAAGAAAATTTTCTTGATAATGCGGTAAATAGATCATTCTTCTTAGAAATCATACGAGGTTTAGGAATTACAATGTCACATTTCTTTACTGAACCTGCAACAATAAACTATCCTTTTGAAAAAGGCCCTTTGAGTCCAAGATTTAGAGGTGAACATGCATTAAGAAGGTATTGAAAATTATATAAAATAATATTATTAAATTACAAATAAATATTAAATCTTTATTAAATAAAAAATTAATGAATGTTATTCTCTTTTAAAACTAAATGATTTATCAAAATGTTTGTGGATTTAAATAAAATTTTTAAATGCTTAATATATTATGATATAATATACTATAAATTATAATATTGCTTACGTATATAATGAGAAGAATAATTAAAAATTGATAATTAGATTAAATTTTAATACATTAATATTATTTATTTTATTTAAAATTATATTTATGCTTCATTTTGAAATTCTTGACGTTTTAAAATTATGATTTTTCAAAGCAAAACATTTTATATGCAAAATAATATATAAAACATAATTTATTTTGGTAGATATCCATCAGGAGAAGAAAGATGTATTGCATGTAAATTATGTGAAGCTATTTGTCCAGCACAAGCAATTACTATTGAAGCAGAGGAGAGAGCCGATGGATCTCGTCGTACAACAAGATATGATATAGATATGACAAAATGTATATATTGTGGATTTTGTCAAGAAGCTTGTCCAGTGGATGCAATTGTAGAGGTAATAACAAATATGCACAATTACAGAATTTTTTGATAAAACTAATGTCTAAATATTTCAATCTCATATTTATATGATCTGCTGTAATGTTTATAAATATTACAATTATAAAACAGCTATTTCTATAATAATTATTGTAATAAAATAATAGCATTAATTTCTTCATCCATAGATCATTTATAGAAAAATAGTTATTATTAAAATTAATATTATTGTTTCTAACTTCCTATTTAAATTTAATTTAAGGAAATTTTGTGTAATTTAAAATATTAATTTTATGAATTATTTTAGGGTCCCAACTTCGAATTTTCCACAGAGACACATGAAGAGTTATTATATAATAAAGAAAAACTATTAAATAATGGAGATAAATGGGAATCAGAAATTGCTAGCAATATTCATGCTGATTATCTCTATCGATAAATTTAATAAATTATATAATGTAGTCAAATATTACATATATTATTAGTAATAAAAAATATTTATTGTATAATATTTACCAGTAATAATTAGATTTTGAAATATCAAAATCGATCTATTATTCAATCGTTCAACCGTTATTTTTGTAAAAAATCATTTAATACGAAATTAATTTTATTTTTAACCTCTTCAATATAATTGTCGATTTTAATCATTTCTCATCGAATGAATACACAAGACAATCATCTGTTTTAATTGATATTTGAATGAAAACAAATGATCTATCGTCGAGTTGAACATAGTATACGTGGCAGATGAATGCCATACGAAAGAAAAGGTTAAAAATATTGTGATATCAGAAGTGAAAAGTTTCTTTTATAATTATAAATAATTATCATATTTAATATTATATTTATTATGAAATGATCTTACCTTTTACATCTTGATATTTACTTAAAATAAATTTAAATTTAATGCATATTATACATTTGTAGTTCTATTTAAATTAATTTCTTATTGTTTATTTTAATTTGCATGTATATAAAGAAACTAAATATATATTACTAATTTATATTATAAAATTATAATGATTAACAATTTGATTTAAAATGAAATGATTTTTCATGTTTTCATATAAAATTGAGCATTCCTTATTAATTATTAAATTAATAAAAATTGTTTATATTATTTATATTAATACTAATTTAATTTTTATACATTTACAAATATATTTTAATAAATTCTTATATATATATTTTTGTATTTATAATATTCTATTTGCAAAAAAATATCCTTGAATAATAGTCGATAGTAGTTATTATATATTATATAATATAAATTACAAATTATTATTCACATATAGAATACAAATATGTAAGTTTACACACATTATTTCTAAATATATAATTTTTATAACATTCCATTTTTATTCTTGATATTTTATTATATGAAAAGTTAATATTTATTTAAAAAGAATATTTGTACTTATTTTTTCCATCAAAATATTTTAAAATAACTTTTTTACTAAGAATCATATAATGATAAAATTATTTATATCGTTGAAAACAAATTATAAAATATAATATAAATAATTAATATCAATCAAATATGATGTATTAAAATAAATTATTCTATATAAATATTTAACCAGGAAATTTTATTCTATTCTGAAATATTTTCAAAGTAATAAAAAGATTAAATTTAAAAAGATTTTAATTTTCATTTATATCTTTATCATTTTCGAAAAATTTTTAAATTGCAAATAATATTACATACATTTTGTAAATATAAATGCATTATAATGAAATATGGAAATGCGTATAATTAAAAGATAAACGCCATTACGCTCTTATGTAAAAAGCAAATAATTTTTATGAAATCACGAAAAATCACTTTAATATTAAAAGCTATTTATTAAAAAGCTATATATGCAAATAAAGATTTTAAGTTTGTTTTGTAAATAAATTTTGAAATTAACACTGTATAATTAACAATATGTATGTATATATTTATAACACTTAAAAAAATATCTTAAAATTGATATTTTTTATAGCTTTATATATAAAGAAAACAACAACAAGAAAAAAGAAATTATTTTAATCAATATTTAAACATAATTTATACTACTTATCTATCAAATTCAATAGATAATATTAAAGAGCATTAATAAAATGTATTTACTCAATTATTATGAATATCTAAAATAATTAAATTTTTGAGATTTTATAAAACAACATATATCTTAAACAGATTTGTGCCGTTTTTTTAACGCATTACATAATCATTAATATTATTAACATTATAAATTCTATAAAAACTTCTGAAATTAAAAATTATAATTTTAATAGCGAAAATAAAATATGCAAACTACATATATATGTATAAAAATTTTTTCTAAAGTATATATATATATATGTATAATTCTAAATATATACATATATGTTATTGTAAAGATATTTTTAACATTTTTGAAATCCTAGAAAACTAAAATTTAAAAAAAAATTATATTTTTTTCATATTTCATTCTTCACAATTTATTTATATTGCAAAAGTGAAATTGTGCATTTAAAAATTCGACCACAATAATTATTATTAATGTTGTTATTATTATTATTATTATTATTATTATTATTATTATTATTATTATTATCATCATCATCATCATCATCATCACCATCATCATTATTAGTAGTACCTTACTTAGACTGCACTGTAATAGCAATTCACCTGTTCGTAATTTTATAATTGATTTGACATTTCATTATACATCCTATATTCATTGAATTTTAATCAGTACATCGTTTATTTCGCTTACGATGATAATTTCTTGCTAATTCATGAATAATTGTTACTAAAAAGTAACATACCATCAATATTACAAATTTGTCAAATAACCATGAAATTGTTGTTGCTCCATCCTAAAAACAAAATAGAAATTTAGAAATATATACATGCATTATATACAAAGAGACATTTAAGATCATACCATTGATGTCTTGTCATGCAACTTTTTTTTTTGTTCAATAAGGTATTTTTTCAATGGTTCTTGAAATTTAGAACCTATAAATGGTACAATTGCAAGCAATTTTATAAATTTATCTAGAAGTTCTTCATTAAAAGCTATAATCACTGCAAGTTGTTGAATATGCATTTTTATAATCGCCTTTCCTATAAGTGTAGCTCCAAAAAATGTCCAGAAAGGAATTAAATAATGACCACATGTCAAACCAGCAAGATCAAATAATGGATTAGGAATCTAAAAAATATTTTTTGTAAATATTTAATTATAAAAAATAGTGTGAACATATATTTATTATTGACTTTATATATTAATGATAATATATTATATATTAGAAAATAATTTACTTACTGAAGCACAGGCAAGAATTCCCCAAAATCCTGCTTTTTGTACAAAGTGTTTCATAGTTAATTTTAGCCGAATTAATAATGATATATTTTCACCATTTTCTAAAGCTTCTAAAGCTTCTAATTCTTTTAAATCTTCTTGATCAAATTCTTCAGTCCTATTATTTTGTCTACTGGTCCGAGCAGCTCTAGCCATAAAATATGGTGGTAGTTCACCAAGTGCAGTACCAGCACCCCAAAGCATAGCCTCTACCCGTACTTTTCTCATAATATTTAATATACCTGCTGTCCACATTGGATCAATTGTTGTGGGACATATTATTTGATCAGGATATGGTGGTTCAGGAAAATTAAGAGCACCGCATTCATATGCAGCCATAGTAACAGCTGCTATATGTGGTCCTAAATAAAGTACAAAAGTATGTAAGCCTGTTCCAAGACCTACACTGGAAAGAACACCTAAACCTATCCAATATAACCACCAAATCACTTTTGTTTCCCATGCTTTTAATATCTGTAAATATAAAAATATCGTTCTTTAATCCTTTAGAGAGACAAACATTATTATATATAACATTATACAAACATTAAATAACAAAAACAAAAAGATACACAATTTTAACTTGCTTTTATATTTTCACAACTTTAATTGTATAATAGTTAAATATAATTATATAAAAATTTATATCTCCCAATAATCTTATTTATATGTATATGTACAATCTTATTTATATGTATATTGATATTTCAAAATTTACCTGTTGATGTGGACCAGAAATTCTGCTTAATATCAGAAATAATATTATTATTGAAATTATGCTCCATACTGTCTTTTTATAATGTAATGCCTTTTTTCCTAGTCTAACTATATTACTAAAAAGTTCTCGGAAAAAATAATTCAATGTAGTAATTGGATGTTGCCATAATGTTAAATGTTCAGAATCTACATATAATTCAGTATTCAAATTATTTAAATCTCCTGAAAATGGTGCAGATTTTTTTTCTTCCACATTCTGTTGAGCACCATTAACAGGTTTTGAATCTTTCACACGTCGAATGGCAGTGGTATTTTCCAACATGATACTTCCTCACTGATTATTCTGCAAAAATTTTTTAAATTTTCACTTATTTAATAAATAAAACAATAAGAAATATATACAATATATTAAAAATAAATAAATAAATAAATAAATATATATATAGTTATATCACATATGATGTTACAATCCTTATTACTTGATATTAATTTAATAAAACATTTTATCAATTGATGCACAATGTTAATAAATTTGAATTAATATAAAAATAAAAAATATCAAATTAATTAATATACAATAATCTAAAATAATATTATATTAAAACAACTATAAATTTAAAAAAAACATAAGTAAGATATTGATAAAATATATTTTAAATATAAATTAAATAAAATTAATAACATTAAATCTAATTATATTAATGAATTATAATAATAAAATTAATAAAAATGTCATTAACATTAACATAATTTTTAATAATCAATTAAATGATAAATAATATACAAAATAATAATTAATGATTATTTTTTATAATTATTATTTTTATCATATATAGATTTGTAATTGAATTTCATATGTAAAAAATAAAAAATAATTTATAAAAAAATTATAAAAAATTATAAATACAAAAATATATGCTTAAAAAAGAATTCTTATTATAAAATATAATTCTAAAAACTTCTTCACATAAATTAATTTCAACAAAAAAAAAACTTTTCATATAAAATCTTCATTCTATAATTTAAGAAGATTCTTTATAAAAACATTAAAATTGATATTTATATATAATATTAAAATTGATTTTTATTATTAATAGATTAGTATAGTTATTTACTTATTATGATTCATACTATGTATATAATTTTTCCAAAACATTTATTATGTATAAGAAGTTAATTTAATTATATAGTATTAATAATTTTACACATAAATTAAATACAATTTAAATTTGTGTAATAATAAACAGCATACTGTATATGAATACATTCTATACCATATTTGCTCTGTTTCCTGAAATTTGCAGGTGATGTTTTAGTAAGCCTTTAAATTGTTTGTGATAATTCATAAAAGTGGCATCATTGTAGAACTCATTAAGCTTCTGTTATCCATATAAAAAATTCTGTACAAAACTGGTAACAATTACATTGAAGATAATACTCATCTTTCGATCTACTTTCCTTTATAAAAAGCTGTTAAACTGTATCAATCATTTTATATCATTAATTACTAATACTGTTATAAACATAAAAAAATTTTAATAATCATTTCTATTTCAATATAGATTATTAATCATTTTTATAATATAAACTATAAATATTAATTTTAAAATAATAAAAATGTATCAAATATATATGGTGAATTCTATAATTTGTATCACATATAAAAAAAGTACATAATTTTAATAATTAAGTAAAATTATACAATAAAACAATTTTTTTTATATTTTCTATATTTTTTCTATTCTATTATTAAAAAATTAAATATATATTAAATATTTATCCAAATATTAACATATTTCTAAAACAACATAAACATATACTATATGAAATAAATATAAATACAAATATAACACACTATAGATATGTATATATACTCAATATATATAATTATCTTTAATATTATTGCTTTTATTCAAATAAAATTTATTTGACATTATATCATTTTGAAAAACAATTTAAATACAAAATAATTATTTGCAATATACTTCATTTGAATATAATTTACATAGTAATAAAAATACAAATAACTATTTATTACAACTATTATAAATTATAAATGATCTCAATATTTTAGATATACTATAGTACTATATAGTTTAGTTTATTTTTTTAGATATATATTATAAGCCATACATACCATATAATTCACAAAATAACATGTATATATAAATATTAAACAATGACATCATTATATTTATATTATATTTATATAAAATAATATACTTACTTAAAATAAATTACAGTAAAAAATATATATAAAAATATATATATATTTATAAAAATATATATATTATACTTATATCTAAAAATTGATAAAAATTATAAATATATATGCAATAAATTAAAATTATAACGTAATTATAATGTAATGAACCACAAATATAATACTTTGAATTTTACTTATCATTAAATTTGTCATTAAATTTGATATAAATTATGCATAATAAAAAAAAATGATTTGTCATTAAAATTAAAATAAATATAAAATTTATTCAATTTGATAAAAACTCTTCAAAAGTTTAATCTCTCATTTGATTTAGAAAAGTTGTTATTTTCATTTATAAAAAAACTGGTTAACATTTTATATGGATCATCTTATATATTATTAATATATAAGAAAAATATATTAATATATAGGAATATATCTCAAGAGATTCACATAACTTGAAATCAAAATATTATTATAATATTAAAATAATTTATTCCAAAATATATATTTATATATATTTGAAATAATAAAAAAAATTAATTTTTTATAAAATAATTAAAAATATTTATTTTTTTTAATTATTTTGATTATTATTAATTTTTTTTAGTATCAAAACAGATTTTATATTTTTTATCTACACACAGTTATAAAATCAACAGTTTGTTGATTTTATAAATTACTTATATCTCAAATAATATATTTTTTTAAAAAATATACAAACAATATAAGAAATAATCAAGATTTCTTCTAAATATATTTGCAATCCAATTTAATATCAACTTAATCTTATTTCATATTCATTAAAATTGTTCTTTATAAATTTTGTTTTAACATTTTTTTTTAAAATATATACAAGATTTTAATGTAAAAAATTATGAAAATTATATTATTTAAAATCTTTAAAATATATATAATTAATAAATACATATCAATAAATCGCACGTGAAACTAAACCATGAAAACATATTTCAATATTGAAAATTTATTTTATATAATATTATTTGAATAAATACGTGCAAAAGACATATATTTTTAAAATACAATTCTTTTTAATGAAAAATTGAATACAATATAATATAATATAATAAAATAGAATAAATTATAATTGAATTACCTTTTAACCTTAAAATATGAATGTGACTAAGTGCTGAGTCAAAAGAAAATGTCTTATTCAAATCATCATAAAACATACATTTGAATAAAAAATTAATTGCTTTGTAATATCTTAAACGATCGATAATTAGCATGTGCACTTAAAAAAAGTTGATATTTTTAATCAATTTAATCAAATTGTCAATTCGACTACAGTAACACGTTTACATTTATATACATATAGAACTATAACCTATAGAACTTTCTATATATACTGATAAATGTGAATACGTACAAACTACATCTATAAAAATGTCTAATCATTAGCTTGTTAAATAATAAAGATATGCAAAGTTTTTCATTACATCATTAAAATTTATTCCCCTATATAATACTAACGATATATTTAATATTTTATATTTTATACATATATAATAGTCAACTAGATATTAACCAATCAATGTTCCTTCAAGAAATTACAAATATATAAATTTTATTAAATGAATAATTTTTAAATAAAATATAAGAATTTTTATCTTTTATATTTTATCTTAATAAAATAAAAAATATTTATATGTAAATATAAAGTTCATAATAACTATAAAAATAAAAATTCAAATTTAAGACAGTAGAAAAACAATATTTATTTATGTTGGTATGAAATTAGTAGATGATTTTAAGATTGAGATATGCAGTTCTTGCATCTTTATATAGTTCAAGTTAAATATTAAACATTATTGACTGTTGATATTAATATTCGTTAGTATATATTATTTTCTTTATTTATATCAGTCAATTAACAGTTTTATATATTTTATATATATATATATATATATTTATATATATATATATATATTTATAATAATCTATATATATATATATAATAATGAAGATTATTTGAAAGTTAAAATAATTAATTTTTTATTGGTTTAAAACGAGTTATTAATTTATTATATAAATAAGAGTCAAAATTTGTATTTATAAAAATATACAATGAAAAAATGGCAGATATTTTAACACCATTTGTATATTGGGCTCAAACAGAACATCAAATTACATTAAAGGTAGAATTGACTGATACTTGGGTATGTAATTTCTAGTATGTGCATTCTATTATTTATAGGTTTGTATAGATCAAACTATACTTTGTAGCGTGTTAAAGTTTCTATGAATGAGAACAAATTAAAGGTTACTGTTTATGGGCAAGGTGCTAGAGGTCTTAATAAATATGGATTTAGCTTGGATTTACATTCATCTATTAATGTTGAGGTAACATGTATATTGTTTAGATAAATTATATGATTATGATTTATATTAGTAACAGTGTAGTACATAAATTTCACAAAAACTGTTTTTCTCTGATTTCAATAAAATTCAGTACATTAATAGATTCATATATATATTAATTATAATCATAATTACTATGGCTAATCAGTTAATAAAATATATATAAAGTTTGAAAAAATTACAAGAACAATGTATGTTATAATGAAATAATAAAAGTATTTGATTTTTTGTTTTTTATGTAAGATTTAAATTATATTATTAAATATTAAAATGAGTTATTTTCTTACTTATTTTATTTGAAAGTCAATGCTCCTGCTATTTTACAAATTTTATATGAGTTTTATTTATAATTGATTGGATATCTATAATCAAGATTTTGGTTATGATTATATATATATATCAATGGCTTAAATTTCATTAAAACTATTGGATATTATTGAAGCATCTATTGCTTAACATATAAATTTATTTAATGTATGTTTTAGTAAATTTTATTATACTTTTTGTTCTAAATTTTTTTGTGCATTATTATTTATTTTATTTATAATAATATATAATAAATGAAATAATATACAAACTTACAAATTCTAAAAATGATAAAAGATATTATTAAATATATTTCATATTAAATTTTAATAAACATTTTTTATAAATATAAAAAAAATATAAATAAAAAAAATTAAGTTGTAAAATACATATTATAAAATTGGAATTATTATTGATTTGATTTTAAAAAATATTTTAAAAATAAATAACCAAAATTCTATATTCATTAAATAATGAGGCAAATTGGTATAATTAAATTAGGATTAAGATCTTTGATATTTTAAAAATAATTTTTAAAATTATTTTAAGATTTATCAGTTAAATATTTATCAGTTATGAAAAATTATAATAAAAACATAATAATATAATTTGAAATAATATAATTTGAAAAAAATAAAATAAATTAGACAATAATAAAAATAAAAACAAAAATAAAAAAGTTGTGATAGATAAATGAATATATTTTTGAAATATATATAGATATGTAGATATATAGATATATTAATTGTGGGATTTAATTTTCATTTTTCTTTGTTTATTTTGATTTATGGAATTATTTTTTAAAATTTTAAATTATTTGAATTAAAATATTAAAATGTTCGTTAACAATAAAGTTCCTTTAGGATTCATGCCCATAAATACACCTACAATTTAATTATTTATTTATTTATTTTTGTTATTGATCATTATGAATTTATATTTTATATCAAAGTATATAGTATACAAAATATATTTATATTTTTTATATTTTTAGTTATACATATCCACATTGATTTATATTTTTAGTTGTAATTTATTATAAAAATTAATATAATATTTTAATGTTTTATCATTTAAAAAGTTAATAATCATCATTACCATTATCACAATTATTAAAAATTCATTTTCATATTTTTTTAATTATATAAAATAAAATCAAATATTTTTGAAATAAATATTATTAAATTCAACAAAATCTAACTAAATAATGAAAATAAAAAAAAATTAATAGTCATTCTAAAAAAAAAAGAAATAAATTTTTATCTCATTTAATTTAAGAAATAATGAAATTATCTGCAATGATTTTAAATATTAAATATTATAAATTTAATATTAAATATTAAAATTTATTAAATATAATTATTATCATTATTTTTTTTAATTTGTTTATTTTTAGTTGTTTTTAATAAAAATAGAATTTTTTATATTTTAAATATAAATAATACAAGTAAATTATTACAGGAAAGTAATTATAAAGTAACAGCTCGTCAAGTTGACTTTATATTGGGAAAAAAATGTCCTGCTTGGTGGCCAAGATTAACCAGTCAACCACAAAAACCATCATGGTTAAAAATCGATTTTGATAAATGGACAAGTGAAGATTTAGATGATAACGAAGAAGAAAAGAGAGATGTATGTAGTGATTATCCTGACATGTATGATAAACTTCATAAAGAAGAGTTTGGTTATAGAAAAGGTATGATTTATTAATAAAATGATTTAATACATATAAAATAAATTTTAATATTAATTTATAATTATTTATTTTATACAGAAGATTTCAAAAAAGTATATCTAATTATTTATAATCTTTGTCAATTTGTTGGTTTTATATATATCCTTACTGTAATAGGAATTATGTATTCACGAGATGGGCCAGGTTAGTAATTATATGATTTACTTATTTTAAATTTCATAATTTCTAAAGTATCTCATTATTGAATTGTAGCTTCTATGAAAGAAACATATATAGCTGTTGGAAATGCAATGAAATTTATACAACTTATACAATTCTTAGAAGTTATGCATGCATTATTTGGTTATACTAAAAGTAGTACACTTGTAACATTTATACAAATTGGAGGCAGAGCATTTATTTTATTTACTATGATTGAAGCTGAACCACGTATGCAAACAAAACCAGTTATTTTTTATCTCTTTCTTATTTGGAGTACAGTGGAAATAGTGAGATATCCTTATTACATCACACAGTTACTTAAAATAGAAATTTCATTTTTAAAATGGTTAAGATATACAATATGGATGCCTTTATATCCATTAGGTTTTCTTTGCGAAGGAATTATAATATTAAGAAATATTCCTTACTTTGAAGAGACACAAAAATTTACTATCTCTTTACCAAATTCTTGGAATTTTGCATTTCATTTCCCATCATTTTTAAAGATATATTTACTGATATTTTGTTTACCTTTTATGTATATGCTAATGTCTCGTATGAATCAAATACGTTATAAAAAGCTAGGCAAATCTAAGTTGAAAAAAAAATATTTATGATGTAATAAATAATATTAAAACTAAAATATTAGGAAATTCAATTAATAATTTAATTATTAATGGTACAATTATTAATTTATACTTTAGAATTAAAGTGAAATGAATAAACAAAAAATTATTATTATAAATATATTTATTTTGAATTTATATTTATATGTTATTTAGATTTTAAATTTATAAATTTTTTTTTATTTAGAAAATGTGAAATATTTTATTTTTAATTTACATATTATCTATCTCTATAGCTATAAACATATAATGCAAGTAGAGATTTGATGTATATATAGTATGTGATTTTGTAATTAATAAATAAATCAAATATTGATAAAAAATTAATTTTTATTTTCCATTTATTTCTAGTTTATTAATTTTTTTTTAACTTTTTTCATTAACATTTCAAAACTCACAAAAATTTAATAATTTTAAATATTTATACAATTTAATAATTTTAAATATTACAATTTATATTTAATTAAAACAAGAATGGAAAACATCCCAACATATATCAAGAATTATATATATATTTTTTTAAACTTATATTTGAAATTTTTATAAAAAATATTAAAATGAATATATCGAATCTTAAAATAAATTTATAAATTCATCAAATCTGTCATTTCAATCGAATTGTTTCACATAACCTACTAAGAAATCACTTGTAATATTAAAGAATATCATAACTGAAATAAATAATTTTTCGTAAAAAAATATATATATAAAATATCATTAACCTAAAATTTGTTTCTTAATATTAATATAACGTAAAACTTTTGTTATATATCTATAATTTTTATATATTTAGTCAATACAAAAAAAAAATATAAAAAAATTTTAAAATACAACGAATAAAACTAAATATAATAAATTAATATTTTTTAACTATATTAAATTCATATTAATTATTAAATTAAAAATTTTTAATATAAATATAATCATATATATTTCTTATAAATTTCAATTTCTAATTAAAGATATTTAATTCATAAATCACAATCAATAATATATGTATAATTATTATATTCATATAATATATAAATACACGTATGTATATACATGTATATATAATATATAATATATAATTTTAATATGCAATACAAAATTTTTTTTTGAATTTAGCAATTTAATTTATTGATTATTTTCTCAGCTGAACACAAAACCATATATCCGGTTTAATAGCGAGAAAAATCTTTGTTTACTGTATGGTGAAAAGTATCACGTGGGAATATTGTATATTTAATGTATGAAAGAATTAAATGATATATATTTTTTTTTATTTTTTGATAATATGGACATGTTTGAATTAAGTATTTGGAAAGGTGATTGGGGCTTACCATCAGTTGACACGGAATGTTTACAGGTTCTGGTATGTAATTTATATAGGTTATATTTTTAATATAATAATTTTATTGACATAAACATTATTAAATGCTTTGATCATTTTTAGATTTTGTAAAAATAAAAATAATAATTATAATTTATAAATATAAAATATAATTATTTATTAATATTATATAAAATATATTTTTAATTGTGAACAATTTAAATATTTATAAATAAATAAATATATACATGTATGTATATATGTAATCATGATATATTTAAATTTAACTTATTTTTGAAATTTTATTTATAAAATTTAAAATAATTTTACATTTAATATATTTTTAATTAAGATTAATTCTCAAATTTTCAATATTATAAATTTATGATAACATTGTTTAAAATATATTCTAATATATTTATTATATATTTATATTTAAAAATATATAATTTTTAAATATAAAATTTTAAAATTATAATAGTAATTTATAAATATTATTTTTATTATTAAAAAATTTGATTTATATAATATATATAAAAATAATATATAAGAAGAATAAATAATTCGTGTATTTAAATAAATTAATTGTTATAATATATTATAGAATCATATACATTTAAATATTAATTAAGAATAAAAGCTTTTATAGTTATTGTATTAATATTATAAAATCATTAAAAATGTTTGATGAATATTTTGTATATGATAAATTCTAAAACATAGTATATATAATATTAAATATTATACAAATTTTTATATCTTTATAAGAAATTATATAAATTGTATATTATGAAAAAAGTTAGAAATCAATTAATTGAATTAGAATAATTCAAAAGATTTTATATAATTTTATATAATTAAATTTCATACATTTTATATATTTTTAATCGCTATCAATTTATTACATTTTTTTAATTAACCATGGTCTATTTATTATTAAAATTACAAGTAAAAATGTAATTCATTAAAATTACTTTATAATATATATATATATATATATATATATGTATATATCACAATTTAAAATGAAAATTGCTATAATTCTAATTTCAAATTAATAAATTAATATTATTATTAATATTAAATTTGTGAATTTAAATACTTTGATATTAACCAAGCATTGTTGCAAATAAATTAATTAATATTAGTTAATATTTTACATTGTTTTTTCTAGGTTTATGCCAAATTCAATGGTATACCTTTGAAAATCAATTCAGCTGGTAATCCATTCACAACACCCAATGGCAGCTTACCTGTATTAAAGACTAGAAATGGAACATTCAATGCAGTCAAAGATATAATAGAATTTTTCAGAAAAGAACGTTATAATACAGAATACGAATTAAGTCGAAAACAATGTGCAAAGGTTATGGCTTATGGTACAATGTTAAAAGAAAAATTATTTCCGGCATTACAGTTCATTTGGTATGTATATTATATATGTTTTTTATAGTATTTATTTATTAATCATAATTATTTATTTATTAATTATTACAATTTATTTATTTATTAATATACATGCACTTCATACGAAACAGTTATCACTCAGCATTCGCTTTTGCGCACACGCACTTATCCTTCTATTCTATAGTCTATTCTATTCTATACTTTTAGTACAATTTTTTCTATAAAATATTTTAACACTTTATTTTATTAGTGAAATCGGTAATATAATAAATATAAAAAAAAATATAGCATTTAATTTTAATTTTATTGTCCTTATTAGATATTATTGATCTTCCTTAACAATATCCATACGTTTGATTTTTATGTCTATATTATTTTCAATAAGAAATAATATAATAGAGAAAGAATATAATAGAATTAAGAAAATAACAATAGTAAATAACTAATAATTAAATAATGCAATGTTTTTTTTAAAAGAAATTGATTGTTTGATATTTAGTTTATAATCAATAATAAAATTTTTTTAATTTTAATTTTTTTAATCTGAAAATTTATTTAACATAATAGTAAGATTTTTCAAAAATATTTATTATTATATTATATTAATTTTATTATTATTTCTAAAGTCATCATAATAATATTATCTAAAAAAATAATTATAATTTTTTTATAAATCAATATAAATCAATATGTAAATATTGATTTTTGTTTACAAAATTGAAATTAAAATGTTAATTTTTTTAGGTGGATAGATGAAAAAAATGTAAATGAATTAATAAGACCATGGTATTGTAAAGCATTGCCTTTTCCATTTAATTTTTATTATCCAGGAAAATTCGAACGACAAGCTCATACTATGTTTGTAACTTTATATCCATTAGAAGATAATATAACTGCTATAGAAAATAAGGTAATGATAGAATATTGATTTTTCAAAAATATTTTAATTTTAATTTATTTATTTTTTTTATTAATTTTATAATAATATAAATATATTCAATATGGTGTGATCAATAAAATTAATCAACTTGAGAACTACTTATAAATATTTTTTATTTTTTAAATTTTAATAATAAATAATATATGGAATATAGGTCTACTCTGAAGCGCAAAAATGTTTGACATTATTATCTACAAGTCTTGGAGATTCACAATATTTTTTGGGTCAAAAACCTACAATATTAGATGCTATTGTATATTCCTATTTGGCACCTTTGCTCAAAGCTCCTTTACCAAATCCAGCACTTCAAAATCATTTAAAAGCATGTACAAATTTAGTAACATTCATTTCACGCATATCAGAAAAATATTTTGCAAATGAATGTTGTGAATATAAAGCCAAAGAAAATGCTCAAAATATAAGAAAATACTCACAGAATGAGTTTCCTAATAAAAGACGCAACCAACTTCTTGCTGGTTTAGTCACTACTTTGATAATGGCAACTTACATATTTTCAACTGGAATATTAGAGGTAAACATTTTTCAATTAATTATTTATAATTTAATATCTTATTTTTGTTAAATAAATGGTATTAGAATAAAATATTAATCAAAGTAAGATTATAATAATAAATATTACTTTATTTAAAAATTATTTAATACATACAGTATTTATTAAAAATAAATTTATTTTATTATGAAAATGATTTTAGAAATGGAAACTGGTAAGAATTCCTCTGAGACATAGGAGATAAAAAAATCAAGACTTTTTTATTCAACTATGGATTTATGTTTGAGATAAGAAGAAATTATAAGTATGTAAAATGAAATAGTACTTTAATTTTTTTATTTAATCTTATTATATTTATACAATTAGATATAGAAAAATCAGAGACATTCTCTCCAGCAAAATATTTTATATTTATATTATAATTATATATAAATCATGATCAATATATAAAGGTTAAAATTATAAATATTTGTTAAAGGTATCGGTAAAGGATAGTCAAATTCCAGATGTATTTACAGAAGTTATATCTATCAATGATAAATAAAATAAAAACATTACAAAAATAAAAATCATTCAAATGAAAATTACCACATTGAAAAGATAAGTTTTATTTAACATTAATATAATTTTTTATTTTTTGTTACTACAATTTTCTTTTAATATTATTACCAATAGAGTGTAATTATTATTAAATATTATATGTAACAATTCAAACTAATTCCAAGTTGTAGAAATAAATATTTAAAACAAAAATATATATGTAATAATTCAATTGTTATTAATTTTGTATTTTAATAAAATGCCTGATGTAGCTTGCTGAATTTCCTCAAGAAAACTTGCAGAATTATGGATAATAGTACCACCTAAAATAATTTTTATTCCAGGATTTTGTTTATTTAAATTATAAACAGTTAAACTTTCTTCATATGTTGTTCCTCCAATCATAAAAACAATAATATCTTGTGGTCTAAAATAATAATATATATATATATATATATATATATAATAAATATATATATTTTAATAAATAAATAAATAAATATATATATATATTAAAAATGTATTTTCTATATTTAATTTAAATAAAACAATATATTACAATTTACCTTTTTGACATCACTGTATTTCCAAGATATGGAAATGTTTGTAAACTTAATTTTCCTTTTATTAAGTCTTCAAGAGTTTCATTTAATAAGGGAGTATGTTGGGTATAAATATTATCTACTCCACTTAAACCTTTGAATAATTTTTTAGTAATCTTAGCTACTGATTCTCGATCAAATAAATTACTTTGTCTTGCATTAATTCCACTATATTCTAATATGCTATATATAAGCTAGATCATGATCTTGGAATTATTAATCTTGAAATTTATCAACTATATCAAACTTATCAAATGTAAGATCAAAATAATTTTTATATACCTTAATATACTTTTCTGAAACAGCTCTGCTCTTTAATAAATTCAATAAACCATTAATATCATTATTTGTATATTTTTCATAATGAAGTGCATAAAGCATGACCAATCTTACAGCATCAATATCTCGTATTTGTTGATTATTAATAAGTTCCTTTATTTTTTGTAACTTTAATAATAAAGAAAAAGTATAATTTATTATTAAATAACATTGAAAAATATAATAATGACAAACATAATTTGTTAAATTTACTACACCTGCATAGAATGGTCACTTTGACAACTAAGTTCTTGTTCTAATTCTGATACTTGCAATAAATGATGTTTTTCAACAAGTGAAGAAAGTTCTCCAACTACCGTAACATGTTTTGAAACAGTACCTGATAACTTTTTAAATAATGGGTAGGTTTCTACAAAATTTTTCATATCAGCTATACTTTCTACTTTTTGATGCTTCTTGGCTTTTTTTTGAAATTCTTCCATCAATTCTTTTATAGTTTGTCCAATTTCTCCAAAGTTCAGATATAAATTCTATCAAACATATTCTTGTTTTAAAAATGAAAGAAATAAAAAAATTATATTTATAGTGGCTCATATTGAAAATCATCCACTATTCTTGTTTATTTATATGTCTCTATAAAATCCACTAAACATAAATAAAATATGTTCATAATCAATATAGAAATATTCTAAGAAATATTCTGATTATTATAAAATGACTTAGAAATATAAAGTTTTATAGAGTAATAATGAAAAAACAATATACAAGATGATTCATACAAGTATAATGTAAATTTTATACACACACACACACATATATATATATATATATTTGATTAAGAAATTAAAAAAAAATATCAAATTAAGTGAATGATTCAAAATTTATATATTATATAAACCAATGATTATTTTTTTTTTTTTACAAATGCTACAACGAAATGCAAAAGCATTTATTCATCTTTAATAAAAGCATTTTTTTTTAAATATCTCAAACTAATTTTTCAATCATGTTAATTTTTTTTTACATAGAATAATAAGAAAATTCAATATGAGCAAAAAAAAAAAAAAGAAAATATCTAATCTATTTTTAAAAATATAATACAACTATAAATATAGATAGATTATATTTGAGAAAAAAATATAAATATTCCATCTTAAGTTATTTATGTTTTTTCTTATATTTTTTTGAATTTCAATTAAAAAAAAGAAGATATAATTTGATGATATTATATGAATATTATATGAATCATCTTGTAATATATAAAAATATGTAAAAATACATAAGAAATTACAAGTAAGGTCACACTAAGAGTCGTCCATTTGTTTTATTTATAAAATTTAAATATTAATCTGCAGTTTATAAAAACTTAATATTTTATAAAATATTTTGTATTATTTTCTATAATTTTTAATTTATTATATATTGATTTTACAAAATTTTATATTTATTAGAAATATTATTGGAATATTTTTTATATCTCACTTATATTGAATAATTCTAATTTATAGTAGTTTATAATTTATAGTTCATATTATGAATATATAATTTATATCTATAATTACAATATATATATTTATATTCAAATCTGAAATGCTAAAGCTTCCATGATCTTTGGATAAATATATAAAATACACAAGCATTTTTTTATTACTATGATTTCGTATTTTTTTTTTTGAATTATTTTCTTAATATATAAAATTAAAAAATATATATTTTATATAAATATTAAAATATGTTTAAAATTTTTCAACATTTTATTTAAAATTTTTTAAAAATATCTAAATATCTATTTATTTATGTTTTCTTTGATAAAATGTGTAAATTATTGACTCGTGCTATGCATTCTTATAAAATGATTAATCCATCATTTTTTCATATTGTATGGAAATAGAAATAATTTTTTTTATTAATATTTAAAATTATTAATATTTAAAATTTTTTTATTAATATTTAATATTTAATTCTAATTTTATATTCAATATTTAATTAAACCATTTTTTCAAAAAAAAAAGTTCATACTTGTGTATTTTATGCAAATTTTAAAAAAATAAAGCTCATGAACAATTTTCAGTGTGAGCCAAAGTATATAAAATACATATACATGGAAATAAAATGATAAATATACTCTTACATTTGCATAAAATTCATCATGTTCTGCGCTAAGAACAACTTCTTTCAATTCCTTTGAAATACCTTTTACATGTGATAAATTAACACGATTATTGTTAATAGTTAACAATTCATGAACCATTGCTTGATAAGTCCATTGATTTAATAAAGGTGTAACAGGATCATCTCTTCTGTCAAGTATTAATAAAACTGGTGTGGAATCTTGTCTGAATTCAAATGAATTTGATTCTTTACTTAGTACTTCACGAATTTTTTCTGCTAATCTTTTTGCCATTTCAGAACTGTTTTGATATCGTATATAGGGGCATCTTTTAATTGACAATAATACTGAAATTAAGCCTAAGACAGTTCTATGTAGATGTATTGGATTCCATAACAAACCTTAATATAACATAATAGAAAAACAAAAAATATTATTATTTATATTTAAATTATTTATTGAATATATTATCGAATTAATGCTCTAATTTGAAACATAAAAAATTAATTATAAATGTAAAATAATATTTTTCTATATAAAATTTTATTTTTGAATATAGGAAATGCAATGAAATAAGGAGCGTGTGGATAAGAAACACGAAGAAAAATTAACAGCATGAACCAGAAGGATCTTTTTCGTTTACATTGCATAATAGAGATGGATTATTAAAAATACATATTTATAAATTTTTCAATTATATAAATAAATCATTAATATAAAATTTATTACCTTGTGAACATGCATTAATTCCAAGTGAAAATAAATGAGGACTAATTGCTAAATAATCTGCATAATATTCATGAATTTCTCTTACTACTTCCTGTTCATCACTTTCTGCCAAAAGTTTAATATCAGCTTTTGCAATGATATTACTGAAATCTAAATAATAATATAATAAATTAAATAGAATAGAATATATTATTTGTTTATAATATATTATTATAAATATTTAACATAATGTAAAAATTTATTTATATATTATTTATAAATTATAAATAATATATTAATAAAAAAATTAATGTAGTTTTTTTAATAGTAAAGATTAATTCAAGAATATCGTATTATTGAATTAATTTTTCTATTAGCAACAAAATAATAGTAAAAAAAAATTAATATTGAAGAAAATTTAAGATATCTTTAAAAAAAATGAAATAAAAAATTAAATAATATTCATTCAATACATTTAAAATGCAACATTCATTAAAATATTTTTTGATTTAATTAATAAGTTATTCTAGATAGTTTTAGATTTTATTATATATTCTTTTAAAAAAAGAAAAAGACTAAAAGTAATAAACTTATTAATTTAATTTATTAATTTTATAAAATTCACAAAGCTTTTGGTGGATATTTTTTGATTATCAAATTTTTATAAATATATTATAATAGAATAATATAATATAATATAATATATATTATATTATGTTCTATAATATATATTATATTTTTTGAATACATAAAATGAAATGATTTCATTATTAAGTCATATTAATTCATAATTGAATTCATATTAATAAATACTATTATGTTGAAAATAAAAATTTATATAAAATATAAAAAACAAAAAACATAACATTTTATATTTTATATTTTAGAACAAATTAATTCAAAAGTATTAAAGAAAAAAAAAATTTTCTAGTAATTTAAAAACAAATAATTTTTGTACTAATATTTATTTCACTTTTATTTCTTGTCATAATATAAAAACTGTGATGTTTTTTATTGATTACAATTTACAATTTTATATCTTAAAAATAAATAAGTGAATATAAAAATAAAAAATATATTATACTTACAAATATAATATGTTCCATACTTAGGATATTTTAATTCATTACAAAGATATTCAACATTTTCTTTGGTTGGTCTTATAAAAACTATACATTTCAAATGTTTTAATCCTTCATTACGAACATTTGTGTCAATTCTTTCAAATAAATAAACTTCTTTGAGGAATATTTCTGATTGACTATAAAGTAAACTTACTATACTTGTCTGAAAAGATATATAAATTTTCCTTTAAATTATATATATATATATATATATATATATAATATGCAATAATATTTAAATATTAATCTAAGAATAATTTTATATTATATTATGATATAAAGATTTATCCTATAGAAAAATATATTTCTATAAATATATTTATAAAAATATGTTATTATTATTTGTAAATAAATTTGTTAAAATATTATAAAATTCAATGTATAATAAAAAATTTAGTAAAATTTTTTAAATTTCAATAGATTATATTTTCATTTTCTATTTTTTATAATACTGATACAATTTTATTATTCACATATATAAGTTAATAAATACATTAAAAATTTATAATTCTAATTGTTTTGCATAATTATATTTTAGTTTTAAATATTATTTAAAATATGTTGTATTTACCGTCTGTTTATCCATCAAAAGAACTTTCATACCAGGACCACTTTCTTCTGTCATTCGAGTAACATAAAACTTTAAAGCAGTTATTAAATTCATTTTGTCGTTTTTGTTTAACTTTATAATTACATTAATTACATTTTATAAATTTAATAATAATAATATGTAATTTTCATTTATTATAAAATATAGAAAACATATACTTTATAAATATAAACACTATTGTTTGCAAAATGTGTGTACTTCCGTACACTACACTATTCCTAATTCAGAAATGAACTATATACATATTAACAACTAATTTATTTAGTCATAAGTATAATAGTAAGATATAGATACATACAGTAAAATTAAAAGATATAAGAAGAAATATAGGGAATAAGTGCAATAATTGATTGGTTGATTTTATAATAAATATTAATTGTTTTTAAGATAAAAATATAGCTTATTTGCATAAAAATAAATAATCGAATTAAATCTAGCATAATTTATAAATGTAACAATATAAATCAATTACCGACAATAATACCAACATTTTATCAACTAATAATTAAAATTGTAATTCTGTTATGTTATTTGATTTGTTTACTTCGTAATATAATTATCAAATTATTTATCAAAATTATCAAAATTATTTATTTGTTACGATTTCAAGAATTAAAACTTTAATATAATATTTTTATTCTTATTTTATTTTATTTTAAACATTACTATCTCTCTGATATTTGTATTGCAAATTTTCATGGTATATGTATTATAAATAAAAAATTGAAGTATGTAAAGACTATATATAGTAAAATAAGAGAAGTTTACTTTCTATATATAGTGTATAAGCATAGATTAAAACTTACTTCATTTTTGCTAGTCAATTTCAATCATGATATATCGATACGATAACTGTTGGTAGTTTTAAAAAGATAATGGTATGTGGGTATCTATCTTTATTGTTACTTTGTCAGTGGTTTTGTAATGTAATGTTGTACAAGTTTTTTATTTAAGTATAAAATTTAGTGTGAAAGTTTCATTATAGTTTTTCAGAAATGAATTAATATAGTTAATGTTTTGAAGTTTTTAAAAAAATCTAATGTCAGTTTTTATTAGTTCTTGTGCTTGTGAATACACATCAATACTGTGTAACATGTCTATAAACAGTTCTTGTTGGTGTTACTTGATACAATTTTGATACATTATAGCAAGAATTGTAATACTTTATTATAATTGTAAGTATATGTCATTGTGTTCATGATATCTTATTTAATTTTATGAAAATGGAATAAATAATGTTATTATTATTCATGCAATATTTTTATTTATACGAAATATTTTTAATATATTTATATATTAGTTTTATATATATATATATATATATATAAAACTATATATATATGTATAACAATTATTCTTTTTATTAAATAAGGTTAAATATTTTATATATACAAATACATATATAAAAAGAAATATAAATTATATATTTTTTGTAGAAGTTTCAATCTTAAAATTCTTCTTGTGAAATAAAATTTTAAATCTTATATTAAAAATAAATGTTTTAATAATATTATATTTAATATTTTATGATAATTCATATATCTTATTTATATACAATATATGGTATGAATATGTTAGAGAATACATAATACATATATGTTATAGAAATAATCAACATATATTAGAATAATTATTATTAAATTGAATATTTAAAATATTTTAAAATTAAATAATATATTTTCTATTGATTATTAATTATTAATAAATAATATATAGAACTAAACTAATAACTATTGTTTTATAAAATTTTAATATCATTAATTATTTAACAAATTTTTTAAATAGTAACTAATATTTATCATTAATAATAAATCTTCATCATATTTTAATATAATTTTTTTTTAAGAATAAAAAAAAATATTAAGTGATTTCATTAAAATAAATTATATAAATTATTTCATAGATGAATTATGAATCAAATAAAATTTTATGTTTTTAAATAACATAATAAGAGAATTATTTAAATAAATCTAAAATTTATCTAAGATAGCATTAAATGCAGATATTTAATAAGTAAATATTTTATTTTCTTTTTGTAATATATAAATATAAATAAAATAATTTTTTGGAATATTTAATTTGTGACAAATTTGTATATTTAATATTATTTAAATAGAATTAAATAATACTGTTTTTATATAAAGTCTTCTTTTCAGTCATTTTTTTATGATGATCTTAAAAAAATACATATATAAAGATGTAATTTAAAATAATTTAAAATAATAATGACATTTGTCATTTATATGACAATAAACTGCAGATGCATGATAAAAATGCAAAAAACATATAATAATTATATTATATTTATAAATATAAATATTAACAATTAATATTAATAATATATTTTATAGTGATTGTGGTTTGATTTATATGTGGTTGAATTATAATAAATTATTATCATTTTTTTTAAATTTGATATCATATAATTGATGATATTATTATATATATTTAATTATAATTTTTTTCACATTTTATAATTCTAAAGTTAATAATTTGAATCATAAAATATATTTTTTATTATTTTTTATTATTTTCATATATTTTTTATTATTTTCCAATAATAATATTGAAATCAATTCAACTTTTTAAGTAATATTATTTTATTTTTTTAAATTTTCGGATTTTTTAAAATTTCTCGAGAAGTATTTTTATAAAATTCGTCTATGTTTGTTGTTTGTTTGCTATGATAATTACGCTAAATTATTCGAATTCAAGATAAACTACTATATTTAATGTTTGATTATTAATCAAAATTGAAAATATATATATATATATATATATATTTGAAATATCAATATTAAGTCATCAATTTATTAATATTAATTATCAATATTAATTATAAGTATAATAAGAAAATTTTTGATTGATTAAATTAATTTATAACGAAATAATTCTATATAATAATGATATATACATATAATGATATAATGATATATACAAATACATGACACATAATTTACATATTTTTAAATAAAAATGTACAAAATATATTTTTGTCCAGATCCCATTGTTTTCTATAAAAATATGCATTTGCATAAACATTGCGTAATTTATTGATAATCAAAAATTTTTGAATTTAATGAATTAATATTTATAAAAATATTTTTTTGAATTAATTAATAATTAATTAATGAATGATCATCTCACTTATGTATACATATCTATTCACAAAAAAAAAAATAGATTCATTTATTTTTGATTATTTTTGAAGTTCTATAAAAAAACTAGTTTTACATTTTTTAATATTTTACATTTAATATTTTGTATATTTTTTTAATATTTTGCATTTTCTGTTTTACTACATTTATTATATATTTTTTTATACATTACATATTAAATTTTATATAAAAATTAAATGAATAAGTTCATTAAAGTTAATAATTTGAATCATAAAATATTTTATATTATTTTTGGCTTTTATACAATATTTAAATATTATTTTTAGGTACAAACATGGGTCGTTACACTGGAAAAAAATGTCGTTTGTTAACGATGTTATGGCTCACTGCTCTATTTTTCTTAGTAGAAATAGTCGTGGGATATGTGACTAACTGTATGGCTTTAATAGCTGACAGTTTTCATATGTTATCTGATGTAGCAGCTTTGGTCGTTGCATTTCTTTCTGTAAAGGTAAGTAGCGCGATATGAATAATAAGAAATTTATATAAACAAATGTATACTTTGTATGATTGAATAGTCCCGAAGATATTATCACTTATGGAAATATATAATTGATAATACGATTTCTTTTTGTTTTACGATCAAGAGGTTGAATAATCCGGGAATCAAATAATCGAAGATCGAATAATTTCTTTACTATTATAAAAAAAAAAGCTTTTAATATTTTTTATCTCATAAAGTGATAACTATGCTATTTATCATTTTATTGAATCTGGGAGATAATGATAAATTGACATCTAATAAAAATTACAATAATTGTATTAAAAAATACAATAAATTCTATATTATAAAATAATTATAATATTTTATTGATTATCGTATATGAACTACTATATATAATGTATATTAATTAATATAAATATATTAATTTTAATATATATTAAATTTTATTTCGGTTTCTAATTTAAGATCGATCTTTTAAAGATGTTTCATATGCTTTCATATTTCGTATTAAAATATTAATATTTTATATTAATGTTTTATATGTTTATATTGAATTATTTAGAAAGTTTGCAATAAAATTAAGAAGAATTTAAAGATGAAATTTTTACATTGAATTTTATTTTTATTAAATTTATATATTAAAGCTTATTTTAATGATTATTCATCATTTAATACTTTTTTTTTTCTTTTATTTATTTTTTTTAATATTTTATTTATTTTAATCTTTTTTTTAAAGAAGTTACATATATTTAATGATATTTAAATGATGATTAATATATTCAATAAATGAAGTGTAATTATATTACAATAGCTGATTCTTCATTCTTCATTGAAGAATAGCATTAATAGAGATTTTTTTAGATTAATATGTTTTTTTTTTAATTATTTTTAATTATTTTCAATGAATTCAAAAAAAAAATATTTGTCCGAAACGTAATTTAATATTCATTGATATTAAGAATAGATATTGATTACACTTAAATTCAATTGTGATAAAAAACATTATGAATTTTTCAACAATAAATTCTTTCTAATTATTTTTATATATATTTTTTTTGTTTACAGATGTCACCAAAGAAATGGTCTAAGAATACATTTGGTTGGGCCAGAGCTGAAGTTTTAGGAGCTTTAGTAAACGCCGTTTTTTTAGTCGCATTGTGTTTCAGTATTACAGTGGAAGCATGTAAAAGATTTATCGAAGTAGAAGAAATACATGAAGCTAAATTGCTTGTGGCAGTTGGAGCTCTTGGTTTATTAGTAAATATTATTGGATTGTGCTTGTTTCATGGTGAGTTAATAAAAAAAATATCATGTTATAATAATATATATAGATTGACAATTATTTTATTTATTATTTATTTATTTGTTTTCAAATAAAAAACTTGAAAGAGATAAATTTGATATTCTTATTTAAATAAATCAAATCTGCATATAGATAATCGAATATAATATAAGGAATTTTAAATAAAAATAGTAAAGAAAAGAGAAACAAATTCGATTTTTTTATTTAAATAAATCGAATTTGTATATAGACAATTGAAAAATATATAACATAACGCAGAATTTTAAATAAAAAGAGTGAAATTCATATTAATAAATATATTTTGTTAATTTTTTAGTAAAAATGTTTTTGTGTACAATAAAACTTATTTTTATCATAATTTTCAATAATTTTCAAGCATATTTATTGAATAAATTTTAATGAATAATTCTTTTATTCATTATAATAATATTATTAATATTTCTAATCCGTGTAAATATTCACATGTAGTTTTTCTCATAAATAATTAATAAAATCTTTGATTATTAATCAAAATTTGAAAATTTAATTTAATTAATTAATTAATTAATTGTTAATTAAATTAAATTTCAAATTTAAGTTAAGAATTTTCGATATTCGAACATTATAATGGTTAATATTGAAATTGATGATTTGATTGTTAAGATTTTTATCTCAGCGGAAATTAATAATGATATACATATTTTAAAATATTACTAATATACAATTTTGATTTTAGAACATAGAAGTTCTCATGCACATTCACATGGCATATCTCGAAGTCACAATCGATTAAGTACGCTAGTTGGAACAGATGACAATGAAAATGATGAATCTTATAGGCCAGCGACGCCGCAAGTAAAAAGAACACATGGTCATACACATGATGCGAGTCAAATGAATATGCGTGGTGTATTTCTTCATGTACTCTCAGATGCATTAGGATCTGTAATTGTAATAGTGTCTGCTTTAATTGTATGGTTGACGAAATGGGAATACAGGTAATTAAATATTATACATAAATTTTATTATATATAAATTATTTCATATGGAAAAAATCATAATCAAAATAATTTTCTGTACTAAAAAAAAAAATATTCATGAGATTTACAACAAATGTTGCTGAAAAACTGAAAATGTTGAAAGAAATTCATTTAAACATAACAATAGAATAGAATAATTTTCAGATTTTTTATGGGAATACTTATTTAAATATAGTTTAAGAATGGCATGATCTTAAACAGGAGAATTTGGATACAGTTTCCTATCTAAATCACGGCAAGTAGTACCTTAAAAAACGACTATTCAACCAAAGAAAATTATTCCTTTAAAAGATCGACTATAATTAAAAAAGTATTGTAGGATCTGCAGATTGGGGCAAGTGATCTTATGCAGTTTAAAATGAATATATACAATTATAAATAATTAGATGTATTTTCTTAAAATTAAAATACTTTACCAATGATTCTTGTAATGTTAATGATTCTGACAATACATAACTTTTGTTATGTAACTTTATGCTAAAAAAATAAATAATCTTAAAAACATTTTACTAAATTTTGACTAAACTGAGCATGTATCTTCACACTATATATTTTAACATTCACATTTTTTTTTCTTTCTCTTCGCACTTTTTTCACATCAAATGTACACGTTTCTTCATTTCTATGATACAGTCCGTCAAGCATTCGATTTTTCCATGCAGAATTCAAATCTTAATTATCTTAATTATTTGCAATAAACAATTTTACTAAAATTCCTACAATATAATTCTATTACAATTAATAAAGCTTTAAAGATAGCTTTAAAAATAGAAAATTATTCATAGAAATAATTCGTTTGAAAATTGTCAATAAAAATAACATTGATTATATATATATTATTGATAGAATTTTCAATTTTCATGACAATTTCTTTTTTTTTTATATTTTCTTTTTTTTTTTTCACAGATTTTATATTGATCCAGCTCTCTCGCTTTTGTTAGTTATTCTTATCTTACGTTCAGTATGGCCATTATTGCAAGAATCTGCATTAATTTTACTACAGACTGTACCAACACATATCCAGGTAATTTCAATCATTTGAAATAATATAATAAATTATTATTATTATATTATTATATTATATTATTATATTTGTTATTATATATATCCTTTATATGCAACAATTATTTGAAATATCATATACATTTTTTCATATTCATATTTTTATATATTTTTCATATTTTGATTTTAATTTTTATATTTTAAATATATTATTTGTATAAATAATATTAATCAACAATTAAAATATTTTATTTTAGGTTGATGCTATTCAACAACGTTTGCTGGAAAATGTTGATGGAGTTTTAGCTGTGCATGAATTTCATGTATGGCAGTTAGCTGGTGATCGTATTATTGCTTCAGCTCATATAAGATGCAGAAATTTATCAGAATACATGAAAATTGCGGAACAAGTAAAAGAATTTTTTCATAACGAAGGTATACATTCTACAACAATTCAACCAGAATTTATTGATGTAAGTAAATTATATCAATAAAATGTTGTTAGATTTGATAATATTCATTTAAATACAAAAAAATAATATACTGTTTCCATTAATAATTTCTTCCTTAGAGATTTTTTTCCTAAATTTTTTCTCTCTATTATGAGAAATTAAATGTAATGAGAAATTAAATATTTAATTGAAAAAAAATTGTCAATATTTTGAAGAAAATATTTTGCAAAAATTTTATATGAAACATTATTTATATAATGTATATCTTATATATTTTATATAACATTGTTATATAATAATATGTTAATTTCATATTATTAATGTTCTAGTATCATTCTAATAGTGAAGTAAAAGAAACACCAACTGAAGATTGTGTATTGGATTGTCCAAAGACTGACAAACCTTGCAATCATGCAACATGCTGTGGTCCTTCTAAACAGGTATATATTTTTTATTTAAATAGATGTAGTTTGATTGAGTTAAAATTTGCCCCTTCGCTCCTGCAGTCTAATTGGAACACAGATACAAATTCTACCTATTCTGCCTGTCCTAAATCAAAGTGTCTTGGACGATGTTTAGAAGCTATTAAATCAGATTCAAATACAGTTATAGGTAACTGTTATTTGTTGTTTATACTTCATTGTTTCAATTCTATTCTACAATAAATATTCACAATCAGCTGTTTATAATAAATTATTAAATCGTTTCTTATTGAAATTGAGCAAAGACATTTTGAAAACATAATAATATAAAATGTAAAATTATTCATAAATTTTTAAAGATAATTTTTTTTTATATAAAATCAAACTTATTATTAGTATTTTTTTTTTTTTTTTTTATAATTCTTTCTTTATCTGCTTCTATTTGTCATCCGAGAATTTAGCATCTATTTGTAACAATAAGAAATGAGTTAATATATATTTTAATTTATAATTAAAAAAAAAACATGCCATAAAAAAACATAATCTTTTTCTTTATCAAAAGGATATAATTTTTTTATATATTCTATATTGCAAGTTATATTTGCGCATAGTTATTTCTGATAATTAATATTCGAAAAATTATTTCCTTTTAATTTAACAATCCAAATATATTTTTATATTTCTTGTAATATAATTCTCTTTCAATTTACTTAGTTTATTATAGTACATGTCTGAAATAATTATTAATGCATTATTCTCTTATACATACAATTTCAAAATAATTATTAAAATATATATATATATATATATTTGTGCAGATTTAATATCAACTTTATTAATACTTTTTATAAAATTCATAATTTTTTTTCATAAAAAATAGAAATACTCATTCCTCATTGATTAGAAATAGTGAAAGCAAATTAATAAATGAATAAAAAAGAAATTAAAGAAATAATTCAAATATTGATTAATAAGATTTTATATACAAACACTTGCAAAATTGAAACTTTTTCAAAAACAATAATTAATATAAAAAGTTTCATTTTGAATATTGCATTTTTTATAATAATATAAAATATTTGCTTTAACAAAAATATAATATTTACAATAATTGATTATATTATATTAAATAGATATATTAAATAGATTATATTAAAATAGATAAGTATTATTTATATCATTCAGGAAATAAAAAGTGTTTTTGTCTATTGAATTTTTTTTTTTATATTTTTACTACATATATATTGATATTTATACCATATAAAAGTAATATAATTATAATATATAATCATTTTAGTGATGAAAATATATTATCTCTTTTAATTTTTTTTATTCTATTTATTTACATTTATAAATTTTATGTATTAAGAAATTTTTTCTATGAGATATTAATGAAATTAAATTCAAGAATTAGCAATATTATATAAGATGATACTAAATAAGTCATACATATATTCTATTCTATTTCTGGTAGTTCCAAGTTTAGAAAATATTATTTTTTTTTGATTGTAAGAAATTTTTATTATGTACTTTTTCTTGTTAAATAGATCTATCTTATTCTATATTATCTATCTAATATGAACATTTTTGAAAAATATAATATAAATTTGAATATACATTAACAATAGTCCTACAGACATCTTAATTTTTATGAACAAATATTAATTTTATATATGTTCTAATTAAATTTAATCCCTAAATTAAACATTATATGTAGTAATGTTTTTTTAACTAAATTTATCATATATATATAACATATACATTTTACAGGGTCGTGAAACGCCTTCACCAGGAGAAACACCATACATGTGTAGACAACGTAACAGTCTTGCGCGTTCCACTGGTTCTATAGGAGGAACCGAACAACAAGAAGTAAATGAAATGGAACGTGGACATTTATTATCACTGCCTGCTTCACATCACTCCGTCCAACTTCCACATTCTCATGTTAATACACCTGTTGTCTAAGTTATAATCGTATTATCAAATATCTACCTCTGTAACACAATCTGCGGCGCGTTACAATGTTATTATAAAAATTCAATAAAGTAATATACACGCTATATTTTATGATTATTAAAGTTAATAAAAAATTTTAATTGCTTTTTATTATCTATGTCATTAATATCCTAAATTTTATAAATTCTGTTAGATTTTATTCTATTCAAAAATAATATAATTTTAAAAAGAAGTATTTTACTTCTTTTTATTATTATTAATTATATTTGAGTTTATTTCCTATTTATAATAAATATATATATATTTATATTTATATATATATATACTTATAATAAATATATTATTTATAATTGATATTGTATTGAAATAATAATTAAAATCTTTATTAGAAAGACAATAATAATGTGTAAAATATATATAACATAAAGAAAATAATAAAAAAAATACTAACGCCATTTTTACAGATCATTTTACAGTATCAATATCTACAAATGAAATTCAATATATAAAATCGAAAAGTAGAAAAATAAAGATAAAATAAGAATTAATCGTTAGCGCCATCTCTTAAATTAAAGATAAAATCTTTTTACTATCATTTTAAAAAGTATTTAAAAGATAGCATTATCCCTAAATTTTTCTTTTATTTTGTTTTTAAGATATTAAAAAATATTTTTCATACATGAAAGATGATGTTGACAGTCAATCTTATCAGATCTTTATCCTTCTTCCACTCTTTCTTATGCTTTCTTTATATATTTTATTTGCGATATTCTAGAGATGGCGCTGATTTCAATATTTTTATTTTATTTTTGTTCTTCTTTTATTATTTGTTCTTGTTTATATTTATTCTCGGTGTGTGATTACTAAACAAAGTACGTGATATTTCTTTCATTTCTTTATAAAAAAAATATTTTTTTATTTATTCCTATATTTAATATTGAATTTACTTCTTATTTAGGTTAGCAAGAATCATAATTAACTGTATATAATATAATATAATATAATATAATATAATATTATATTATATTAATGTAATACATGTACAATTTGCTATTTTTTAAATCATTGATTAAAGTTCACTTTATTACTTTTTCAAAAATATATGACAAATTTGAGCACAAAAAAAATAACGCTATTTTTTACTATTAAAAAGTATTAAAAAAATTAAACAAAATCTCTGAATTATGATAATTTAAGGTAATTTTAATGAAAAAAAAGAATTATAAACACAATATTTTTATACATATATTTATATTTATACATCATATACATATTTTTTTCTTGAATATTTATGCACATTAAAAATAAGAATAAATAAAAAAACATAATATATAATATATTTATTTTTCTAAAATTTATATTTTTATTACAATTATTTTTATAATCAATTAGCAGATATTTATTATTATAAAATTATTTTATATTTTTATTTTTTCTATACGTTATTTTGTTTATTTTTAATTTATTATTATTATTATTATTATTGTTAAGATTAAAATAGGATAATTATTTTAATTTTTTAAATATTTTTAATATATATATATTTTTACAACATTTTTATTTAAAAAAAAATAATTATGTATTAAAGAGTTTTTGTATATTGTATGATACATATTTGATTATATATCTCCTAATCTATGACGTTTATAAATTATCTTATAAGAAGGTTATTTGAAAGTCAATGATTTTTATATATAAGTTTTTCTTGTAACATATAAAGTTATAAAGTAATATAATTTTGTATTCATTTTTTAATCATTGTAAGTTATAATTTATTTAAATTAATTTTATTAATTTATTTAAATAAAATTAATAATATCTTTAATTTATTTTTATCAAATAAAAAAATTGTTGACTTTATTTATATCATTAATATTTAATATATATATATATATATATAAGTATATATAATATTTTTAAAATTAATTTTTTTTTATATTTTAAAAACAATATTTAAATAAATGTATTAATTTCATTTATTATTATCATATTAAATTTTTTAATGAAAAAGTTATTTAATATTAATAATATATGCAAAATAATAAATGACATTTATTTGTAAATTTATTTTCTTTTATTTATCCTTTTATTTAACATTCAATTTTAATTAAAATTTTTTTCAATATTATTTTTAAATTCCAATGGATGTGAAAATAATGAAAATCAATCATAATTTTGAAAATATTTAAATTTTTTCTTTTATATATATTCAGTAAAATATAAAAAAATAATTTAAAAATGCTTTATATTATATATATATCATTTTCAGAAACTTATTATTAAATATAATATATAATATTATAATATAATATATGATTATAATATTATATCTATTAAATGTTACTGAAATGTTATACATATATGTATTTGTTTAATGATTCGATTTTTATTTAAATTTTATTTTATAATTTATATATTCAACATTATTTTTCTTTGGAATAAAAAAAGCATAATCAAAATATTTTTATTTTTTATACTTTTATTTTTATACTTACTTATATATATATAAAATTATTTTTTTATTGATTATAATTTATATTTTTTATTTAAAAATATATTTATGTGCACTTTGCGCTTGTATACACACACATATGCGCGTGCGCGCGCGCGACAGCATATATTTGTATATAATTTTAAATAATAATTATAAATTTAAAATATTACGTAATTATATATCTTTAATATTAAATAATTAAATTATTTATTAATTATGCTATTACAGATGGCGATTCATTGGGGTATAGCAGGTGCTGGAAAAATATCACATGATTTTGTATCATCTTTACAAACATTACCAGAATCTGAGCATATAGTAGTTGCAGTAGCAGCACGTGAATTATCAAGAGCACAAAATTTTTCTAGTTTGCATAAAATTAAAAAAGCATTTGACAGTTATACAAAATTAGCGGAGGATAATGATATTGGTCTGTTATACATTAAAAATCATAATTTTTTTTTTAAAATTATATAAAATCTAATTAAAAAGTTTTATTCATTTATAAAATATTCATTTATAAAAAGATATAAATTTTTGGATATTATTTTTTTTAGAGAGAATTATTTATATTTTAATTATTTAATTTTTCAAATAATTGAATTATTTACTGTTTTAGTTATTGTAATTATTTAGTTATAATTATTATGATGTAATAATACTAGCGATGTTAAATTTTGTTATATATTTAAAAAAAATGGCGCGAAGATTTTAAAAATGATTTAGATAATCTTTGAAAATATTGTTATGAATCATTTAAAATGATATATTATCTATTAATTAATGACAGATTTAAAAAAAAAGTATTATTGCTTTGAAAAAAATTCAACATTTTGGACGTGTTTGTCTTCTATAGGTCAGAAAATTATATATTCATACTAATAAAAAATCTTAATTGTATATTATATCTATTCTAAATCAAAATTAATATTATAGAATTTGAATTTATTTTTTTATGATCGCTCGACCGCTTACCAAAATCAACTGAATCGTAGATATTAAATTTAATATAAAAAAAAGTTATGTTCTAAATTATTTAAAATTAACCATTATTAGGTAAAAGACTACAGGTTCAACAATTTACTTAATATAAATTTTACAAAAATTTTACAGTTCATAATTTTATTTTAATATTGATATATTTTTTATAATATTTTATTTATATTAGTATTTATTTTTAATATTTCTTTTCAAATTTACAGATGTTGTATATATCGGAACGTTGCATCCTCAACATTTTGAAATTGCCAAATTAATGTTAAATCATGGAAAACATGTTTTATGTGAGAAGCCTTTAACTATGAATTTAAAGCAAACAACAGAATTAATAAATTTAGCAAAAGAAAAGAAATTATTTTTAATGGAAGGTATTTGGAGTAGGTGTTTTCCTATTTATGAAATACTTAAAAAAGAAATTGAATCTGGAAGTATTGGAGAAATTTATCAAGTTTTAGTATCTTTTGGATTTAAAATGCCTGATGTTGAACGATTGAAGTACGTACGATTATTTTTTTGTTTCTTATATTAAAAATAAAAAGTCTAAAAATTTCTATAAATTTCTATGTATTTAAATAATTAAAATTTCATGAAAAAATAAATTTATGTATTAATAAACATAATTTAATTTATTTTTGAATATTCTGCTAATAGAAAATATATCGTAACTTTCGAATTTATTATATTATATTGAAAAATATATTTTTTTTTGTTTAGTATAAAAAATCTGGGAGGAGGAACTATATTAGATTTAGGAGTATATGGAATACAATTTGCTTGTTTAATATTTGATAATGAAATGCCTCATACTGTACAAGCTACTGGTTGTTTGAACGAAGAAGGAGTTGACCAATCTACATCTATTAGTTTTCTTTATAAAGGAAATCATACTGCAACTATTCTTACTCATTCCCGAGTTGATTTGCCCAATGAGGCTTATATTATTGGTACGAAAGGAATGATAAAAGTGCCAAAGTTTTGGTGTCCGACGACCTTAGAATTGCCGAATGAAATAGTAAATGTTTCCCTTCCTGAAACTAAATCTAAGTTTAATTTTATTAATAGCGTTGGATTGAGTTACG